>NC_050606.1:11187984-11499055 GCF_013368585.1 Megalops cyprinoides | reverse complement strand
TTTTTTTTTTACCATAGTGTGCACAGTTCATTGTAGTCCATGGGTTCGAAAATTAAGTGGCGCAAGCAAAAGGAGATCAGAACTGATGTGATCGCTACAGCAAAGGCCACTGGCTACACCCTTTATTTCTGGAATGCCCTCATGGTGGGGGACCACCTTACCGTCATCAGTATTATCGATGACCCTGAATACTGCCACATAGTTAATGGCATCTACGACACCAGCAACATCGAGGAGTGGAAGAACCACCGTTTAAACTACAAGGCGCTGAGTATGTGACTGAGTCCTTGACCGCTATGAAATGTTTTCGCCGTCACAGTAGTTGGCTTTACTTCTGAAGTGTTTAAATAGGTTGCAGTAAAAACAATTTGCATGCTGTAGACCCAAAATGGGGCTTTGGCCAAGTGGCTCCCAAAACATTTAACATGCATTAGCTGTAGCTTGCATCAGAAATAACAACTTACGCAAAAGGGGTGTGAGAAAAAAATCTGTGGCACTGACATTGACATTTTGAGTTTTTGAATTAGAATTTCTTGTGTACAACAAATATGATACAGCATATGATCAAACATTTTATAAGGAGGTTTACGAACAAGCCTTCATGATTGAATTTTTTGTTTTGTTGTTGTGTTGAAGTAGGATTGCGTACTTTGGGGAGTGACATTCTCTTTTTAGATTTCAGTCTGCTCACTGCGTAATAGCTAGTACGTGCTGAGTCAACTGTCAAGTGTTAAATCATTTTCTGACATTGGCTCACGAGTTTGAAATATGATCACTCTGCAAAAGAAACGCTCTGGTTTTGAATCTTGGTTCATTTGGACAGCAAAGAATAAAATGAAAAACACCCACATGAAAATCACATGCATTTTGATTGTTACCACTGCTGCTGTTATTAACATTGCTACTTTCAATAATGTTCTGTAAGTTGAGGGTGTATTGCAAAATACATTTGACACTGTATGAATTGCAGTACAACTACTCATGGTCATACACCTAACTTTTAAAGTTTCATTAAGTTAGGAATGTCAGTTAGGAATGGAGTTTAGAATTAGAGTTTCTGTATTGGTTTCAATCTGCAATTAGGCAATCTCATGCTGGAACTACACTGTACTCATTTATGTGTTTCAGCTGTGCTGTTATTGGATGTTAACACATACCCTTACAACCAATCAGGATCTGCTGCATGTGGTATAATTATAATAATCACCTCCCTTTCTATGCCCCTCCCCCAGGACTATGGTCACTGACCTACGAGCAGGAGCTGACCACTCCCCTCCACATCGCGGCGGGGCGGGGCTTCACAGAGTGCCTGAAGCACCTGCTGCAGAGGGGCGCTGACGTGGAGCTGTCCCCCGGGGGCACCACCGCCCTGCACGAGGCCTGCGAAAGTGGGCAGGGCGAGTGCGCCAGGCTGCTGCTCTCCTACGGGGCCAACGCCAATGCCGTGAGCGAGGACGGGCTGATGCCCTTGCACGTCTGCACCAGCCCGGAGTCCCTCGAGTGAGTGTCTCCGGTGGTGGAGGGCCACGGGGCTCTAGGCAGCGTTTCCATTACAATGACTTACACCGGACACCTGGTGTTATTCCGCCCAGAAGGACATGTAAGGCAAAACGGAGGTGTTTATTCACACTTACAGCCTGATTGAGCAATGGTAACAACGTGCTTATATATAGCGTCTTTATGAAGCGGTGATCAAATTACTCCCCTTATCCATCGTCAATGTGTGTTATCAAGTAATGCACTGGATCATACTCACACACTGCTACTTATTCTGTATATATTTACCATCTGTTTTAGCAGTGTTTAGGGTTTAGCGTTTAGCGCTGTGAGGAACTGATTTACTGTTCGACTAGAACGTCATCCTGATTTCACCCAATTTGTCTAGTATCAACAACACTGAATATGCCTGAAAATCAGTCCTCGTTTGATTAATGGTAGAGAATCCATATCATATGGATCGTCTTTAACAGATGATTTTTCATCTGATAATTAAATGTGAAATTGCTTTAGCTGTGCTTTCCCAACCATTCATTGAATAATGATATCATTAAAACTGAGCAACGTGCCACAACAAGATGTCATTTCGATTTCTTAAGATGGGGTCGATAGCATAGTGCTGTAGATAGTGCTAGCCCCAAGTCTAAACCCAACCTTAAGCCTAACTCACCTGACAACAACCACCTGTCAAAGATGCATTAGGAAAAGATGAAATTATGTACATTTTAGTTGTGATACTGTCCTATTGCATATTAAGTGTTTTCATTTAAATCCTATTTTTATCATATTGTGTCACAGGACAATGGCACCAAATTTGCCACTGAAATATTAAGAATTTATTGGAACTTATATGGAAGCTCAAGTCAATGAAATTAACCAAAGTTACAGAGACAAAAAGATGCAAATTTATAACCAAATGGAACTCTCTGGGGTCTTGTTGGGATTGATGTCAGTTTGCACAGCAATTTAAAGATTTTAATCATCTCCAGTAGCTGAGGACCAGTGAAAACAGCCACAAAGAGTCTTTGTCATTATCCCTTTCAGTAGCTCCAAAGAGATCTTAAGGGATTTTATCTCTGTAGAAAGAATATGGAAAAATGTTACCCAAGCATTCAAAAGAAAATCCTGAAATATTCCCGTTTCTTGCCCAGTTGTGCCAAACACCTCCTGCAGTTCGGGGCGACGGTGAACGGGCGAACCCTGGACGAGGACGACACCCCCTTGCACGTGGCGGCCCGCCACGGGCTCCCGGAGCACGTCGACCTGTACCTGCGCTACGGGGCGGCCCTGGAGAGGCAGAACGACGAGGGCAACACGCCGCTGAACACCGCCTGCTCCCACCCGCAGCCCGCCGAGGAGCTGGGCCGCTACCACCACGTGTGCCGGCTCCTGCTGGCGGCGGGCGCCAGCGTGCACGCCGGCGACCAGGACAACCAGACGCCGCTGCACATGGCCTGCAAGAACGTCAACCCGGACGTGGTGGACCTGCTGCTGCAGCACGGCGCCAGTGTCAACACCATGTGCTACAGCGGCGACGCGCCCATGCACAACATCCTCAAGATGGTGGGCTACAAGGCCGCCCACCAGCCCGAGCGCGTCGTCAAGGCGCTGCTCAACTACGGCTCCATCCGCGTCTGGCCTGGGGCACTGCCAAAGGTAGGATAGCACTGGGGGGACTCATTGGCCATATAGGAAGAGAAGAGAAAGTTCCGATACTTCAACACTGAAGCCCTCAATGCATAAACCACACACCCATCTTTTCATCCCTGTGGATTCATACCCCTTAAAGCTGCACACTGCTTTTGGCCATAGAACTGAAACCTCCCATTGCAATATGTATATTGCGTCCTGTATATTATAAAATGGAAGTTTAACTGGATTACTGATATCAGGAGTATTTCTGATACCCTGACTGGTATTTTTCAGATTCCATTTTTGATCCTTGAACTTGATTCGTAGGTCAAAGACAAAACATAACAAGGGTAAATGAGTGCAGCTGAAGATTAATGGCTCTTGTACCATTGACTGAACTTGTTACCACGCTCCATCTAGTGGTCAATTTGTAACACTAACAAAGCTGTACTGTACCACATAATCCAGTTTTGATATGGATGTGGATCAAGGTGGCGACGAGGCATGTACACACTCTCCCTTTTTCCTACGTCAGATTTAAATTAAACTCACAATATATTTTTGAGAAACACTCAGGAACAGACAGATGTTCTTACAGCAGCCAAACATCCCATGCCAAATACAAAACCATGGTCGTTAGAATAAAAACAGATTCTTGGTGACTTTTCCTTTTGTAGGAGTAAGGGATATAAGAGAATTATGGATCAGTTTAGAGTTAAAGTGGGAGGGGCGGTCTGTGTAAGGCGAACAGCCAATCACAGTGGTATACCCCCTGCGCAGAACCAGTGAAATTCCTGACAAGGTCGGCCATGAGTTATTGCTCTCCGAGATCGTTCATAATTTTCTTCTGCCGTATGAGCTCTGTGCCTCTCACTGTGACACGCTGTATCTGAGAACCCAGCACCGCTCATGTTTCCACTCCCGCTTGTTTCAAACAAATTGCCTGACTCCTAATTAGCCAGTGTTAATAAGAGATTAATTAGTGCTAATTGCAGATTTTCCCATGAATCCCCCAGAGGGAGGCCCAATCTGCTCATCTTGCCAAGTGTTTAATTATTTCCCACATTCCCAGGGCTACCCCCCACCTCCCTTCGCCGCTACTCTTCCAAAATAAAGAGGAGGGCGAAGCGGCAAGTCGTGTTGCTGGTGTGTAGCAGCTACACCCCGCCCCCTCCCCCAGATTCCAGAGTGAGGTGCCCTAGCCCGGTTCTGGATGGCCCAGTCCAATAGGTTTTCCAGTTCACTTCAGAACTCTGCTTGGGGAGGAGTGCTTAAATGGGTTCAATTAGACAGTAATTAGTTGAATCGAGTGCTTAAGTGCTCGCTTGGAGAAGAAAGAGGCTTCTGGACCGCAGAACTCCAGAACCAGGACTGGTCACCTCTGCTCTAAAGAGTGGTCTGGTGCAGTACTTTAAGCTTTACAATACAAATAAGAATAACAAGCCATTGAGAGAGGGGGGCATATGAGCAAATAAGAATGTATCCAAAATTAATAAAAGAAGGTAGAGTAAGAAGCCTACTTTGGAGTACATCCATTGGTTTGGAGTTCCCTAACTTTCCACCCCATGACACACTTGATAGGTAAATACATTTTCTGTGACCCTGTCACTTATTAAAATGGCACATGTCAGAATTACACCATGTTTGAGTAGTGTGGATAGCTAAGGAACAGGTATAAGGGTATATGCCATGACCCATCCCACCAGCAACGGAAGTGTTCTGGTCTCATGCAACCTTTGAATATTAGTAAACATACTACACAATGTCCTTTTCAGGTGCTGAAATACTGCTGCACCTCTCCGCGCTCTATTGAAGTCCTCATGAACGCCTATGACCGCCTCAAAATCACAGATGCCTGGGTGGAAGCTGTTCCACCAGAGATCTTCCAGGTGAGTCTGATGTTGACCGTGTTAAAGGTGTGCATACATGCATACACTTCATGAGTGCTTTTCCCATTTCCCATTTCCCATTTCCCATTGGGTTTCCTTTCGCATAAAACCAATATGGGCTTATATTTGTGAATCGTTGGGAATACAGTAGATCACAGTGGTATTTTTTCCCAAAAGCATTGGTTCTCAAATGCTTTTATGATTTCTCCGATATGATTTGGATTGTAAGCACATGCACCCTTGCAGGGCTTCACTGAATGAACCTCCGGGTCAGGTGTGAACACAGTGCTATCTATCCCTCATGTGAGTCTCTGTGGTCTCTGTGGTTCTGTTCCCAGAAACACCGCGAATTCTATGAGTCCCTGTTCTCCCTGGCCCAGACCCCTCGCTCGCTCCAGCACCTGGCTCGCTGCAAGATCCGGGCTCACCTCGGGGCACACACGCACAGGGTGGTCCCCAAACTGGGACTGCCGACATTCCTGAAGAACTACCTGTTGCTGGAGTTCAGGGATTATGTGCACTGAGGAGAACTTTTCTTTGGGAGACCCATGCTGGAGCCATTTGGTCCAAGAAGGGCCACTAGACCTGTAGCTCAGACCCCAAGTTCACGTCCCGTTCACTTCTCCCTGGTGCTGGAGTCTATGGCGTCTGCAGGTTTTGCACCACCCCCCTAAGCATTTGGCTGCATTCAATACGCCCCAATCCTGGCAGTGGACAGATGCTTTTCTCTCTGAAACACAACCTGCACTTCTCCATGATAGGTCTAAATGGGTCATGTGGTTTTCCCTAAGGCCATTGGAGGAGAGTAGCACTGTGTGAAGGGCATATACACATGCTTGGTGTATGGTTCTGTCCAAGGTTAACATTATAAAACTATCTCTAGCACTTAAACCATTTTCAGTCTCATGCAACATGGCTATTATACCCTGCTCACACTGTATGTGGCTGTGTTCCTCATAGTTTCTGGAGAAAGTTTCAATTACCAGGTGACTAAACCCTAGTAGAAACAAATTGTTTCATATTTCATCCAAATACTGATGACTAGTGTCAAAAAGTGTTGGGCTGGATGCCTAGCGTGGTCAGTACTTAATCTGTAAATAAAACTGATATTTGAACAGATTTTCACGGTATTTATGTACCAAATGCTTGTGTACATGTTTGGAATGTTTTAACATTTTTGTAAAAAGCATACAGGTGGACATTGCTGTGTACGGCCAAACAAATGTAGAGAATTAAAAAAAAAAAAAAAAAACTTTTTTACTGATGTGTGCCGCAAATTAGATGTATTCTAAAACGATAATAAAGCCCAGATTACTTGCGTTGAGTGAATTTTAATGTTTTTCTTCTCATACCCAAATGTGTGCTACTTAAAAAGCGTTTATCAAAGCCATGCGACAATGTTGACCACAAGGGGGTGCCATAGTCTTTAACTTAAAATGAGTGGCTTGCGCTTTCACTGAACTTATATACCCTTATGGGTGAAGTGAAAACTTTACATGTCACTTATTATTAAAGTAAAAAAAAAAATACTTGTCTGTATATCTATACTATACTGATATATCACTTAATATTTTATACAACGTAAACTTCCCTTAGACTGCCATCACTTAGAGTTTGACATTGATTAAGACAAGACACCTGCAATTATTATTTACGGATGTGTTAAGATTACTAAAACTATTTATGCTAATTAACAGGAATGTTTAACTCGTGTAATTATGCAATGTAAGACATATGTGTTTCTGTACACATAAGTTGACCATGCTTCATAGATGTATATCCTAAATAACATATCTCATAAATTCATGTGATTCGCAAGGTAATATTACTAGATTTTTGAAAACGTCCTACTTGATATTCCGTCAGTTACGATGTCAGTGTCACGTTACACGTTCACTCTGCTAACTGCAAACCAACCCAATGTGTCGAATATTTCGTACATATGCGCTTTCTCGCAGAAATTATGATAAAATTTCACTTACATTCATTGATGACATATTTCCTAACAGTTCTAGTTAAATATATTGTCGCTTACAGCTTGAGGGAAATAAGTTATTCCCCTAAAATTGATCTTATATGTGTTTTTGACAATCACGCTATAATTTCTTAACACATCCTTCCCAGATAATTTGTACATTTGCATTTGAACGCTCTAGCACCGTGGTGTTGACTCAAAGTCCAACAGTTCCCTTTTACCGATATTATTTAAAAAGTAAGAAACTGCATCGTCATAAATATTTGCTACAGGTGACTGTATTTAGCAGTTACTGATTTGACCAAACATATTTTGAATGTCAATTACTTAAAACGAATAACCTTTTAAATACATCAGCTCAAAAGTAAAGCATTTTATTATTTTTGTTGTTATTATTATTATTATTATTATTACTGCTACTACTACTACTACTACTACTATTACTACTAGTACTACTACTACTATGAAGTGATTTTGTTTTGCAATTTTGTTAAAAACAAGCCCAGACATAATTGTAATTAAAGGCTTTCGTGCATGTTCAGTGATTAGTACACAAATGACTGCTACTTATTTTAAGAGAGATTTGGGTAACTGACGAAACTGATATTTTAACATATTATAAGGTACTTTTAATTACGTTTCATAATTATTTTTGTTTTACTGAGAAATGCATTGAATTGCTTTCTCTTTGACTTTAACCTACATCGACGACAGAAATAAGAAAATTCTCACTTATATGTACACGTATTCTCCAGCAACAGTAACGAGAAATTACATTTAAAGTAAAACGTAAACGTGATGTACCATAACAACGAAAAAGAAATAAACATCTAACTTGAAAATGTCGTATACAAAAGACACGACAAACATGAAAAATTAGGCGACACAATACCTTAAATTAATACACCAACAGCAGACCTAGAATCTGTCGTCATTATTGACAGAATATCGTCACCATAGAGAAGATCAATAATACTCTTTCAACCTTCACGAAAATATTGTGAATCAGTTGGCAGCAGCTGATAACTTTTCAGCTATCGCTAAAACAACACTGAAAATGAACATATGCCACTTTTAAACCATTTGCAACTTGCTTTCTCTCGCAAATACGTTTTTCTTTTCCCGTGTAACTCAGCTGACCAGCATACTGTCTCTTGTTGAGAGTCGGGGGGCACTACCATGGCGGTCTTTTATTACGATCACATTGAATCGGAAAGACGCATGATTATGAATAATTAACATGACAGACCAAACGACTGGAGAGGCTGGTGGGTCTGTCACCAGAGTGCTGTGACACCGGGACAATGCGCTGGCTTGGGTAATGAACCTGTCAGAGCTAGCCAACAACTCTTTCCCTTCAAACTACAGCGCAAGCCCGGGCGGAGAGCTACGGGAAAGCCACCGTTTAGCCATGCGATTGAAATACGGAGCAAGGTGATGTGACATGAACACCACTATAATTTGTAGAAGAGGCAGCCCTAAAATAAAGCCAAGGAAGAAATGACACTAACGAAGCACATCCGTAGTTTTCTCGTAAGCATATCCCATTACTGAATTTTTCAGGGTCAGATTTGATATGGCATTGGAAAGTAAGTCATAGAAACAATAATAACAATAATAAAAACTATTATCAATAATGGTGTCCATGGGTATGCCATTCCTCAAACGTATACTGAGCTTTAAATAATAAAAAATTTGAGACAAAGATATTGTAATTATCCGCACAATACATATATACATACATCATATACATACATATATATATATATAAATAAATACTGGGACCCTGCATTATGAAGGTAAAGCTTGCATTTTTGAGCAATATAGATAGGTATTCAAGCTTAATAATTCTAAACGTCGATTTATATGTGACAGCGGTACACCCTCATAACAATTCCTATTCGAATGCAAACTGTCATTTTTCATACCAGCTATTCCTTTGCTACAAAAGGCCTTTATTAATTAAAAAATACTAGCAAAAATAATTGATAGTCTAATAGAAAGTATTATTATTATTATTATTATTATTATTATTATTATTAAAGAAACATCCTTTCTCATCTTATAGATACACGCAAGCTATGTCGTACAGGCAATGTAATTACACGAACTGCAGTGTTCAGAAATAAAATGAAAAAAAAAAACATAAACGGCGGACCTCGGACCAAAGAAAAGTTTGATATCAATTCTTTTAAATTCGTCGTGTTCTGTAGGGGGGCTTCTGATTGTAGCCCATACTTAAAGTCCACTTGAAGGGAGCGGGGAAGAGGGAGAAGGAAGCTGTCTGGTTTCAATAGATCAAAGAGAGGTAATGCTGAATGGAGTCATTTGCAATTATAAGAATAATTAGCATCCCCGGTCCTCCATTGCTAATCAGAGTCGGAGGTGATATGTTTATGTCTTCGTGCAATCAGACGGGCAGTTGGAGTGCTCGCGCCCCCCAGGACTCAATAGGGGCTAATCATCATCAGTACGAATTGGCATTTAAACGGTAAAATGATTTCAGATGAAATTAACACTCTGAAAAAAAACGACCCAGAAAAGAGATAGGTGGTTTGAAAAATAAATAGGCCTACGTTTTTTTTTTTTTTAAATCTGATTAAATACGGAAAATGTTCCCTGTAGCGTATATTTAAGTTAGAAAATATATTTCTTCTACCTACGGACTGGTTATATAAAAGCTATAGCTGCTTGGTTGTACTTATTAAATGAGACTACTCTGTAACAACATATTTGCCCTTTCCGAATTCATGTAAGTTCACAGAGCCAGTGTTAAGTCTTACAAGTAATTCAATGAGCCGGACGAGTTTTATAAAAATCGTATTAGCTTTTTTGCGCACAATTACACCATTTTTATGCTTGTTTGTAAAACGCCAAAGTTCACAGATTGAGGTTTTAAAGAATAAACCTGTAGTTTTAGTCCCTTTAAATTTCTCGTTGACCCTCTCCTTCTTGTCTTTTATTCGAATCTAATTTCGCACGGAATATTTCTCTCCAGGGGATAATTATCTTTGCACTTCTCCGAGGCCAAATACATCGTTTTCATCTCGATGAAAAGAAAGGTTTTCTTAGACAAGTGGGGGGAAAAACATCTGCCTCTCCTCTTTCCCGACTGCGGTGCCATCCGTCCCTAAATTTCAACAATGGCACCCTTGTTTCATGTCGCCCCCCTGAATCCAGAGTAATTACTAATCATCAATCAAAATTAATAATAGTTGATTGGGCTGGTGTGGTCAAAGATTAGGCAAGGGAAGGTTGTAAGCCGTCTCTCACGCCGCTTCCAGTGACTGTGGACGGGGCTAAGAAGGGGGGGGGGGGGGGGGCTGGCCGGCCCCTCTATCTATTGGTATCCACTGGGAAACAACCGCCTCTTGTGGCAGCCAAAAAGTCAAGAGCTGAATAAGGAAATGAAGCGTAATTTGAGGAAGATGGATGAGTCCAGAGGGCAACACCCCCTCCCGTCCCTTTTCTATTGCAGATGATGAGCTTGGTGAATGTGTGTGTGTGTGCGTGCGTGCGTGTGCGTATGTGTGTGCGACTGTGTGTGACAGAGAGGGAAAGAGAGTGAGAGGGAAGCGAAAAGGCGTCAGGTCTCACTCAGCGCATTGGCTTATGAGGACGGGACGGAGAGGAGCTGCTCAATATTAACGTCGAAGATTAACTGGAGGATAGCACAGACAGCTAAGGACAAAAAAAGCTTAGCTGTAAAGGGAAACAGGGATTTCCACATTCTAAGCGAGGAGTACTTACATTCCGTAGAACAAAACAATATTTGGCTTACCACCAGCATGCAGCGACCAAGCGGCCAAGGGACGGCGTTTTCAATTGACTCCTTGATTGGGACTCCGCAGCCCCGACCCGGGCACCTGCTTTACACCGGCTATCCCATGTTTATGCCGTACCGACCCTTGGTCATCCCACAAGCCTTGTCTCATTCGCCTTTACAGTCTGGCATTCCTCCGTTGGCCCCCTTGGCATCCTTCGCCGGCCGTCTCACCAACACGTTCTGTGCCAGCCTGGGCCAGGGCATGCCCTCCATGGTGGCCCTCACGACAACACTGCCCAGTTTCTCGGATCCGCCGGATAGTTTCTACCCGCCGCAAGAGATCCCGGGACCCCGATTAAGCGCCGATCCTGGGATTAGGAGGCAAGAGAGCCCCCATTCTGAGGATTTGCCTGTAAGGGACAAGAGCACGGAGCTGCTGAACTTCTCGGAAACTTTTCAAACTATCACAGGTGAGTTCTGTTACAGGAACAGTAACTATTTCCGATAGGCCTTTTCTTTTTCCCCTCTGTATTTCAGTTTTCGTAGTGAATACGGAAACCTGTTGACTCGCCATCCCACCTTTATGGAGATACAGGCACGCGTAATATTAAAGAAAGGTTAAATCTCTGATCTACGGCACGACTAAAATTGTCTTGCATTGAAATAAAATGTTGAAATTCAAGTGACATCTTCTTTCTAATTGTAAAATGTGTACGCTTTTGTACACTGGAATCATATTTCAATGTGTATAACTACGTTGCGCTTCCGTTTTGACTTTGTTTTGCCAATTGATAATTATTTGATTCTGTTTTAATCACTTAAATTGCTTGGCCTGTGTAAAGCCACTGGAGCGGTTTTGGCACGTGCACGTGGCGTTACGATGTTTTGAAATTCCAAGAATATCCGCTTTGTTTCGGCAACTTTTGTTTCAGTAATTGAATGTTTTCACACAATATCACACTCCTTAATAGCCAAAAACAATGATCACAACTCCTTTAATACAGAGACGCATTAATTACAAACACTGTTGTGGAGGAAAATGGAACAGTGTGGTGAAAAATCAAAACACCAATAGATCTACTGCTACGAGAAATAATAAGTTTCTCTCGAACGTTATCAGATAATAAAGACGGTTTGTATATGTTGAAACAAGACACAATAAAAATTCTTTTTTGAGTCTATTTTATGTAACATTTTAATCAAAATAACATTACGTTGAATTCAAAACATTAACACATTGTATTAGGTTAATGATTACATTAATTCTACAAGGACTTGAATTTCTACGAGAGATGAATACATTGTCATACCGAATTGTATACAACGTTCGCTGACGTCAGTGTGATGTTTCCATATGGTTTTAAAATTACTCGAGTGCGCCTGTTGTAACAGGTTTCTATACAAAAGGGACAAGGCAATTCAATCGCAAAGCCTACAGGCCTTAGATTTTAATATAATATTTAAATTTTGCCTCTTTGACCATCAAACCGGGTTGACGGAAGCACCTAATAGTCTTTTAAGATTATGTTTATGTCCAGTGAAATCCCTCAGGTTTTTTGCCAGAACGCCAATCACCATAAAGAGTGCGTAACTTGTGGCATTATTTTGATTCAAAGACTTGTCATGTCATTGAGAGTACAAATACAGACCGAACAAAACGAAATAACACAATACAGCAATGCG
The DNA here is from genome assembly GCF_013368585.1 of Megalops cyprinoides. Lineage (NCBI taxonomy): Eukaryota > Metazoa > Chordata > Actinopteri > Elopiformes > Megalopidae > Megalops > Megalops cyprinoides. Next base: position 11,486,613 of record NC_050606.1, on the reverse strand, counting down.
TTTAAAATGACAATTAACTTAATTGTTTTCCCATTTTATTTGTTCAGGGGAGACCAAACTTTACAGCTCAGATGAGGAGAAACTGGACCTCAAATCAGCGGAGGCAGCGTGCAGCGACAGAGAGGAAGACAGCTCCGCGGACAGCGAGAACGAGAGTTTCTCGGACGGCAACAACTGTGGCTCATTATCCCAAAAGAAACTCAAACCCGGGTCTCAGGAACCTCTACCACCGGGGAGTGCGGCGGGGAAGAGCAGGAGGAGACGAACTGCATTCACCAGCGAACAGCTTCTTGAACTTGAGAAAGAGTTCCACTGCAAAAAGTACCTCTCTCTCACGGAGCGCTCTCAGATAGCTCACGCACTGAAACTGAGCGAGGTCCAGGTCAAGATCTGGTTCCAGAATCGCAGGGCCAAATGGAAACGGATTAAGGCCGGAAACGTCAACAACAGATCGGGAGAACCAGTAAGGAATCCCAAAATAGTTGTCCCGATCCCGGTGCACGTCAACAGGTTTGCCGTCAGGAGTCAACATCAACAGATAGAGCAAGGAAGCAGGCCGTGAACAATCTGAGCAAGACTGCAATATTGTCTACTTTTATTAACCAACCACTAATAAGACACAGACTCTATCTGACCACATATGAGGCACAAGGAATTCAAAAAAAGAAAACCATACGAGTACTTAAGAACGGAAACCGACTTCTTCGACTGCATTGTATGTCCCAAGAGTTTATGGCTATTTGAATCGTATTTGTTAGGGTAATATTTGCAGTAGCAAAGGCCCTAATCACGGCATATTACATTCTGCTTGGAAGAAATGACTGGTCGTGGATGTATTTGATTACAATATGACATGACCCCTTTACCTGGCTATATCTGGAATATGTAAGGCTTCTTATTTATTACTTTGTACATTTTGTAAATACTGAAAAGTGTCAAGCCGACACAGAAGTGCACTATAAAATGAGATTGTATACAATTCTTTTTTAAAGTAATATTTATATGTTAGAATGTGACAATTATGTGAATTCTCTGCATGTTTGCGTATGCCCACTTGTTGAAGCTGATTTATTATTCCTTTTCTTCGGTTGTGAAATTCTACCCATTTACGTTGAACCCAATTCATTGCATGTGCCCTCAAATGTTCTCGTTTAGATACCGTAGAAACTGTATTCGAAAGTCATTTGTGGATATTAAAATTGTGAAGGAAATAAATCTCAAAATCAAGACATGCCACTTTCATGTACTGTCATTCAATTTCGCAGCAAGTCACGTGAACATTACAATTAAATGTGTAGTAACTAACGTAATTAATTTATGACAAACTTTAAAAGAAAAAAAACTCAAACGATACTAAGACTTTACATTGCCTTTGTAGATTTGTTGCTTGGCGTTCTTCATTAAGTTGGATTTTTATTATTTCGATTATTATTATTTAGTGTTTGGTGAAAAGATATTCTGTCGAAACGGCATTTTGACTAAAACTATTGCAGATTGTTTTACATTAACTAAATTAGACCCTTTAGAACACTAGATACATCAATGTAAACTCCAGTGAGCACTGGTTGTGAGTCAAGTTGCATTAGAAAAAAAAAATCTTATTTATTCTTTAGCGGGGTGTATTTTCTAACAAGACATCTTGTCTTCCAGCCGACAAGGCCAACTGGAAAGTCAGTGGACCAGAATCCCCATTGGTATCTTTACATTATCTGCCGACTTCTTAATATGACACACTAGTCAGAATACGTAGGCTGTTTTATAACGGGGCTAAATTAATTTCCCGATAGATGTGGTGTCAAAATGGAGGACATTACATATCTGAGGCCATTCAAATCGAGACGATTCAGTTTAAGCCCTTGAGATAGTGTGAATTCTGCCACCATTGCAAAGCGATTACCCAAACATATTGATGTTTGGGTAATCATGACATGACAATGATTCATAAACAAACAGTAATTATTGTAGTCGTTACATCCGATTAAGCATTTATTTTGGCCCAACCCTTTCTTTAAAAAGTCGACCAAAACACGAACGTTCTTTGGCATCAACACGTGAGCAAACACCCCGTTAAACTTGTTTCTCTGCCTTAGGCTGTTTTCACTGCGTAAATTCGTTGGTGTGTTTGAACCACCGTTAGCAATATCAAAGAGTTCTTGTAATTCATATGTGTTCTCATATATAATATATATATATGTAAATATATATATAGTTGATGTGTTTGCAGCAAAGACAGCTTTGAATTAAGTCACATGATATTATTTTATTTTCGTAATGCCATCTGATTTCCGAACGACCTCCGAAATAATAGGTAATCGCACTGAAGGGGGAACGTCGTCCACCGGCCAATAAAGCAATACTTTAAAAAGACATTAGGTAAGACAACCTTTTCGTAAAGGTTTTTCGAAAAAAATAATGACCCTTCCCCAACAGGCTACCGGGAAGAAAAAAAAAAAACTTCAACAGGTTTGAGGTGTGGTCTGCTTTAGACACGAACTGGGACTGAAACAGGAATGGGCCGTTTAAATTAGGAACCAAAGAAACTCTAACACATCTCTAGCATTTACGGCTGAAACACGAAAACAAACCCACAGCATGGATTTTAATGCGGAGTGCCCGCACATTATAAGAATGCCCCGGTTAAAATGAAAAGAATTCGCTGCTGTTAGCTAATGTTCTCTTAGGTTAACATTTTCAATGGGACATTAATTCCAAAATAAAACACCAGGCAAAACATTACAATTGCTAATAATTGAGTTACCCACCTACTTCAAATTTCTTTCCAGCGTCCCCCTTAAGTGAGGTGCAGAAGCTTCCCAAAACAAAAGTTGTATTGGTTGCCAAGACAACACCTGATTTCCTAAACGCATGTATTTTTATCTCGTTCATAAAATTTGTCAAAAGCATTTCACCTAAATCAGGAACATGTAATAATAATAAAACAGTCACAATTAAAATATAAAAGCAAAATATTGATTGATGAGGGATTCTCTCTCTCTCTCTCTCTCTCTTTTGATTGCCCACCTCTTCATTCATGAATTAAGTATTACAATTTGGCAGATATTCTCCATACATTTTTGGGCCTGGAAAGAAATATTCAGAGGAAACTGAACAACGTCCAATCAAAACTTCCCGTCCTTTGAATAACTCATTTCCATAACAGTTTGAGAAAATCTCATAGTCATGGTTTGGCTCTGCGCTGCTATCAAGTTACTATATAAACTCCGTTTGAATGAAAAAGAAACACTATGAGCTTTTCAGATGTTTTAATCATGCAAAATATCAAAAGGAATATGGACATTGTCCTACTGCAAGCTTACCCTTGCATGTAAGAAAACCTTGGATGAATCAGATGTGTACATGTTAGCCTAACCTTTTGCTAGCAACTTTGTAAGCCACTCTGGATAAGAGCTTCTGTTAAATAACTAAATGATAATGAACATTTGTTGTTATCACCCCAAAACATCCAGAGATTAAGAAAAGGAATGTAAAATGTGTACTTCTTAATGTAGGTCAGTTGACTATAGGACTCAATTTGCCATGGTGATATAGATGAATGGCGGTTTGCATTACCCAATCAGGATAGGGAAAAGGGGAAAAAAGGAGAGATTTGTGTTAATGAGAGCGTGAGTAATTTATCTCTCTTTAGGAGGCCTTGCTGTCTCAAGGTGGAGTGATGGATCCCCATTAGAGTGGTCATATCCAGAACTTCGTAATGAACTTCACAATCAATCACAGTTTAGGAGGAGGAGCCTGTGTGTGTTTGTATCTTGGTGTGTGTGTGTGTGTCTGTGAATGGGGGGCAGGGGGCTGTTGTCTGTTCTGGGCACTATCTACCTACGACATTATAACATCGGCAGATATATGCTCTGTTAAGTCACAGTGAACAACAGCACAGCCTTCTTTGTGACTGAGCTACACTGCTGCCCAAGTAAATAATCACCTCTCTTCATTACATTTCTTTTTCCCCTATACAAGAACAACATAGTGATTCCCTTAAGAGGGATTAGTTGACCTTACTGTCCTCCTGCAATAAGACTCAAAGCCTGTTGCAGAAAGTGAAGTAACCCCTGGGAACCATGCTGTAAATGTCATGTGGTGAGATCCCAAGCTCCATTTCCACTTGTCTGCTTTCACTGGATATGAGCTGTTCTGTTGCAACCTAAAACAGCATCGCACATTTTGACTGACTGAGTCCCACTTACTGAGCAAGTGCTGCTGACCAGCTTTGAAATGGGACTTTTTTGGCAACTATGCCTGGCTATGAAATGCTTGTGAACAAATAAGTAAGATCACTTGACAAATATGTGTGGGTTTCCCTGCTCCCTTCTGTTAAGGGAAGGCATCCTGATGCTTGTGCTTTAGCTATTCCTGTTTCAGAGAGTGAAAAGTATTGTGGTGCTGATTGTATGTGAATTTGCCATTTAAATGTTGATTTGTAATGTGAACTATCTGTGATATATGAATGAGACTACCTATGTGCCACCAAGGTAGGAGTAAGCAAAATGACCACTTCTGGCTATGGTATTGTAGGCCTACATAGAGTAATCATGGCCACTTCCACTTGCAATTACAATTGCACTTGAGGTTGATACACAAACTGCCAGTATGGGGCTACAGCTGGCCGCAGATATAGTTTGCTTGGAGCTAAGGCAGATATGTGTACACTTGGCTTCAGGACATATGAGTGCTTTAGAGTAGAGGACTGAACACCTCCTTCAGGGGCAAGTACCGAAGTGGTGCCCGTCACCGGCTGGGCTAGCAACAGCCAAATTCATTCATAATCATGAACTCAAATGCAGGTGGAACAAGTAGTGCTCATAAACACTTGGAGTGTCTTGTCCTGTGGGGAATAGTAAGATCCACAACTACATATATTTAATACCCCTAAAACAACAGCCATTTTAAGTATACATTAAGGGCAGGTAAAAATTTATCAACACATATGCCAACAGTTGTATCTCTTTTAACTTAAACGGGATTCAATACAATTAAACAATATCTTCAAAATGAATATTTTGCATTAGCCTACTGAAATGTTAGAAGTAGGCTAATAAGCTGCATTTCTGTTAGGGCAGAATACAAAATCTTGCAGTCTAAACAGTAACCTGAATTTCCAAGAGTAAACATACAAATCACATCTACTCACACAAAATTCTCACGATATCCCTCGACTAAAACTCTCTTAGACTGAAACAGATGAAACAGAGACATATTTTCGCCTGTGATGCACCATTACCAACCTCTCTTAAAAAATGTATTGTTGTAACTTCACTTTTTACACTGCGTTGAATTCTATCGAGGAAACAGAACCGCGAAAGATTTCATATTTTGTTTTATGTATCAACAGATGACAAACAAATGTCATATTGATCCGCGTATCATAATCAAATTCTGAAGGTGCATGTCTTTACAAATACTTTCATCCTCAGATGTTTTGGTTCAACTCATGGAATTAGCAATTATTCAGTTTTAACTCTCTTCGTTAACCACTTTGGAGCGTGTAACTGATTCTCAGCCTGTTAAAGCTGTGTTTTAACGGGGCTGATTAACAGTAGGCCTATTTCAGCATTACTGTAAGCTGTGGTGTGTTTAGACTGGAACTGGGACGCATGGAAGTTGTTACCTCGTTAGAATCGGCACGCTGAACCCGAAGCCATTTCCCTTCCTGGTTTCCCATGACGTCAGATGTAATGAGAACGTGTGCTGGTGCTGAAGTGCTAATGGAGAGGACGAAGTTGGCATGGGGGTGTAAATGTCCTCCCTGCGGATTCTGCATGCAGGTGTTTCTCACAAGATATACTGTTTCCCGTGGATGTCAATATCATTAAGAAATGACGAATCCCTCCATGGCTTCGGCTGCCGATACGCAGTTGACCGCTGGAAGCCTCCTGTCCTCTGGTTCCCAAGGCTGATACACACAGCTCTTTTCAATCAAATTATGTCATCTGATTTTTCTGTGCCGTACGCCATTGGTTAAGCCTTTATGGAATTAAGTACTATAAATATATGGAAAGATGTGCAATCCAAAATATAAGGGATGTATCGTGTTTGGATGTAAATTATTCCTGTAAAATTATTCCTGCAGCGACAAAGAGTAGGTAGTTCAATGTATCACAGACTATTTATGAATATAAACAGGGGTAAAACTAAGATGCCTTCTTTTAGTCATTTGCATATTCTTATGTTTTATGCATTTTATGTAATTTACAATGTTAAACACTATATACACACAATTACAAACACAGGAGTAGTGATTATAATTAATACATGTAGAATATTTTGACATACGTTTGAAATGTAGGAAGTGAGTTCATTCGTATTAAATAATGTTTTATCACAAAGGGGGAAAAACAGAAAACAAAACAAACAAGCAGAAAACAATATTAACCTTTGCTTAAAACAATAATATTTTACATCGGATAAAATTATGTAAGTATTGCAATACATTACATTATGTTACACTACATGGATTGTATCATCATTATATTTGCTTTTAAGATAAATGTATTTTTATATTGGCTAAGTAAACAATGAATGAATTTATAACAAGCTGCTTTAAATGCTGGACAGGGGAAAGCTGCCGATATTAACAGGAAAAACACAGAGAAAAGTGTGAATATTATCACAATTCAAATGTGTTTAGGCATCCCAGGGCTTTCCAAACTGAAAAAAAAGGTTGTCATGTCTGATGATCATTTATTATTATTCTCCATTCAATAACACATGGGATGGAAAAACCTGCATTCTGCATATATTTATATCGATATGAATTTTATATTGATCTTCTAACTATCTCCTACAGAACAGTATCACTGCTTAGGGCATTGCCCCCTATTGGCTGATCAACACCACTTACAGCAGCAACCTGGTCTCCCATTCAAACACCAACCCAGATCAGCCCCACATCACTCAGTTAATCAGGGGGAGGTAAATGGGTGGAATTAAAGCCTACTAAAATCATCTTCTTCAGGGCTATATAATTCTGCTGATTATTTTCAGCTCAGTTTCTTATTATTTCTGACACTCTATTCGCTCAGTTAAAATGGCGATCAATGAAGCAACAAAACTTGATTGGCAAGATCTGATCAAATGTTCCTTGTTCTGTCTTTTTCTAAATCACAGTAAAATTGTAGAAAAGTGATATGAAGAGATCATAATCACTTGTCAGACGTTTCCCTTCCCGGTCGGTTTACATTGTTTGGGTCTTATATACCTTGGACAATTGCTTTTGTAACCACCTTTGGTGAACTGGTGATGGTCCGCAGAGTGTACATATGTAGCATCTCTTGGTGACGCAGCTTGTTACAAATACCATCAAAGGATGGAGACCTTGACTGGTGTTGAATGATTGGAGTCTGTTTTGCAAATAAGTGACACCAAACTCTGCTTTCACAATTTAAGCAGCAGTGCACACATTGATATGTTTGAAATTGCAAGCGTGTGAGAGTGAAACTGACACTGAGTGGGCTAACTCCATGACTCCATAAATGTTCCTCATGAGAAATGGTTGCTGAAACACTGACCATGTTTTTGGATCAATGCTGTACATAGATGAGATTCCCTCTTATCAGCAGGGTTCTTCTTTACCAATAACCCTGTCAAGTTAGCAAATCCTTATACTATGAAGGTTTCACCCAAAACAGAAAAGCCTTATGTCATCGATCTGATTGTATACCACCTTTAGAGGGCTGTTGTGTAGGGATCTGACTGATTACAGAAGGACAATAAGGCTGGTTCTGGTTATGAAACAGTAGTTATGATGAATGACTTATGAAACAATTACTTTAGTCTCTACAAAGGAAGACTTCGGTTAAGCTTGTTGAACATCTCCAATAACTGTCAAGAGAAGTGGATCATTCTAAATTCTGTTTTAGGGCTGGCTTTAATAAACTGTGCAAAAACCTAGCAAGTTAGCTTCAATGTGATTGAACAAGACACAGTGACTTCTACAAAGAAATTATAATCATTTTCTAAGAACAGCTGTTCTACATTTAGTTTTAATGATTAATATTACAAGGCTATGGAATGGTTATGCTGTTTTTGGTTTATTGGCTTGCTAGTTATCACTTAGAAAGTGTATTGTGACTAATTGCTGGCATATGTAATACTGCTAGCTCACTTGAAAGGTAAAGATGACAGAAGAGAATGTACCAAATTATCTAAAGTCTGTTTTTATTTAGTCCACTGTCCAAGTACACATACCCTGGAAGCTAAAGAGCTAATGTAACTCACTCATTCTTTCTAATGAATTAGCCATTGATTAAGTTAGCCAGTCATAATCAAATTAGCTTGCTATTAACTAGCAACCTTGCAATTCATATGTGTGATACAGCTCTCCAAGTTTATGATGAGCTTTTTTTTTCTTCTCTGCCTCAAACAATCCAGATTTTTAATTGTGTAAACACAGCTGGCAAACTAGAAGTACTTTATCACCACTTATGAAAATTACTTGAAATGTTTTTTTGAATATGCATCCTCAAAAATGTTCTCTTTGAAGAAAGGTGACTATGAAGCAGACTAAAGCTTTTCTTGGACCAAACAGATAATAGTAGTTTATAATAGATAACAGACCAAATAGTTCATTTCAGTTCATATCCACTGAGGAGAGGTCTCATAGTTTAACACCCTGCATGGAAATTATTTTGCTTTTATGAAATCCTTGCACAATTCTTGCGTGCTTGTTGATTCCCTGTGTCTTGTCTGGTCTCATTGTCTTGGCAGTAAAATAGCCTACACACACCTCTTCTCTTCCTCTTGCTTTTGAATATCAGCTACAGCCCAACTTCCTGTGTGCTTCTGGGCATGCTTTGAGCTCTGGTGACTGTGCGGAGTTGAGTTCTAGGTCTTTTATGATGTGTTACACTTGGCCAATCAGAGACCCGATTTCGCATTCCGCACAGCTGTTTTTGCTGACCGTTTTTCTCCCATCACATCAAAGCAGGTGCTGGTTCCGTCTCAAAGGTGTCACGTCACTCTGTCAACATCCTCTCGGAGCTGGCATCGAGCCCATCATCACACGCTGAGGATGAAGGGGAACTCGTATCCATTACTCAATGTGTCTATCTAAAGGACAGCTTTCTCCAGTGTGGAAATCTGCGCCGATCAAAAAAACAAAGCCGAGGGAAACACTTCTGTAAGACTTCTAGATGCTAGATTGGGTAGATATAAAATAATCCTATGAACACTGAGATCATAAAACTGTTTTTGTTTTCTTTTGCATTTGAAAAAAATTACGGACAGCTGACTTGTACATTCGCACATGGAATTGAATGAGCATTATGTGCCTTTGAGTGTTTTTTCGAGTGCTTCCAAAATTGTAAAAGGAATACATCAATGCCTTTGGCATGGAGTTTACCAGTGCCCCCTTTCCTTTCCGTAAGATGATGGCTCCTTGCATTTTAACTGACCTGCAATGATCACATTATCTTTCATCATCAGATGGCAACCATGCTGTGCTTCTTTTTCTTCAGATATTGATATGCGTGAATGTTCATACATGTTCTTCCACCAGTCAAACAATTTGTCCCTCTCCCTTTTTAACACAGGGTGATTTTACATGGAGGCTTTTGGTCCCCAGCACCAACCACTCAGCAGAAACCTGCACACACCGTTTGGGCGAAGGCCATGAACATTCACCTCATACTGAGGGGGAGAAAAGAAATTCCACTGAACTTTTTACAGAATGGTTTGTGCAACTGCCAGTCTCTCCAGTATGTGAGAGGGGAACAGAGGGCTGCCAGTGCTTTTACAGTGGTTTAGGCGTTCCCCTCCGGATATAGGCCAGCACAGGGGTTTCTTTGTGATGAAGTGGAGTGAGACCACTTAGGAAGCGCTAAGGGATGTCTGAGCCTCACATTAACAGTACAGCTCATATCACACTAATTACTGGGCTATGGATTGTCATTTGCCTTTCAAAAAGATACAAATCAGTGTTTCTGGTGAAACAGATGTGTAGCTTAAACTACACCTGACAGAAACCACATTATTACTATTACTAGAGTCAGAGAAGAGACAGACAACTAAGCTACTGGACTCCATACACTGATGTCCACACAGTGGCATGAAAACTATGAAACTATTAAACTATGACAACTATGAAATTTGGAAACTAAACTTCATTTGTGTTGTGAGTTGTTGGTGAGCACAGTTGAATGTGTTAGAAACAAGCTGTCTGGACAGAACTTTGAGCAGTGTAATCCCACAGGGAACGTGCATGCTTTGAATTGAGGTAAGGTCAACATGGATCTAGGTATGACAGTGAGGCTTCATGAAGCCCCAAATGGGCTGAGCTACAGTATGATGCTTGAACTGTGACTTAATGAGGTGAGCAAATCAGAGTGTTTTGCTGGGAGAGCAAGGCTTTTTGACTGGATGATAAAAGTCAAAGACTGACAGCACATGTAGGGGTCCATGAAGCCTAACTCATCACTGCATGTCCTATGACTACTGATCAAGCTGTTATGGCTTTTTAAATGTCTTTTGATTTTTAATATTACTAAGAGAATGACTGTTCAGCCTTTAACTGATGGTCATTAAACTTGGTGGGAAGGGATACGCTGTGTGATGTAAACTAAGTGTAATTAATCGCACAAGACTGATTGTTGCATTCACCATTGTTTGCTGTATTAAACCGATTCTTGAGACCGAGCTTGAAATGGGATTGTACTTCTTGTGTGTAACAATCAATTTAAGAGCACTGTGCTGTTAAAAATATAATCCTGGGTTAAGTGCAAATAATCTTATTTCTACACTTATATCTGCAATTTTTCCCCTAACTACCTGGTTGCTGATTAAACTATTGTATGAGAGAACACATGGTGATTAGTGCTGGTGAACTAATTCACTTTACTAATTTCAATGGTCAGCTCCTTCTGACTATTGTAGTTGTAAAGCTATGAGAAGTTCAGTAGTGAGACTGGAAGTGATGGAGGGTTTTTTTCAGTTGGAGAGTTGAGGAGAACCAAGGGAAAAAACATGGCTGCTGTCCAGCGGCAATTCCAGTATCTCTCAATGGTAATCTCTCTCGGCCAGAAACTTTCATATTATTTAGTTTTAATGTTGTTATTGATTTTGATGGATGATGATAATAATCATCATTATAATCATAATAATATGCACAAATACATTTATATTAAAATAATATAAAGAATTACATTTCAAGCTATCATAGCTGACACACTGATTATTACCATATTCACATATGTAATGTATTTATGTGTATTTGAAACAGTTCTTGCTATAAATGCTACAATGGACAGTTACAATTTCACATATGAAAGTGGCTATGACCGATAAACTGGTAAGATTATGACACACCTGGACACATATTAAGCCATTTTTCCATAGGATTTTGGCTCTGTGCTTTGAAATACGCAAATTTATCCAAAGGGACTGCTTCCCACGGACTGTCCAGCGTGGACGAGAGGCCACGCCCATGTTGCGGGGCGGGTCCGGCGGCTGCCCCCGGCGCGGTGATGTATGGGCAGATGCATCAAATCGCACAAGATAAACAAGCGATGAATTTCATCAGGGCCATCATAGCTTTAATTTGGCTGCCTAATGAGTCAGATCTAGTGGCGGAGATAAAAGTTGTCAGAGGCCCGGCTCTAATGAATTTCTTGCCACTTGTAATCAAGGCAGCCTGTCTGAGGGGGGATGATTAATGGAACCCTGGAGGATTCCCCCGGCCCTCAGCTTTCATTACAGCTAATGCATTCTCAGGCAAATTAACAGAACCGCAAGCGGGCGAGGGGAAGAGAGAGGGAGAGGGAGAGACGGAGAGAAAAAGAGAGAGAGAGAGAGATGCTGATTAAAGAGCGGGAGAGAGAGACACACAGAAAAGGAGAGGGAGGAAAGAGGGATGGAGACAGAAGGGCAGGGAGAGCAGCAGAGGGATGGGGAAAGCAATCGCTCCAGTTCTGTTAAATGGCTGAATGTGGAGTCAAAGTGTTTGCGTTTCTGAGCCAGATGATCCATTTCCATGTCCTGCTGCAGCGCCCTTTGAAACATATATTAAACATGACCTAATGAAAATATCGGGCAGATTTCGATTGGATGGCCACACAGCGCCCTTTGTGGGCTTCCATGTGTCACAAACAGCACCAGAACCAGGCCTATCACAAATCACAAGCAGGTCCAACCCAATGCCAGTCTGGTGTGATAATACAGGAACAGAGATTGGCTTTATTTTAAGGGTTCGTCTTCCTGCTCTGCAAACACAGCCATTCCTGCATTCATAAGCTTGTTTCTGTCACCAGCTAGATGAACAATGTGTGAGTAACGCCTCTCTGCCTTTGGCCCTTAACTCAGAGTAAGTTTCAAGTGGTATGCTTTTTCATTTCCTTCAAAGAATATGCAGTGCTTGTTGCTCAAAGTTAAGGACCAGCAGTATTTTGTTCAGCTGAACAGAGGCCAAATGCACCTTCCAGGCTTCAGCTAGCTTGTCTGTGGACTGTGAACAAAATGCCATGGCATATAGCACTCACCGCCATTATTGTACTGTCTCTTTAGAGATCAGTTTGTAGTCTCTTTAGGTTCAGAAATGATTTACAATTTATGTCAGTTGTCATACAAGGCTATGAATATATGCTTGCTGATGTTTATTAATTGTACCATTCAGCACTTTCAACAATTTCCTCCAAACAAAAAACAGACTTTGGCCAACCGTGTGCGTGCTACGAAAGCCAGCACCTAGCACTTAAAATTGGGCTGTTGGGTAATTAGATTAAGCCCACCGGCCCACGCACACACTCTTGTCCTGCTGCGTGATACGGGCAGGTACAGGCCGGCCAGGTACTCGCGCACATCCATCAGAAGCCGGACCTCCTCCGTGCTCGTCCAGGCAATCCGTCTGCAGTGAGGTGGGCGGGCAGCAGCAATCTCCTCTCCCCCATTCACTTTTACAGCCACAATCAAACAAGCCGCTTCCGAGCGCTCCATCTTCGCCGGCAATTAAAGCCAATCAATTTGGGAGGTGGGGGGGGGAGGCTTCACTACCGGCAGTGTAACGACGGGGCCAATTCACCGCAGATCACCACTCTTATTTATTCACCATCGAACACAATGGCGAATAAATAAACACATTGGGGGGGGGTGGGGGGGGGTGGTTTTGCTATGCCGCGGGTCCACTTTCTGCGACTCTCAGAATGGCTAATTCCATTAATCACACAGAGTCCGTTAAAGTGGAACAATGCAGCCTCTGTCACTCACAAGAGGAAAAAGGTGTACGCGGGGGGCTTCTTGATTCAGACTCTGAAACCGACCCTGGTCTGTTGACTAAAGGGCACAAAACAACATCATAACAATATCTGTCAAATGTACAAAATCAAAAAGAAAAAAAAAATCCATGGGTTAATTATTCTAAATAAAAGTTGTTTGTGAATACAAAAAAACACACACATATATCTTCTTCCAAAAACACTGCGGTAGTCAAAAAAAAGCAAGTATCTTATTTTACTTCTGCAATATTTTAAAATGTGTTTCTATAAAAATGAACAGGTACCATTAAGATCAGGAATGGGAAATTTATTTTGGAATCAAAATGAGTGTTATTATTGGCCATGATTTGAAGAGCCATGTGTCACATTTCATTTGAATCCACAGGATAGTAAGGTGAAGTGGTTACCCTTTAACCTGAGACTGGACATCCATAACAGTTTTCACTTCACACTGTAGAGTAAATGCACTGTATAACGTATGGTCCCTCAAACTTCAGTAAGAAAAGTTACTTTAAAACAACCATTTCAATAGCGAAAGATAAATCTTCAATAGTGGAAGATACAGGATTGACCTATTTTGCAAACAATGAATTTGTTTAGGTTTCACACATCACTTGTACCTTGTATGAGGACATGCACACAATTACACTTCCTTTCCATTCACGAGAAATACCCACCACTTCCAATTAAAGAACGATATTAGTGTTGCCACTTCCTGTCACTTTGAGTGTTTCAATGCTGGAAGGTGGAACAATCAAAGAAATCCATTTCAACGCTCAGCAGGAAGTTCACTTGTGTTTCGGGGGCGGTGGGGGGGGGGCTATCTGTGACGGCTTAGCCCTATCACTCTCCCCATCTCCGCGGGAGGGGGGACGTTGAGGAAGGAAGAGGAAGAGACAAAGAGAGGGAGGACAAAAGGTGGCGGGGAGGAAGGAGGAGAGAGACGAACAGGCTCTTCCGGCTGAGCGTTTATTCGCTGTGACGGGATTAGACGGGATTGAGGGGGGCGGATTAGGTTCGGTTCGCCGGCTCTCGACATCGACTCCGTCCCCCCCCCCCCCCCCCCGTTTCCTCTCGACACTAAACCCAGCTCTTTATCTTAATCTCCACTGAAACCTGCCACTCCCCCCCAAGCAGGCATCTGCTGATGATGCACTCGCAGCTTGGAGAGGGCCAGTGGACATGCCTCTGGGCAACCCCTTTGTACCTGCTTTGGCATCAAGGACTGGACAGTGCACCTGTATCTCCTCCAGCAGGCTCTCCTTGCCCCAAATGGCATCGGTGGACATTATAGACACGGGCCCCAGCACATGTGACTGCAGCCCCAGCCCTCCTCACCCTTAATTTCTTAGCCATTATGGATTAGACATTTCAGAATGGAGGCTCATAAGTCCCACTCCCCTTCTGTGTTCCGAGCCAAAAGGCATCTATTCCGTAGCAGGGGTGTGTATAGGTGAAATGGTGCGTTTAGTTTTCATAGCCTTTGACTCTGCAATGTTATTTTCAGGCCCGTTTTATATGGAGATCACCATTCCGTTTCCCTGCAAAAAAGGTCCACATTTGTGGTGTGTAAACAAATGTTTTTGGCAGGGTGGTTTTGGACATTTGTTCTAAGCCTTTGCACACTGCAGCAAGATCTGTTCAACCTCCCCACCTGAACACCAGTCATTTTAACTCATAACTTTAATACTTGCTGACACAACTGGTGCTAAGAGGCAAACTTCCAAATCACTTCCAGAAAGTGCTTTCAGTACATGAGAAGGGACTAGCAAAGGTAACTTGGTCTAACAGTTTCCTTAGTTGTACATTGGACATGTCAGTTAGGTGCCCATGTTTATGACAGTATAAAAAGCACCTTTGTCTTGCTAACCTGAATGTAGAACAATCATTTAAAAATGAATGGAGAAGGGTGAATGACAAGATGGACCTCTATAAACATCGCTGTTAATGCTTCAGTTCACAGCATCATCCCCCCTGACTTCAATCCATGCACTCCATCTTTGACAGCCTCTCATGGCAATACTGTTCACCAAGAACTCCCTCCACAACTGCACTGGTCCCTTCACGATAAGGCCCTGAAACCTGTTCATGTAAGTGAAGTGTCCGCCTAAGAAAGAGAGAAGAGAAGCCGCACAGAGCTGGATCTAGAAGATAAGACCCACGAGGAAGCACCTCTCCCAGTTCTCTCAGCTCTCCAGGGCCAGACTAACATGGTCTGGAGTGAGTGTATACAACACATTGGGCGTCATCATGCTATGTGACAGTAAATGTGAAAACACTTCCGCAGAAAGACGTGCACACTTTTCCGCCTGCCCCTGTTCACTCAGCATCTGGTTGTGTGTCCGTCCACGGTGGTGCATCCCCAACAACCCCACAAGAGCTGCTGTGTTTAAGTGAAATGAAGAGAGAGAGACAGAGAGAAAAGAACCCAGTCCAATGGCTGTTATTCCCACCTCTGGGAAGGCTACATTATTTTATTGGAGCGTTTATTAATATGTCCACAGTCATCCAAGCACACAACAGTAACTGTCTTCTTCTTTTGAGTTTGCTTTGTTTCATGTTCTCAAATGAAAAGAGAGGAAAAAAAAAGAACAGGAAAAAAAAATAAAACAACAAAAAAAAACAATATTTACATACTGCAATATAAATATGTCAAATGTACATTATTATACACAGAGTACCTCACTCGGTCAGACAATGTATACGCATTGAGAACCATAGTACCTTAAATACAATTAAAAAATAAGGAGGAAGGAAAATGTAACAACGAAACAAAAGATTTCATAGAGTTGGGGGTGGGGTGTGGCTACAGCTGAGGGAAGGTTAAGGTATTCCTGAAAGCGTTTTGGTTGGCTGTTTGTCTTCAACAGAGACGGACACAAGCCCAACTCCCTTTCGAAACTCCACTCAACTTTCAGACACACCACAGCCTCCTTTGACGTGCGAGGTCCCTTGACTGGTTTTCTCTTGTATGAAAAGAGGTCTGACTCTGAGGCAGTCCTAGTGCGCTAACTAAGACGGGAAAGGACAAAGATGCAAAGTTGTCTTTCGTGTTATTCCTGGATTGATCCTGCATTTATAAACCTACCTACTCTGCCTTCTAACATAATTTTCTTTGGGAAAAAAAAGTTGCATTTGAGATTGTGGGATGAGTGGGCTGAAAAGAGGCAACTTTAACAAGAGGGGGATGAGGGTATTTGGGGGCTCACCTATGTTGGGTCCCCTAAGGTACGCACAGTATATATCTTTAATTCAATCTTGACTACAAAATCACTCATCCATTAGACTTGCTTTGAAACCTCTTTCAGAGCCCACTGCAGTTACTCTTCAGCTGCTTCAGCTGTCTGGAGGTCCATTTGTGAGGTGTTACTCACCAGAGTCAGTTTTTTCATGGACCACCATATTCCTTTTAAGAATTGTCTACAGAATTTGTTGATCGTCTGTTACAACTAGATTTCCCCTGTTTGACTTGCTGGAAATATACAACTACATCAATTCAGCTCCATCTCTGGGCTCTTTGGCCCTGGTCCTAGGGGGGCTACAAAACAGCAGAATTTCCTGCTGTCTTGAGACCGTTTACAGCTGGAGGGCTATGCTAAATTGGCTCTGCACCATAAAAAATAGCCAGGCTACAACAGGAAAATGCGTGCTGGATTCTTCTGCAACTGAAAATCTACTGTTGAAAACTTCGGGCTCCTGTAATACCTTCATTGCCCCCTGGCACAAGATTTTACTGGGGGGTCACAGATGACATTAAACAAATTGCTAGCCACTCCAGCTTCATGATGCAAACAGAAAGGACGTTTCAAAGCAAGTCCTGGGTGCAGCACACGCATGTGCAAGCACACATATACACACACACGCATACTGTTAGGGACTAAAAGGTCAGTTGCAAGGAGGAAAGCTACTTTTTACACATTTTCTGTACACATCAACAATTTTTGTTTCTCCTGACACATTTGGTCGAACAAGGTTCTTCTTCCCACTCGTATACTCAAACGGCGTTGTTCATACCTGTCCGACATGCGCGCACACACGCACACACACACACACACACACGCGCGCACACACACACAAGCAGGAGTACCACAGAGTTCACAGCGACAACGCAACGAGCTCATCAAGGGCAGCTAACGAGAGGCACAGCCCACAGGAAGTGGAAGTCTGATCCATTACACAGAGGAGGCTACAAATGGAGGGAGGGAAGGGGGCATCGATGTCAAACGACTGCAAACGCACTTCAGCCTAAACACCGCGATAATGTGAGATAATGACTCAAACGATGATGACACTCCGTTCCCTGTAGAGCCGTCATTTTCAAGCGATTTCAGGCCGAATGGCCGTTTTGCATGAGCTTTTGGCTCGATGTTCCTAGAGCGAAACGATGCTGGCTAATTCCCTCATATTTGTGGAGAAGTTAAAATGGGAGAGTGCAAAACTGGATTACAAAATGGGCCACTGTCCCAGAATGCAATGCAAAATGAACGCTTTCAGATGATGACCTGAAAAGACACGTGGTTCATGGAGAGCCTGCATTCAATGCAGCCTTCGTCCTGAAGGGGTTTTCAGTCTTCCTCCCACATCAGCAGCTGTACTACTCATGGGCAGGGTTGACCATCCTTACATGAACTCCACATGGCAGTCATAAGCAGTACAGAGTATGACGCTAATGCGTGGCGGTGATATCTTCTGCAGCAGACAGCGTACACCATATACTTCTTGGTGCATTCCTTATCCATTTGTATAAGTGAGAGCAATTGTGATTTCCAAGTTCTGTGCAGAAACTTAAAAACAACTTAAGATTAATTTGGGTGTGTCCTCTACACTGCAGCAAATTATCTGGAACCTGAAGACTTCAATGGCTTCAAATGGAAAAAAAAACATAATAATAATAATAATAATAATAATAATAATAATAATAATAATAATGATAATGATAATAATAATACATTCTTCTCATTATCATTAGTATTGTCACTGTTCTTATACATACTGTCATTATTGAACCAGGCAACAACAAACTGTTGATGTTCATTTGGTCAGGAACAAGAATGATTGCACATACAGAGTCTTTACTCCTCAAGAGACTGTGAAAAACGATTCCTGAATGGCACATGGGCCTACGGTTCTCTCTATGGTTGAACGATCCAGATGATATTTATGTGTGATACAAGTTGCCAAAGCACATACTCAGTGAAAATACCTGACTCATTCTGAGACAGCCACACAACTCAATAGCGTTTCCTTAGCTCTCATCAGAAAACACACTTGAGAATCAGAGCGTGAACGCAGTGATTCATATTTTTTTTTGCTCATAAGAAAACAACAAAGGCAAAGTTTGGACTTTGGTTTCAAAAGCAGGGATGGTCAGGTAGATGATGTGCAAACGCAAGACAAAGGCATCTAAGGAGGGAAGGCTACAAGGAAACAGTCTGGGTGGTGCCCACCTCAGCTTTTTGGGCAAGGACAATAACTGCACTTTAGGCACAAGTGAAATACCCCCCCCAATTTCTGCACAGAATGAGAAACCACGCCCTGCACTTACAATGACTGCCTGCTGCAGAATATTTTGTGGGTTTTGCTACGAAAATGTGGCTTTGCTGCAAGGCTCTCCGCTCATTTCTGTGTTTGAGCAGTCAAAGCGGTTAACTCAGGAGGTGAATCTGATATCTGCTGGAACAAACACAATGAACTGAAGACGATTTAAAGAAATACACCACAAAAAAAAACCCCACATCCACAGACACCCCGATCCCCCGAGTCCCGGTCAGCTGCTGCGGTGCACCTGGACGCGAGAGGCCCCCTGCAGCAAAAGCAAAAGTGTCCAATAGGAAAGCACAAGAATACTGCAAATACTGTGGTGCCGGGACCAGGGGCCGCCAAAGGGCCCACAGAAAGCCGTGAGTCGAGGTCGCTAAGGCAGTCCTAAAAAAAAACAGCAGCACACCAGAACACTGCTCGCTATAACACTATAACCTCCTGGAGACACAACGGCACAAGGATCCTGAAGGGGAAAGAACACCCTCGTGTTGGATTGTGGGAGTCCCAGTTGCACTCCCCCCTCACCCCCCCCCCCCCCCAAAAAAAAAGAAAACCTGCTGTATAGAAACACAGAAATCTTCTTGCACACGCAGGAGGTGAGCTCGGCTAGGGGAAGGCCCGGCGGAGTGCACCCTTGTTTGGCTGAGTGGCGGGTGTGGCAGCCGGGCATCTGTGTAGAACTCGCAAAACGATCCTTTGCGCCGTCAGATGTCCCGGCCGCCAGGAAACAGAGGTCCGTGAGAGAGCGGTTGTCAGCGCCAAGGCCAGACCTCACGGCTCCAGTTAAGGAGGGTTGTTTGCTGATTCTAATGCGGTCAATACACTGGTCTTTTAATCTCCACAAATCCATGGAGTTTCCTTAATTAATTCTGGCTCCAGCTACAGCCAATTAGCGCTCACAACTGGGCAAATAATCACAGATATGTTTACAAATGACACGGATGGGCAATTTATTTCCCACTCAAGCTAATGAAGACTCCATATGTACTAAAAAGGCCCTTCGTCACCCTCCTCATATCCTTATAATATCCTTCTGAGACTTGATTAGCTTGAGGTGTTTAAAGAGGCTACACGGAACCCCACTTTTAAAGCTTAAACTTGAATAATACTCCTGTTAACAGCAATAGCTTTAGTAATGATGAAGGGAGAACTGCGCTGTGGTAAACCGCTCTCTCAGCACTGAATCCATGTTTTTTTATCCTCAATAAAAAACTCTCCTGGATGTGCGGTTCCTGAAAGTTTGCCATGGGAGTGGAACACCTTGGGAATGGTTTTGCATTCTGGGATGGTGAATCTGTCAGAAAATTCCGGAGGGCTTCCCCACCAATACCTCTGCTCTGGGTTTTCCCCAAGGAGGGGTGTCCCCGCCCTTTTTCCTGTCACCCCTGGGGGCAACTCAGGCTTAGTCACATGATGCAGAGAGGAGGGTGGGGAGAGAGTGGGAGGGTGGTGGTGGTGGCGGTGGCGGGGGTGTGTATGGGTTGCCAGGTGACACAGTGTGCGTTGGAGCAGCACCTCCGCGGTGGCCCCCCCTGCGCCCCCCCCCCCTCAGATGAAGCTGGCGCTGCGGTTGAGCTCGCACTGGGCGTTGTTGTTGTTGGCGTTGGGGTTGCGGCGTGCCGTGTTGGGCGTGGGGGCGGCCGCTGGGCCGCCGCCGCCTCCATCGTTGGGGCAGCCATGCTGGAGCAGGATGTCGGTGCACTCCTGGCTGCCGGCCCGCCGCGCGTAGGCCAGTGGCGTCTGCCCCCGCGCGTCCCGGCTCTTCACATCCACCCCGTACTGAAGAGAAAGAACGAGAGGAAGGAAGAGGGAGAGGGAGGGAAGGAGAGAGAGTCGGGTTAAAATGGGACATGCCATGTCGTGCCATGCATCTTCAGTCTCCAGTCTTCACAGCTCCACCCTTTTCTCCAGGGTCCAGCTCTTTCAGCCCAAGGTTGACACAATCATATCAGTGTTTACACACAGCACTGAACACACGGGAGACCATATTTTCCTGATTTTGTGCATCTGTGTACATCAGGGAGGTAAAGACACATACCCAGGAGTGAGTAACGCATCAGATACACAACACAGATTTAGAGGTAAGGAATGGCAGACAGCTGAACTGGTTTAAACCATCCCACTTCTGCCCTCTCTCTCCCTCTCTCTCACACACACACACACACACACACACATGCTCACATACACACACACTCACACACACACGCTCAGACTCACACACACATGCACACACACACACGCTGACACACACACACACACACATACACACACACACACGCTCACATACACACACGTGCGCTAACACACCCACACTCACACACACACTCACACACGCACGCACGCACACACACACACACACGCGCGCACACACACACACACACACACACACACACACGCACACACACACATACACGCACACACACACTCACCCAGACCAGGAGCTGGGTGATGACTACGTTGGCCATGGCGCAGGAGAGGTGCAGGGCGGTGCGGCCGTCACCGTCGCCGTACGTCTCGTTCACCTCCTCCTTGGTGCCGTGGGCGAGCAGCAGCACCACCTGCCGCAGGTCATCCTCGACGACAGCCCGCAGCAGCTGCTGGCCCAGTGGCACGTCGGACTGCGGCAGCGACAGCAGGAAGAGCTTCTGCTCGTACTTCGCCCGGATCCAGCGCTCCTTCTCCTCCCTGCAAGGCAGGCCAGCGAGGGGTTAACGCCAGGATATCCAGAATGCAGCTGTACGACTTGTCTACAATCTCCATAAATGTAGACAGGTTACTCCTCTCCTCACCTCACCGGCTTCCTGTTATCTCTCGCATCAATTTCAAAACCTTGATGCTGGCATAAGTCGCTCTGGATATGACTGCTAAATGCATGTAATGTAATGTAACGTAATCACACATCTATAGCAGCAGCTTAGACTCAGGTTACACAGCCATAAACTGGCACCTGAGGCGGGGGAAAATACGGGGCCACCAAGCAGCCGCCGCTCTGGGCCTCCTGTTAATGTCACACTCATTGTCACAGCAGATGACACGGCCAAGATGACAGCAGACCTGAGCTGTAGGACTCTGTCAGGTCTGCTGTCAGAACCAAAACCTGAACTGATCGAGCCACTTGTGAGCCTGCACAAATGCCTTTCGTTGCTCAGTTCAGACATTTACATTGTAAATCAAATCACTATTATTATTGTCATTTAGCAGATGCTGTTATCCAGAGCGGCTTACATATGATACAAATTTTACGTTTATACAGCTGGATATTTACTGAGACAATTGTGGGTTAAGCGCCTTGCCCAAGGGTACAGCAGCAATGCCCCAGCAGGGAATAGAACCAGCAACCTTTTGGTTACAAGCCCTGCACCTTACCACCCGCGAAACAGCCTAAGTGTAATCGCAAGGTCATTTCTGCATACAGTGGGACACTGTCTCTTTTTTACATTTGGTAAGGCACACAGCAAGGCAGCATGTCCATTCTCATCTACATTATGCTGACATCAATAGACAGCTGGAAGGGGCACTCCCACTGACAGTTTGATGGAGGGATGGGATTCTGAGTAGGGTATTTACTGTGGTTCAAATGACGGGAGCCGGGATATGGGACGCACTGGGAAAGGATGCCACCGGCAGCTGGAGGGTTAAAGCCTAGTGAGCTATCTAAAGGTTACACATTGTGAACAGCATGTCTGCGGCGGACAATACGGGGGAACATGTTTTTATCGGCGCTGTCAGGCTTCTCAGTCCACAACGATGGACACCGACAAAAGGCCCCGCTCTGAACCTCCCTTCCCAGCGTCCCCTGGGTGAGAGAGGGTGCAGGGCCCGATCGATGGAGGCTGAATGCGGCTGAAAGGGCCGGGGGTTTTTGTCCGACCGGCGGAGAGAAAGGAGAGAGATCCTGACCAGCCCCAGACCTGTATCTCTCCGTCTCTATCTCCAATCCCCCATTTTTCTTATTTTTTTTTACCCCCCCGCCCCGCGCAAACCTGGTCGCGTAACGCACGCGGGCGAAAATCAATAACCGAGCGGGTGAGCATGCTCAGTGCGGCGCCGACCCCCTGACCCCAGCCCGGCTGCTTGATAAGGGGAGTAGAAAGGGGCCGTTGTTTGGGTGTCTGGGTGAGTGACAGAGAGAAGGGCCCGCGCCGATAGGGGACAAACACGGCTGGTGCTGAGAGTGACAAGGCTCCCGAGAGGCCGCCAATCCGACTGGGCCCGGTCGTCACATCAGACACTTTGCCATCTGCCCGCGGCCCCATTCGCTGACCGAACCAAAAGGAAAAAAGCCAAACACAAACAAACAAAGACGCCCGGCCGTCAAAATACAGCATAACCAACAACAACGGGCCTGTGACATCGATTTTATTGCTATAACAACAGGTGTACCCAAAACAGTACTCAATCAACCCTGTAGAGGGCTGCTTCCAATAATAATGCCAAAGAAAAGCAGCATACGGGGAGAAAAACACTTACGACCATAAAAGCATTCAACAATGAAAAGAGCATTTCAACCTGATCCAGAATCCATCTCTTTAATTAAGGTTGAACGTTGCACATATCAGCTCGTTTAGGATTACGGCGGCGGCGACGACGAGATCGGCACTAAAAACCTCGATAATAACAAGCCCCCTCATTAAGATCATAATAATAACAATAGCAGGTTCCAGAATCAGCCGCAGCTCTCTGGGCTGAGAAATTTACAGACTAATATGTCACCTGCCAGGACCACTACGAGCAGCGCTCCATCAAACAGGGCCTCTTCACGTCGGATTTAACTGCAGGAGTTAATTACCTCTCTGCTCAGCGGCGATGGGGAAGTCTTTGTCACTGCCAGTGCGAGGATTTGATGAACTGCGTAGCAGGCCTTGGAGCTAATAAAACCACTCAGCCACACAGACGCTGATCCTTACCCCCTAACACGTTCGCTTATGAGCTAATGGATTAATAAGGAATGCTGGGAGCTGGGAGAAGGGGCTGGGGTGTATTTACGCCACCGATGGACACGGCCTCGTCAAGTTTCACCTCTCTACCGCAGTAATGCAGGACCCAGACTTGCAAAGGCCTTGCTTGTAATCTCTTTTTTTCCCCCTTCTAAAAGTGAAATGTTTAAGAGCAAACAGATATTGTCAGAACAGTCATTTCTGTATTCTGAATCATTAAGAAAAGTATGCTTGTGTGTGGACTTGTACCTGATAAATTATCATTTAGTTGGTTAAAAGCATCAAAGCAACAAAGCATCAAAGCTGAATCTTTTGCTTTTAACCTAACGAGCACCAAAAAAAGGTCTTTCGGCCCACATTTCCCACGGTGCACCTTGTCTCAAAGATGGAATGGCAATTCCTTTCATTCTGTGCTTTGCGTTCTGTGAAATCTTTAAATCAATTCCACCAATACAGATGAAGGTGCTTGGTTTCCCTGAGCCACTTCAATTCCCCGCGCTGGGAGTAAATCTTTACTTAAGCCGAGCCCCATAAAAGCCCCAAGTGTCAGCGCTGACAGGGAGTGGCTGTGGCCAGTGGTTTTATGGTGGTAATCCTCAATCAAATCCCACTCTGTCATTGTACATGGACAAGGCTATTAGGTAAGTCAATGGACTCTGACATACTGTACTGTGCTGGGTTAGAAGACGAGTAGCGACAGCGGCCCCATGCTTTTCTGGGAGGCGATCAGCTGAAGAAGAATATTTTTCACTTGCTGACGTTATCAATATGGACAAAATCCAATCTGTATTTATCGCTGCTGCCCCCCCCCCCCCATCAAATGCGCCACTGTGTGTTGGAAAAAATGGGAACGGAAACACGCACTTAAAAACGCAGGTTTTAAAATGAAGTTATACCAGAAAGGACCACTGAGGTACTGACTGCAGCGTGAGACTCCAAACCTGTCAACATTAGGCATTGGCTAAACAAAGTGAACTCTTCAAGCTTGAGAAAAAACAGTTGAGGGATTCAGAGTCTGCAAATTAAAACATCCCACTTCTCACAAACACCACACCACACAAACTTCAGGGGGCCTCAGCGATAGCGGCAAACCAGGGACGCGATGCATTATAGCCATTTAAAACATTTGATTTAATTACAAGCTTAATTTCATAAGCTTGTTCGTTTAACCTGATGGTGGGGACTGCTTTAGACACTGTTGGCTCCGCGTGCATTAAAGCGAGCGGCGGGCCAGCGGATTCCCACATTCCTCAGCTGCGGCCACTCAGAGGGGGAGCGCGATGGAAGCCCCGCCCCCGGCTTTTGTTCGAAACATGAAAACAAACCAAACAGAGGTAAAGTTTGTGGAGCAGTGGGAGAAAACCGAGACTCCTGAATGAACACTTCCTCTCTGCTGGAAGGGGGGGGGGGGGAGAAAAAAAATCAGCAGATTTAGCATGTCAAAGCTGAGGGAGAGGGGGGAGGGGGGAGGAGAGGGAGAGAGAGAGAGAGAGAGGGAGGGAGAGAGAGGAGGAAGAAAGTGAACTCTCTCCACAGGGGACGACATTCAGGAAATCGAGCAGATGACACCGCCCCCCTCCACTCTCATTTCCCCACCCTGAGTGGACATACTTGCTCAGACTGCTGAGGTTGCTTAGGGGACAGGGGGGATCAGAAAAGAGACAGGAGAGTTCATTTTTTACACATCCACACTCACACTATAGTTTCCTCTGTGGAAGACCATAGCACTTGGAGTGAAGTGGGGGCATGAATTATCTTTGTATTTATGTGGATTTATGTGTCAGTATTGTACAACCTAATTGACAATGGCCAAATTCATGAATCTGATGAATAAACATCAATAATCACAAAGATATATTTAAAACTCATTGTGTGAAGTCACCAAGAAAATATTCTTTCTTGATGCAGATGTTCCAGTCTTTACAGCTTTCCAAAAGTATTGTCACTTACAGGACGATTTAAGACCTGTTAGAGAGAGGATAGCCCCAAAGCAGAAACCATACCCCTTAAATACATTTTTGATGATCCTTGAAACAATGTATGCCTTAAGAAGTCACCGCACGCTAGTGTGTTTTGTGGAAGACAGGGTCATTCATCAAGGCAGGAGGCAGACAAGGAGAGTGCAGTTTGTAACCATCCCCAGGATTTCTTAGAACAAAGGTCCCTTTCTGCGTCCTGCAGTTGTGATATAGTAGCAGCTCTACTAGGCCTCTTAGGAAATGCTTCCTTCACTAAGCACTAAGCTCTGTCCTTACTGACTTCTTAGCCAGGCACTGGATTCTGACCTCGACCTAATTAAGTGGCAAATGGCAGAATGATTTCCCCAAACCCGGCCAATAGAGTCAAGAGCACATGGCTGCGCTCAAAGAAAGAGGAACAAACAAGGATAATTAGTCAGGCCTGAAAGACAACAGCAAATGGGGCTTTATAGGGGAATGAGAGGAAGAGACAGAGAGAATGGGGGGGTGTGTGTGTGTGAGGGGGGGGGGAGCAGACAGAAAATGGACAATCCCCCCCCCTCAAAACCTCATAAAGGAGCATTAGTTCACATTGAGCAGGAGGGGCCTTGTGAGGAATCTCCGCCTACCTTTCACACAACCGAGGCCCTCCTAAACAATCAGGGCATAAACACCAGCCCCCCCCCTCCAATCTCAGTGCTCTGAATTCAAAACAGAGACATCAAACATAGATGCAGAAAGGAGTGTGGGGGGGGTGGTGGCTATCTAAACAACACTCACAGCAGGGTGGGGTTGGGAGGGGCTCATCCCCACGTAGCCCGCAGACCCACTCGCGGAAAGAGAGACAGAGGGATGGGGACAGAGAGGGGGGGGGGTTTACCGAAAACAGCGCCGATGGAGACAGAGGGGGCCCCCCGGCCTTCAAAGGTTGCTAGGGGCTGGAAATGAGGGAGCGACACAGTAAAAACTCCAAACGAGTCGCCACTTTTTTCCAGCCGGCCCGCGGTTTTGTTGCCTCGTCCCCCTTTTGTTTTCCTTGGGCCTCGGCTTCCTCAGTTTTGGCAGCTTTAATTATGCCAGAGAAAGCCCTCGGATAGATTACACCCTCTCAGCGGCTCTCCCCTGCCCACTTTCTAATCCGTTTAAAACCTTTTTCAGGCCTAGGGTACAGCTAATGTGATAAACCACAGAGCCTGGGTGTTGCTAATTGTGTCCCTTACAATGGACTGGGTGTTTAATCTCTCATCATTCATCTCAGAAACTGTGTAAATGATTGGTTTATGGGTTGCGACATCCTGACACTTAAAGGCTACAACACAATGATATCAACCGGAAAAGGATGACTATATGGCAACTACCATGGCTACAACTGTGGGTATGACTATGAGCTGCGCTTTGGACAGAGATGTCGTAGCTGACAGGAGAATTCTCTGAGGTAAGAGCAGTCTCGCATATTACGCATACACGCATACTAATCGCTTAACTCTGCAGTGGATTAGACGATCATCAAACGTGCGAATTGCCAAGCACAACAGAGCATTAATTGGGACTGTTTGTCATCAATTACATCAATTAGACAAATACAATATGATTGAGCCCAGGTGTGATGCTGGTGTAGCTCCGCGACTAACGCAGCATGTGCCACTGAACTTCTTACGCTCAGGGAGGAGAAACTCATAGAGAACTTGAGGAGGGCTAGTATACAGTTAGAGTCCCAAAGAAAGGACCCTGGATCAGTTTAAACCATGTATTCTAGAGAGTTGGACCATTTATTCTACATTGCCCAAGGTCAGTGATTGACAGCACCATTTCACAAACAAAGAACAAAATCACACAGGACTCTGGGAAGGCTGCCTTTTTCTTTCAACATCTTTTTAAATTAACATTATTAACTTATTTTTGTGGAATTAGAAAGCTCATTCATTTATTTATGAAAATGCATAGCAAAGACAATACTTCAATGATGCATTCACTATGATGTGGATACATAAGAGGATATACAGCTAACTCAATACCCTTCCTGAATACTGAATATAAATGTGTACTATATTGCTACATATTTCTATGCAGTAATAATACCTACTGAACATGTAAAATACAGTATCACTATTGAGCCTTCTTCTCCCTATTTGACTACAACTGAGCCACCAGCTGTAGACCATTTCCTTAGCAAAAACTGATCCTGGAACAGCACAGCACCCTCTAAACTATGTTTCTCCATTACATCCCCAGTCTTCAACTGTCCCTAAACCCTGTCTGTGCTGTCTGCTGCACTGATGCTGGCTGTCCGTCCATCTGTCTGTCATTTCGCCCTGTAGCAACAACAGGCTCAGTAGGTTAAGGTTCTGGTCCCAAGACATTGCATGTCAGAGTCTGGAATGTGTCATTTGCCTATAATGACCAAAAGTCCAGAGCAAGAGAACATACCTGGATACACTTCACAGATTACCTTAGGTAGAGTCCCCTGAACTGCTCTAAGGGACCACTTGTTTTCACATGACCCTCCTGTCAAGTATTACCTACTAATAGCTTTTCAGGTTGGTGAAGACAAAATGGAGAAAGTGTCAGACGGTTATCCAAACTCAGCCCCGTACTCTACCTCTGTAACAAAACCATCTGCACATTTATGGTAAACCTTAAATCGATTGTAATCATCAGACAAAAGTCTACATTAAATAAATGCATGTACAAACTATGGACTGTTTTGTAACAGAACTCAACGCGTCAGAGGGATTTCGCTCTAAAAGGGCAGTTAAGAATTGGGCAATGATCGACTGATTCAAGTTTCTTTTTTTGTCTTTTTTTGTCTGCGTTTCACTGCACTGAGAATTCATGGACTGGAATCCAGCCTCGTGCGGCAGCGCAAGCCACACAGCTGCTCCGAGACGCCGCAGCTGAGCAATCACCTCCCAGAGGTGGGATACGAGCACGGTGACAAAAACGAGGAACAGGGTGGCATGACGCAACAGCGGAATGCACCTGTGGACATACACACACTGCCCTTTATGAAACGTGATGTGCAAAGATGAATAGATAAAACTCCTTCCAGAATTACATGAAAAAATAAAACCACACTGCCTTTATATTATGATTACATTTTTTTCCAAGGGAATGAGTGTGATTTATTTTTGTATTCTGCACATAACATAACGCTCCCCAAAGAGCGTCAGTGATTCTGGGCCAGCGCGACTAACGTCCTTTAACTCTCATCATTAACCCTTACTGACCCCACCCGCTCTGTCACAGCTGCCACATACGGGGCTGACAAGAGCTGTGACTGACACACACACACACACACACACACACGCGCGCATGTGCACGCACACACACACATACGGTCTTAATTACAAACACCCGTGCAACAGTAACTGGATCTCCTCTGAATCTCAACACTCACCTATAATTATGTCCAAGCACAGTACATGTATGGGCAACTGCACAATGTATAAGTTGTATCTGTAATTTGCAAGCATTGTCAGTCTTAATAATCATGTCTGGCCATTGAGCAAATAAATAAGACTCAACACAGAAATTCAGATTTCAATTTTTTTTTTCTCAGCCATTGTGTCTATTTCATGACAAAATACACAGATCTCAGACCCAGGGTATACTCTGAAAATAAATCACATGAATATGAAAATGGCTACTGTATATATTATATATCTAAACTAAATACATATTTCCTTTATGTGTCTGCGAACTTTCTGCCGGCAGCAACATAAAACATTTTACTACAAAATTTAATAAAAATATTCAAAAATCCTGAATGTCACACACTTGAGATCTCAAGGAAATGAATGTTGATTTTTTCATCTGTTATCATCCTCCGCAGCTATGCACTAGGTTTCAGAGACCAGCATACATGGAGCAGCTACGACATGTCCTCTCCTAGTCGAAGCTAATAAGAAGTGACCCGTGGGTGTCATTTACAGAGAGCGCCGGACGGCGCGGCCGCTGTAATTAATTTGTCTAAATTAATTACCTAGCCCTGCGCCGGCTCCTGGCAAGGCCGGCTATTCCACAGAGGCTGGTCTCTCCAGAAGGGGTGCTGGAGTCCTGACCAGAGAGCAACTGCTCTTTGCTGCGAGGCTGACTGTGGCTGAGCAACAGATCTGGGAACAGTTTCATTCTCGCTTTAGAGGAGCCAGGGAAAAGAGGGGTAGGGGTCTACCGTCCGCCATTTTCGCCATCGTTTCCAATCCACCGCACGTTTTTGTATCTTTTTAAAGTTATGTTTGCGGTCCTCAGCCGAACCTACAGAAGTAATTAACAATGCAATCTAACATTGATTGTTAAGCATTTAGTTTCCGATCTCAGCAAGCCGTTAAGAAACGGCTTCTCTCAATTATGCAAAATCCCAGATCCTCCAGGTAGAGGCCATTATAAACTGTGAAACAAATGCAACGTGCATAACGGCGGGATAACGCAGCAGCCGGAAAGCAGATCCGCCCACACTCACTCATTAACAGCAAGGGTTTAACTGAGCCTCTTTTCACTCAAAAGAGGCAATGGGCGTTTCTTCTCAAACCAGCTCCCTGATGTCTGAGCATGCGGTGGGTTTACTGCTTTATACGATTGCGTGTACTTGAGTGTGTGTGTGTGTGTGTATAATACCTACAACTGACCAGCAGTAGTGTAATTTCTGGAGGATTTGATGGATTGCCATCAACCCTGTTCCCAGAGCAGAAAGGAAGGAGTTAAAGATGGAACATGATTGTTGGGGATGGGGGGGGGCTCTGTTGGGGATGGGGGGGGGGGGGGGGGGGGGGGGGGTTAGTGGCGTGATTCATTTTTATTACTGCTTGGCCCCCGCAGGCCGTGGGAACGGCAAATAATTTCTGAAACAAAGTGGAGACTCTCGTCAGAGCTATTACCTGCGCTGGCCGAGGGCACAGCGGCACGGAGGGGGGACGGTTTCGGCGAGGCCCCCTCGGATGAGGGATAGCCGTCCACATCCGGCCTGGCTCCAGGACATCGCCGAAATGAGGGGGGTGTTGTGCGGGGGGCGGGGGGGTTGGGGGGATGGGGGGAGGCTAGGCAGCGGGAGGCGGAGGTGGATGTTGTCAGCAGTCAAAAATCCCCTCCGTGTTCTCACACCGGCGTGCCAGGCAATTAGAGGTGGCATGCCAAACATAACAACTGCCATGCGCTAATTAAAAGAACAACTCCCCTCCAATATGCTGACGTCCAGAGCGGAGTGGCTGCACTTTTCCCTAAGATTTATGGCTCTTGGAAGGCTTACTCTGATATATGGCGTGCATGGATCTATAGCCTGCACTGCACTTTATCTGAGCTGCTCCTTGATTTATTGATATAGCTATCATTCTGCAGTACACAAGGCGTGTTTGGATGTACGTGAACAAAACAATGGCATTCTATAGGGAAGAGGACAGCTACACGTACGCTGCAATTACACTCGACAAATATCTCATGTCCATCAGCGGTTTTCAGCGTGCTGTTAGTGTTTTATAGCGTGTTAATCGACCTGCAGGTCCATCAAAGACTCCATGCACTGGTGTTTGGAGATGTAAACCCAGAAACAGTATTTGACTGGAGGTATTACACCTGTGTCAACCTATTGGATCAACCGCTGTGTGCACACTTCAGAGCATTAGACGTAAGCTATATAAACAAGGTTTTTCCCAATATATGACATCACTTCTACTTATAACAGTCCTGACCTGGACTGGATTTCACCACAAACTGAGGACCCAGTTGTGCTTTGATGGGATTCATTTGGGGTGGGAGTCTAAAATGTAAATCAAATGTGGTGGCTGAGGCAAAAAATTTCAGTGAAACCGATGACATGGGGAGTGGACTATCAGAGCCGTTCATGGGTTTACTTGACCTAATGACCGTGCAAGTTGGGGTGGCACTCTCAGTCTGGGACCCCACACAAATTTGAGAGCAAGGCCTGAGCCTCGTCCGCCTCGTCAGCTCGACATTAATTAGCTGACCGCTAACTGCTAGGTAAACAGTTACGCACATTGTTTGTGATCTTTCACGCAACATCCACCTCAGACGCCGCTCTGACTGCAGGGATGGGCAATGTGAGCATCTGCATTCACCGACCTATCGATTTACACCACAGCGCTGTAAAGGCAAGCCTCTGTGTGTCTGTGTACTCTGTCTGTTCAGGACGTAGCAAACCGAAACCCTCCGGCTGCTAAGCTACTTACGCATAAAATCATGGAGGCAAACCCAGCCTAGCATAAGAAATTCAATCAGCTTCTGGATCGTCTTCAGCTACTTGCTGAATCGTTTAGATTAGGTGTCACAAAGGTAAAAAACAAAGTAAAAAAAAAAAAAGCTCACATATTTTGCCGCTAGTCTACGGCTTCTCTTTGTGTGTGAGCGGCCCCCTTTGCCGTCACACGGCTGTCACATGCCACCGCCGCTCCTGTGATATTAAAATTAAGCACGCTGCTAACGCGAAGGGATCATGGAATGACAAGACAACAAAATAAGATTTATAACACAGATGTAGGGATTTTAGTCAAGCAAATCCACTCAGCGCTGAAGACCTGTTTGGGTTTTTTTCCCCCTGTCCATTAGTGGCATAGACCAGTGCATGGGCTTAAACACACCACATCAGCCAGGAGGGAGGAGAAATCTTTATCTTTCGCACGCTCAGGACTAAGCAAAGACGGCGGTGCTGCCCTATGGAAAAATGAGACAACCATCAACAAAATGCTCTTTTTCTTAAAATCATTATCTACGTCTCTTATTTCCATGTGCTGTTTGATCTGAAGATCGTTATGTTAATGACGGCAGTTTGCTTGCGCCATTTAGCTAAACAAATATTTGACCAATTTCTCCTTTCCAGCGGAATAAATGAATTCGTCTTCTGTGTTCGATGCGATCTGATATTCTTGACAATGAAAAACTCACCGTCCCTAGGCACAGCTGGGAGAACTGACACAGGGCGAGGAGAGAAATCGGCATCAATAATCTTTCAAGTCAAAAGCTGTATACTGTATACCAGGACGCGCTCAATAGATATCTGTAGGCCTTCGCTCTCCTCAGAGCTGGACTCAGAGTGGAAAATAGACTGAAAGGAAGGCAAAAGGTATCTTTACAGACACAGATAACTGTACTCAGAAAACCCTCATTTAGTGATGTAACGATAAGCCAACGGATGGGTTGGGGGGATACTAAAGGTCAACAGGTTACATACAGAAATATAAAATGCTTCCAAAGGCAAGGCTTTTTGCTACATTTCTGAATCTGAGCAACATAACTGACTAAAGAGCTTTGAAATAAGTTTTGAAATCTCCAAGCTCTCAGAATCTTAACTTTATGCTGCATGCTGGGATGCTTTTTAAAGACCTGCATGGCTCTCAAAAAAAAAAAAAAAAAACTCCCTCCAATCACTAGACTCAATGTCCTCCTGGGGCTCTTGCATTTTCACTACCCACAATCCCCTGGGAAAAAAATTAAGCTAAATGGCTGTATAATCACCTAACGAGCGGCTGGAGAGGCAGAGGGTGGAGAGAGGGAGGTGTGACGGACAGCATACTGTGCTGCTGGGAGCCGCGGCGGGAGCCGGGAGCCCGGCGTCTCTGCATGGCACGAGCGGCGGGGCCGCGGCGGTACGCTGGCCCGCGAGACTGATGACCCGGCCCCTCCCTGGTGATGGATGCCCGGTGATGGCAGTCGTGTCCCGGGGCTCGGCCCCCGGAGGGGGGTCAGCTTTAGCGCAATAATGGTCTCGTTAATTACGAGCGGAGGCCACCGATCGGGTTGTCTGTCAGGTGGGGCTCGCCGGACCGCCATCCGTCAACCGACAAAAACAATCGGGGTGCCCGGTTGGCTGCGAGAGTAGGGGGGACGGGGGGGGATGTGGGGATCATCCTTCAACGAATCTCCTTGGCCACAGGGAGGCTCTGATAGCAAAGATGCACTTGGCGAACCTCGGTGAGCTTCTGTATGCCATGGATACGCATGCCATCTCTGGTCACTGAAAGGGTACAGCAGGTCAGGCAGATTTTAATCACAGATCACTGGTCAGAACTGCTGACTGAACCTAAGCTGGCCGTCTGCTTCTGATGCAGACCCAGGGAGCTGTGGGGGGCATACCCTGTCTTTAACGTTTCACGTACTGTTCACCCCAATAATATAAAAACCAGTGGATTCATGGAAACCAGTGGGTTGACAGCATGGTCATATGCTGCACAAAGGACAACTTTTGCTGCATAAATAATCTAGATGTTCCCATTTAGATTTGACAAAAAATGACATAAACTGCCCAAATTAACACAACAAATTGGGTCAAGACTGGTTAATGTAAAGGATGAGTGTGCGTTTCAGGGAACTCAGTGTTTAATGTGGAAGGCCCAGCGGTTCTCACAGAGGGAGAGGGATCGGTGGTGGCCTGATTCCCGACAGAGAGAGGGGGGAGCGGCCAAACGGCGCTCGAGACGAGCCTGCCCCCAACGTACACCTGGGGCTCCTAACAACACAAATCGATTGGTGTCAGGCGAGATTTATGGTGCACGCCTGTTCGCCTGTTAGGGGAAGAGTTACTAACATAAATGAACTGAATGTGAATAAACAGAATCCTGGTGTTTAAGGAGAAGAGAGGGAGGGAAGAAAAAACTTGCGGGAGAACTCACAAAACAAGACAGAGGAAATGGGCAGGAGAGTTCTCTTCAGTGTTCCTAATATAACTCAATGCAAAATTCAATCATCTGATCAACTAAGGAGACAAAGGGGACTTTTAACTTCAAAACAAGCAAGTTGCAGCTGAACCTCTCTTTCAAATTGCTGACAAATAAAGAATGAATACTAATACGTAATAAAACTCTGTTGTTGTAGAACAGTTTGCTCACAGCAATAGTCAGTTACACTGTGAAGGTATAGCATTGGGCTAGGTTATAATGCACTGGTAATGAAGTGCTGCTGTTACTAGACAAAAAAAGAAAATGTTGTGCACAGGCATTTAAAGACATGACTGGGACATCTGTGAGGAACAAAACATTACAGGTCCAAGCCCTCAAAAAGAGACTGGTGGCTTGGTAAGAGTATTACTGGTTTAAGCAAGAGCATACATACATACAAACATAATCTCACATCTCACAAACACACAGATACACCCACACTCACATACATACATACACACACATACATACATACATACATACACACACACACACACACACACACACACACACACAATCTCACATTTGCACAAACATACACATACACACACAATCTCACATTTGTACAAACACACACATACACCCACACACACCCACACACACCCACACACACACACCCACACACAGAGACTGCTGCCAAAAAGCGAGTATCAGGTTGTCTGTGTGAAATTCCCCCCTGCAGTAAAATCCCAGTAATTGTCCTCCAACCTGTGGGAGATTAGAAGCGGGCCCTGGGGTCAGACACGCAGTAACACCGGGTTCCTCTCAGTCTGACTGCTGCCCACCTTTTTTCACCGGGGTCCATCCTGAATGAGATGAATTGCCCGGAGCTAGCGATGATGCACAGAATGTGACACGGCCTTAGACACACAGCTAAATTTACTGCTTCAACTATCAGTCACTAATGCCGGCCACTTGAGAAGCGCCTCTGTGTTGTGGGAATAATTTCAGCACGCCGTCGGGACCCGGGCACGGAGGCGTTGTAATGCTGTAAGCTTGCTTTCAGAAACAGCTCACTACATACAGAGAGCTTCCTAAAGCAAAAAAAAAAAAAAAAACGCTGAATGCTGGGAGCTCCCAACACTACCACAATATCAGGAACACTTCATGTTCAGGGCTTGTTTATATTAATATTAAACAAAAGGTAAATACTTTACTACTGATAACTACTTTCAATTTATTTATTTATTTTTATTCCATGTGTGGATAATTAAAGAAATAAGTAGTAATTCCATTATTTTCATCCTTAGACAACTGAAAAGAAATAGGAAGCATGCGTTTCATTTCAGGAGATCTTCTGAGATCACTTAGGAGAAAAAGAAGCAGAACTTGCAAAGCATTATTATTTTTCATCCCTCCATATATACTGTACTTACCCTGAGCATTTAACATCCAATTTACAAGACAGTAAAGGAAGAAATGAGTTTAGCACAATCACATAAAACAAGATAAAACACCATCAAATCTCAAAAATAGATCAAATTACCACCAAATATTCATTACCCTTTTAACTAACAGCCATTACAAATAAGCAGGCGGTGATATAACGTTTGCATATTAGTCGGTAGAAGAGACGGGGAAGGGGAGGGGTTGAGACACTGACCTGGTGCTGTCGGCGCCCGGCTTGGTGTAGCCCTCCAGAGCGCCCTCCCACACGCTGTTGGCCATGGCGTTGCCGATGGCGGTCATCACCATGCTGAGCTCCACGGGCCAGTCGTCCAGGTCAAGCGAGCGTACGCGGGACAGGTGCGTGCCTAGGTTGCGGTGGATGCCGGAGCACTCGATGCAGATGAGGGCGCCCAGGTTCAGGCTTGCCCAGTCGGGGTCTGGCGGAGGGGGGGCGAGGGAGGGACAGAGACACACCCTCAGAGATACTGGACTTGTAGACACAGAGCCTACCGAACCAGGCGCCCGCATCCCAAATGGGTGTGGGTAAAGGCAACCAGAACTCCAGCCAAGAGGATTTTCTAGCTCTTCTTGCACCTTTGACACTGTACCAAAATTGATACAGTAGCACACAAATCAAAACTAGGAGTGAAGCTAAACTCTGTCAAAACTGTGACTGCTGGGATATGTTGGTTAAGCATATGAAAGCCTGAGGCCACTGTAGCCTTCCAGGACCAGGGTGGAGCTGCATGGTGTTGCATCACCTCATAAAATCAGAGTGGCTGCTACTTCAGATTTAGAGGGCCGTCCTTGCTGAATACGGCCATGGGAATTTTCCAATTATTACATTACATTCATTACATTGCATTCACATACCAGACACCGTTATCCGGAGCGACTTCCAGCACAAAAGAACAGAAGTGTTTCCATTCGAGCTGAAATCACCACCATAGCAGTAAATGGGTGCTTGTCATTTAGTGGCTCTGTATGTGCTCGGTCACACAGCGACCTGTTCTCATGTGTGCCGTGGCACTCTGCCATGCAGGTGACAGGCCACAGTGCTTTCCATCACCCAACGAGCACGCAGAACAAAAACAGACAGGAGAACTGTGGAGCTAAAATATCATGCTGGATTCCAGCTCTAGTGCAAGGTTTATTCGTTTACTTTCATATGAAACACATCTAGTTTTCCCCAGAGGTTACATATAACCACAACTGAACCACAAATTGCTGAGGATAATGTAGGATTTTCAATATTCATGGTGGAAAGAGAGCCATAGTGAGACAGCCTGGTTCCAGCTCTACAGTGGAAAAGGATTACCGGGATGTTACCAGGGAGAGGGCTGACTAAAGAAAGATGCTTATTTAATCAACTCAAATCAAATCAACTAATCAGTTTTGCCTCACCTATCAGAGTTTTTTTTTCTAATGAGTAACTTACTATACTGACTGGTGTGCATTCTTCTGACTAATGCACACATTGTGGATTAGGAGGTAACATCAATTTTTACATTTTTACTTCCAAATACACTACACCGATATTAACGAGGGCTCCAGGCCGTGGCTGAGGTGAGAAATGACAGAGGGCAGTACTCACTGGCTGCCTCGCAGTCGACACAGAAGCTGTTCCCCCTCACGTTCCGGATGGACTGGATGGCCACCGCGTCACTCTGGCTGCCCAGCCGGGACTGCAGGCAGAGAGGAGAGCCCTTCATTAGAGGGTGGAGGAGAGGACGGGAAAGGGGGGAGGGAGGGAGGAGTGGAGTGGAGGCTGGGGTGGATGACTGATGGGGGAAAGAGAGGAATATGAAAGTGAAGCTCTCCCCCGCATGCTGACACGGGCCGTGTTTCTATCCTGATGTCTGTCAGCTTTAATAAGGGGTTCCCACGCTGCACT
This sequence comes from Megalops cyprinoides, assembly GCF_013368585.1. Taxonomy (NCBI): domain Eukaryota; kingdom Metazoa; phylum Chordata; class Actinopteri; order Elopiformes; family Megalopidae; genus Megalops; species Megalops cyprinoides. The sequence goes on along the minus strand of NC_050606.1, from coordinate 11,449,017 downwards.
GCGCCTGTCGGCCTCAGTCATGCAGATGGGGGAAAAGCAGGGAAAGAGAAAGGGAGAGAGAGGGAGAGAAAGACAGAGGGATGGAGGGGGGAGAGAGAGAGAGGGAAGGAGGGAGAACAAGGGATAGAGACGGATGGAGGGAGGGGAAAGAGAAAGAAGGAAAAGGAGGGGTAAAGAAAGAAAGAGAGGTGGAGAGAGAAAGAGAAAGAAAGGAAGGGAGGAAGAGAGAGAAAGATAGGGACAATAGTATGTGGTCCAGCAGATTCATAGAGTCTAATAATTTAATTAATCATTTAGTTGTCTCGAATGAAAAACTACTGTTGAGCAAATCTTCTGTAAGGTAAGATACATTATTAAGTCAAAGAACAGAGGAAACAGGAAGAAATACAGCAAATCAAGTCTCCCTCAATAAGGATAACACCAACAAATAACACGTTGTCACTAAAATATTCATAACATCACATTCATATAATCCTGACTGCAATATGTGAGTCCTCAAAAGGCCTAACATATCACATTATGGAGCCATGCTCTGTAAGATTTTCAAACCTCTACAAGTCGTCCAGCACCTACAAATGCTTGATTTGTGTGTCCAGACTCACAGATCAACAGCCTAACCCAGAAAACGCCATTTTGCACATGGTCCGAGCCTTATAAGGGCCAGAGCCAGAAGAGTGACCTTGTGCCTGTGAGCCACAATGCATTTTCATTTTACTGAGCTATTGTCACTCCAATGTGAATCAGCATTTACGAGCGTTCCTGTATGGTGAGCTGCTGGAAAAATACACCGCAATGAGCTGGCCTGGACGGCATGCCTTCTTGATTTCTCAGCGTGTTCGTTCAGACAAAAGTGATGTCACGTAATGGTTTGGAATCCTTGCCCAACTGCTGAAATGCTTCAGGGCTGTGGAATCATCAAGACCTTTTGAGCCATTCAGATTTCCTCCTGTCTTCTGCACAAGAGTTTAATTTTACAGTCCTCAGGACACACAGAAGCTCTGTACAGTTATTACTTTTTGAACCTTGCCTCTTAGTTGTAAACAACACTGGCGTCACTCACAACCAGTAACCTGGTGATAATATTAACTCCAATGATGCATCCTATGACAGCAGTTACAGTATGAATTATGGATACATTGTTATAGACAATACATAGACACAGATTTATTCCAATAATTTTAGCATGTATTTCTAATTGGTAAGTGATATGGTATTACAGGTCCTCCAATGCAGACATATTTAATAAGCCATTTATTCAGCTGGGACATAATAATGTAACAGTAAAATGACCAGATTGTGAAGGTCTAGGGCACAACAGGATTTCACATGTACAATCTCGGTTAACTCCTTGTTCAACGTGTGGCCTCTCAGCACTAGGAACATGCTGGAAGTAGTCGAAATGACTAAATGATGGTCTTACCAAATCAAAACCACGCAATCTCACGCAGTTTTCCCGGCTTACTAGTATATGACCGGTTTACGCACAGATTCTGTTCCAGCTTCTGACATTTTTTGTATAATTTTTATTGTATCTTTTTGGCAATTACCCAGAGACCACTGCAGAAAATCACCTCACAGTTTGACCTAGATAAATTACATCAAGTTGTTGTACATGTTAGGACCAATTTCTGGTGATATTAGCAAACCGTTACTGTTAAGTAAACACACACACAGAATGAAGCGTCTGCACTGTGACTTTGTGCCAAACATCGCTCCTGAGGTTAGGGTTGGAGGGCTTTCTCTGGATGACTGGTGCTGTAAGCTGGCAGCGACCCCCTCACCTTGTTCTTGCTGCTCTCACAGGACTGCAGGCTGGCGAAGATCTGGCTCTCGATGGCCTGCACCCACAACTCGCGCTCCTCGTACGTGGACGCCTCAAAGTGCCACATCTGGCCCGTCAGCGACACGATGATGAACTCGAACGACTCCTCTTGCTCTGGATGGCAGGAGAGAGAGAGAGAGAGATAGCCACACCGGCGTCATCATGGGCTCCAAGGCTGATGCACTGTGCGTTAGGGGTTCTGTGTTTTGGTGACAGACTTTAAAAGACCCTCATTTCTTAATGTACCCGTTCAGAGTGAATTCAGAGCAAATCCACAGACAGTCACACATCCATGGTGACTGTTTATGCTTCATTTTTTCCTCATTTATATATCAGGATTGGTCAAATCTAGGTCCTGTCCACTTCCCCATACCACTACTGCTACCTTACCCTACACTGCTGCCTTTCTAAATCAAAGAAACCTTTTTTTCTCTTCACAATCACTACATTTCCAATCAGCTAAAAAACAATCAAATGGAAAGCATCACCCTGATTCTCTAAGCCTTAATAATATCAGGGAATAAAGTTTGTCCCGAGCTCAGTTCAGCTGGCAGACTCAGGCAACCCGGGGTAGGGTGAGTAATGTGAGCGTTCTCATCTCGGCACATGCTTGATCTCGTAGCAAAATGATTTGTAATTACCTAATTAGGGCTATGCAAATAGTGTGCTCATTTGCATAATGCACAGTTCCCGCGAGCCTGAGAATCTAGAGGCGTGTTTACACAGAGGGGAATGGCGCGATCCGACGGCGTGTCACTCCCCGCGTCAATCGGAGACACGGGCGTAACGGCGACTCGTACGGAGGGCAACATCAGGACAAGCAACTGCGCAGGGTTGGTAGGAAGGTGACCAATGACGTTCATTGTACGGCATTGTCAAACTGTCTTCTACAGCATGCATTTCTATTTCTGGGATGCAAAGCTCAGGGTGCCTTCAGCCACTGGAAATCATGATGCAAGTTTAACCACAGAACTCATACAGACCCCTGTCTGATCCCTGCCTGATGCCTTTCAATGTTTTTTTTAACACCTTTTAATGTCTAGCCTACGCCTTGTGATGTTTCAGCCATGCCTGTATTACAACCGGCAAACCAGCCTGTTACGTAGTGAACGGATCTGCTCTCAGCCCTCTGCGGTTGTTCATTTATGGCAAAAAATAGAGACGGGGAAAAAAAGGCACTGAAATAAGCAGTCACCATGCAGAAGCCTGCAGTGTGCCCTGATAGCACATGCACCCGCTGTAACCGAAGACACAGATAATGCAGGTTAATAACTGCAGGTCAGGGTAATTGTTAACACCGACGACGCTGGAAGGAAGGAAGGGGGAAAAAAAAACGGAAATCAGGACATGTCTGGCTAAAAGTTTCTGTATTTGTCAGCATGTTGTTAATCAGACGTGGTTACAATCATCGGGAATAGGGGGCGAGCTAACGAGAGCAATCATTTTTCATTTGATGTCGGCGAATGTCATTGTCAGTGAAAATGGGGGGTTTCTGCCGGTGTGGCGCTGACACGGAATCTGTGTGCAAATCACACACGGGGACGGGCGGCAGAGACACCTGAGGCAGCTGTAATGCCTCATTTTCAGCGAGAAAACGGCGAGGAGGAGGCAGCTCAAAAAAAAAAAGAAAAAAGAAAAAAAAACGAGAGTCCAACGCAGGCAATAAAACAGAAATGATGAAAACTAATAACACCCAAGCGCCGTTATTAACCACCTCAGTGCTTAGCAGGCATTTTAGAAGTGCGCTACTCTTTGTTAGAAAATTAATTTTCATTCCCAAGAAAATCACGTGCGGGTTTTGTTTTTTTCTGCACTGGCAACTTTTTTGAGTTGAGTGTTTTTAATATGCAGTATACATAGCCTGTAGCATTTGATTTGGTCAATTCAATTTCTTAGTATTACAAAAAAGGATAGGACCACAGTCTCAGGCAGTGATTGTACACAGTCATCAATAAAACCATACAGATTTACTTACAGTAGGTACCTTACATATTTTAATACAAATTTTAGTAACTTCACACACCCCTACAGATCAACCCTCAAAAAAGCAGTCAATAAGCTGCAACATTGCATTTTGTAACTTTTGGCAAGTGGTAGTGTGGGTCTTGGTATGATTTATCCCATAAATCACAATGTGCATAGAACCAGTCCCAACCGTTCATATTTTTAAATCCAGTACCAACTGCATAAATCAATCAAAACCAATATAACATGACTTTCCATGTCTGAAATGGAACCCAGGCTGCACGGTGAAGCAGCCATGCTTTGAGATGACAGATGTGTGACATTAATGTTGCCATCAAGATGCTCCAGTGGAAGCACATCTCTTAGGGCAGAAAGCGATAATCCAATTAGGTCTACAGCATCTTCAATTATCTGATTTAGATACTGAAACTGACTTCGGGTCGCAGGATCAATACAGAGCTAAGAGCATTGCCTTTAAATGATTGGGTGGGGGGAGGAGGAGGGGGGGTGCTGATTGGTTGGTAAGCTACTCACACGGGTGAGAGGTTTTTACTCTCATGGCAAATGTTTTTCTCTCAGTTAACATTGGTAAAATAATTATTCTTCAGCAGGCTTAGTGTGTCAGGGGAGGATAAATTAAACAATTGGGTATTTTCACTTTAACCGTTGTGTCAACGGACGCTCAAAATCAACTCATAACAAGAAAATCTAATCAGAACGAGAACTTGCAGCAAACACCAGGGGCTGGCTGAGATTACATCTAGAGACAATGCCTGAAAAAGGAGGCAAATGCCAGATGAAAACATAAGAGCAGTAGAAAGATCATTCAGGCTTGTGACTCTAGCATTGTGTCAATCCTAATCTTAAACACTCACACACACACAAGGGTCTCTCCTTCCATTATAAGACCTGGTAAGCTATGCTATGCATGAATAACTGTCTTTGTGAGGGAAGGAAAAAAAAAAATCTAGTGTCGATGTGAAATTTCAACCTACGCCCTGTTATCCTCTTGAGAAAACTCAACCTGAAATGGTCTTGTGGTCTACTTTATTAATGTCTTTTAAAAATGGAAAAAACTTGATCAAATCCCCACCGAGTTCCTTTTAGCTGAGACTAAAGTGATATAGTGTCTGGATGGAGTCTCACTTCAGAAAATGTTTGATACAGCGCTGCTACCCTTCTCTGTTCTTTCTGAGAGTTTCTATGTCCTTGTAATGTGGTGCCCTGAGCTGGTCATGGTTCTGACTACATGGTCTGACCGAAGTCTCGCATAACATTGTAATAACCTCTTTTCATTTATTTGCTATGTATCCCAGCAGGCTATTTGCCTTCTGCTTTGGCACACTGTCTAGATCCATGAAGACTTTGGTCTGCTATTATAGTCTTTTTTCTTACTGTTTACACACTATTCTGGTACCAGTACAAAGTGACCCTGTCTCTTTGTTACTACTGAGGAACTTTTGACAGTGCTGAATGTCTGCCAAATTCTGGGTGAATGGATGCTGACAATAGCAGGACATCATGAAATACAGAGTGATACAAAAGTAATACAAATCTAAAATCTTGATTAAACCATCCATATGTGCACATCTAGTGACAACAGTAACTTGTACCGTGACATGCACGTACATTGTATGCACGTACATTACATGTCTGAAGAACATGCCAAATATGAGGTGAAGAAGTGCTGTAAAAAAACTAGCAGGAATGGAAATATGCTCGGCGGCCACAAGCACTATAGCTTTAACACATAGTGCAATGTCTTTACAGAAAATCCACAGAGCTAGAGTGCTAAAGTAAGCTAGACTGAGCAATGCCATCAAAAATTCTGTCAGGAAGAAAAACAGGAAAAAAGAAACAAAGAAGCCTAATTACATGCAAAAGGAAGGAACTCAAGACATTAGGAGTCCGAGCTGCTTGTCTATCTTACTGAAGAACTGAATAGATACAGACATCTTATATTAAAGAGGCTCAAAGTCCGATTCCAAAAAGAAAACACTGCACTGCATTTATGACTCTTAATAGCCGTGATTAATGCGTAGTGGAACTAATCAGTACTTTATAAATTATCATTGTAAACTCCCAATGCGATATAGTCCGGGGCTTCTCTGTCCACCCCATAAATCTTCCTGTGCATAAAAAAGTCAAATCAATACATGAATCAAGTGATTTAATCCATCATTACATTTTATCATATTTCCCCTCCCCCCTTCCATTTTTTTTTTTTTTTCATTTTTTAATGTTTGGCCTCATCTTTCGTGAATGATCTTGGGTACGTCAAAGCTCTGGCAAAAAAATGGATTTCGGTCTGAGAGGTAACACTCCGCTGCTCACGTCTGCTTGCCGCTGAATTCCAGCTCCATTCTGGCGCCTGTCAGGCGCTAATTCGGGTCAGGTGTAAATTAACCTGACACTCGTGCGCCTAAGTATGAGGAAGGAAGCATTTTATAAGCGGCCGTATCCGCTCCAACTCAGACCGCTTCCTTCATTATGGAAAAGGTGTTCCACAGGGCCCCCCGAGATTACATACTTCTAACTGCTGCTAATAACAATCGGAAGAAAACAAATTATTTTGTTGGCTGACCGGGCGATAAATTACAGGCATTAATACAGGTAATTTGACTAGGGACCAGAAAGAAAGGGAGGTAGGGAGAGAGAGAAAGAAAGGGAGGGTGGGAGCAATATCACCCATTCTCAAAGAAATACACTTCCTACCCTTTTCCAGGGTTGATACTGTGGCCCATGTAGACACACAGACGCACTATACAGACTCACAACAGGCTGACCCACTAAAGCCACCCATCCAATAAGATCTCTGTAGAAATGAGGCAGGGGTTGCCAGATCAGTGGATAAGGTATGATTCCCACAGTCATGTCAGTCCTGCCTCTGGTGGTATAGCCACCTATAAGAAGCCACAGCACAACAGCTGATAATACAAGATGCTTCTCGTGTCTTAAGAAGAATTCACTGGCCTGGCTCTTCTCTGCTGTCTGAAACTCAGGGCTAAAGTCCCCTATTTGCAAAGCAAAAGCAAGCCATCCCCAATGGCTTCAATGGATACAAGAAAGAACTGTTGTATGAAAAATTATATTGTTATTTACACATCCTAAAGGATGTTGGTGTTTTGAGAAAGAGTCTACACTGGTTTGTTATATTGCTGAAATACCAACACATGGCAATACATGTGAATATACTGCGAACACACAAACACATGACAAGATGACCTGGAGCTTGCCTGTAGCACGAAGAAGACATGATCGTTTGCCACACACAACGAAGCCAGCCTCACGCACTTGTGCAATAGTCTATGCTCTCATAAGCTCAATACAGAACCAACACCTGAGATCAGTGGTAATGCCACAAGTCATCATGTGCGCGTGCTTAGTAATAGAATAATCACCACTGTCGTCGGGCTTAACACTCAAAGGTGGATGAGCCGCACTATCCACCAGCGGACGATTTAGCTTGATGGCCACGATAATTACGGCATTCCTGTTTATGTTGCATCCATTATGACTTTTTAATGTAAGTGCAATCATATCCAAACGGTTTTACACGATCACGATATTGGCGAGATTGTGATGTAAAGCCACGCTGTAATTGCCACATTTAGTTGGAACTGACCTGTGGTCCGATGAGAGAATTGGAGCTGAGAGAGAGGAGAAAAAAAAAACTACATTTCACAGAGGCAGCGGAGTCATGTGTTACATAGATACATACTTAGCGACTGGAACTAGAGAATACTTGAGGTTCTGCTGTTTAGAAGCTGAGATGCTGTTTCTTTCATCAAGACCAGTAAATGCTGTCTGAAACTTGTTCTTTCAGGCCCTCTATGGGCAGGAATGACTGGACATCAGCAATGTCAGGCTATATGTTTTGAGAAGTGGAGGTTAATCTTAATATGCCATTTACAGAGATTTTAAATAATTTAAACGTGTAACACAGATAAGATGAATTTAAGGCAGACACAAATTGCTGTGTTTAAGAAACTGTGCAATGTAAAATGCAATGATACAAATTTGAATCTTAAGTGGCTCATTACTATACTTTTCTATACTATTAAGTCAGATACCTCACCATAATTTGTTCAACAAATACAAAACTATGCTGAACAAAGTAATACAAAAACATATATCTGTGAAAATAATTTGTAACATTTAGAAGGCCAAAATCATAATGTCAGGTTTGGGTCTACAGGAGCTCTTTAGTGTGAGTGTCTGGTTTACAAGAAACAAGACAATAATTTAATTCTAAAATACAAAGATTTGGTAATTCCACTGTGGCAACAGAATTTTAACTGATATATTGGTTAGCGTACAGTAGCTAGCTATGCCAGCTCGACTCGTCAAATGCTTTAGCTACTTGGTCTAATGCAGTATCAATTGAAGACGTATCTCAAGAAGAGGCATTGGCCCTCATAAAGTTGTTGGGTAAATACCTAGAATGTCCAAACAAACAATTCCCATGATTGAGGAGCTGCACAGAACCATTCTACATGCATTTTAATTGATTTACACAAGAACAGAGCGGGCCCAAAAAGACTAACAATCACAGAAGCGATAAAAAAACATCAAGGTTATTTGCTCACAACGGCGAGAGGTCAGGAGAGATGCGTTCCTCCAGGACAATAATTAACACGTGTAAACGTCTCATTAGCGTAGACGACCAGCGTTATTTCAAGTGCAGTGGCGATAGCGCTGGACTAATGGCGGGGCTAATTGGACCTGTTATAGCAGTTCAAGCCAGGACCAGGACCCATCACCGCTTCTTGATGGCCTTCCAAGGAGCCAGGCTCATCCCGCTCCCCCCCGACACAGTACGGATTCGCAGAACCACGCCGCCTGCGATGCATGTTAACCTCCCAACCCCATTCCGCACACTACACAAGCAACAAGTCCTTTCAAATTAGAGCTAAATTAACATCGCCGGGGCAGCCGGCACGCATGAAGGAATGCAATTTAAATCCAATATGAGGCGGGAGCGTGGCGAATAGGGCAAATATGATTTGCCTTAATTAACACGGCGCAATAGAAATTAGAATGTGACTGCGGCGGCGTTGCGAGGCGGAGTCCGCCTTCCTCCCCTGCTCCCGTCTGACCCCGCCGCGGCCCCGGGGAAAAAATGAAAGGGCCTCTTTCGGAGCTCAGAGCACCGTCGTGCCACCCCCGGCCCAGCCCGCTCCAGCCCATTCCAGGGGCTTCCCCATGACCTGCGCAAAGCAGATTTTTTCTGGAAAGTGGGGGTTATTCTTTCAGAGAAAGGGCTGGTCACCTCATTTTCTCTTTGGCTGGTCAGGGACAGATCAAAAGAGAAATGGCAGTTGTGTTCGGCGATGCTGTCAAATGGGGTCCGATTAAAAAAAAAAAAAAAAGGAAAGGAAATGTTGGTCATCAAACCCCCATAGTACATCCAAAATTCCTTCAACAAACTCATAAGTAACTAGATGGGAATTCATTTGCAGACACCTATAGTGTCAGTCCCAGACCTGTAACTAACCCCATGATAATTCACTCTCAGACTGCCAGTGTCAAAGCCAGACACATAATGAACTGCATGTTAATTCACTCATAGACACCCTGTGTCAGAGCCAGACTCATTACTAACTGCATGTTAATCCATTCGCAGGCACCTACAGTGTGACTGCCAGACCTATAACTAATCACATGAAATCCCGGCTTCTTAACATGGACCACAATCCATTACAGCTGTAACTCAAAGTGAAACTGACCTCAGCTTCTGTTCTCATTACAGCTGTGTCTCTCATTGCAAGTAACATCAAATCTGTAAATAACTCCAAATTCAGTCCCTGCTACAGCTGTAACTGAATGCAAGGAACATCCAGTCTTGTTCCCGCCACAGTTATAACTCTCAGTTCACGTTACAGCATGTTCTGTTCTATCCCTTTTCCTCAGGGCGTTTCCATTGGCTGTGCCCTCATACACTCCAGCAGGTTTCAGTCCCGCTGCTCCGGTGCTGGATTTCTTTACTGGTTCCCGACCTCCCTTGGAGCTGTTTTATTGGCCGTGCTTGAATGGGCCAGCTATTTCATTGGGGACTGGCAACAACCACCACGAGCAAATCCTTTACATGCCTTCACTGCCGCCGTTGGTGACTGGGGACACGATTCTTCTCTCCTGTTTGCGGTCTGGCCAGAATATTGAACAACAACTTTTAGGGGAGTGTTTTGCATTTTCCCTCAACCAACATTTCTTTTATTTTCTACATGAAAAGACTGAGCCGAAGATGAAATAAGCAACACTTCCATAATTTTTTCCTTCAGACTTAAGGCCATACCAGAGGCATTCCACCGTAATGCAACACAACTGGGCAGAAAATGGCCTTTATTGCATTCCACAACCAGTATCGCATACAGAGGAGATTGAGACAGGGGCTGGCACTCTCTAGTGCAATGCACCCTCCTTGCCTATATTACAATTCAGCCTTTCCCAAGTCTGGGAAAAAAAAATCCCAGCGTACTGTAGACATCAATGTCAATTCCAACCCTTGTAAGCATGTGGAATGTGTGTACAAGAACTACAGCACAATTCTAGTGCCTGGTGTCACTGAACAGTACTCCGACCAATCAGACAAAGCTACAAAGAGAAAGAGAGTCCGCTCCATAGGGAGTTCACCTGCTGCTAGCTACATTGGGCCCAGGTGGGTCCGGACCAGATTAGTACCTCTAGGGACGAATGAGACGAAGTGCAGCTGGTCTGTGTCTGTGTCAGCCAGGATCTAGGCTTCCATTCGTGAAATAAGGACTTGGGAGTGTCGCTATGTGGCTCCCGTGGAAGCGCATCGGATGACGAGCACGGCAGGGCCCTTGGGTCCATGAGCAGGGCGTGTGTGTTTATTTGTTTGCGTGCCTCGCGGTGAGGTGTAAATGGAGGAGGTGTGTTGGGGGGGGGGGGGTCGGGGGAGGCCGGTTATTTACGCTTCCCGTTCAGGGGGTACACGTCGGGCCGCTTTGCGGGGAGAGGTGCTCCCGATTCCCTGCGAATTAACAGCCGGCTGGGAAGAACAAGCCAGGGCTGGCACCATTCGTTACTGTCAGAGCACTGCCTGCTCATTTTACAGATCATTAAAGCCAATATTCCTAACCTGTATTAGAGCAATCAGAACAGGGCCATTACGGAGATACCGGCCCCAGGGGAGAACCAAAACTCCAAGAGGAGACAACACCAGGAGAATACTCTCTTCCTCTCTCTCATAAACACACTCTCCTCACACACACAAATACACACACACATACACACACACACACACACACACAAACGCACACATACATCCTGGTCATAACATAATAATAATTATTAAGATAACCTTTACAACGAGCACGGCAATTACAGACATTTTCTGTGGGCAGCACACGTGCGGCGGGCAAGGCAGCATCTTGTTATTCCTCTCCCGAAGTGCTGCAATCAGAGTGCGCCCCATTACTGGAGCAGAGGCTCCGGGGACAGATTTGTGAAATGAGACCGAATGGGAGAGCGACAATACGTCGTATTGAGATAAACACCCGCCATTAACGCAGGCAGTTAAACGTTCATTTTCTAATCCCGGACCGGACACCGGGGGTCTTTAACTCTCGCGGCACCAGGACGGAGGTGGGAGGGGGGTCCTGTCGGGTCTCCCTCCCCGCTCGGTGCGTACGATCTGTTCTGGTGATCGGAGTGGGGTGTGTGAGGAGTGTAGCGCTATGCGCACTATGAGCCTTTGTATAATCGATAGCTTTCTCACATTCCTGAACTTTTCAGTTATGTGACACTGAACCTTTTTACACATAAAGCCTGGCACAATGCTTCAGGCTCAGATTTTAAACTGATTTCCCTACAAAGGCAATGAGGGGAGACAGATTAAATTCCATTGCAAATATTATAAATGTATTAGACAGAGGTCAAACAAAGAGAGATGAAGCACCTCTTTCCAAATTACAGATCGTTGAGTGAAATATATTGAAACTTTCCATTTTTGGCAAAATTGTGAGGTGTAAGTGCCACCTTGCTGAATGGCAGGTGCAACAGTATTTAAACACGTGGAGATCACATTCTTAGATAATACGTTTTTGATTTATGGGAGATGTTTCCATTTGCATATGGTGGCACACATTTCACAACATCTCAATGAATATGCACACTTCTGCTCCGCCCACTTTTGGTCCCACTGACTGTCATATGGGAAAATGAGAGATCCTGGTCCCAGTCTGAGCCGTGGTAATGAAAACATGACAATAACCCCACCCATGCAGAGGTGTGGCTGAATCTGAGGATTAGATTTGGCACAATTCTTTGATCGTAGGGTCAAGGTGAGAATGAGATACTTTGTGTTGTCGTAAGACACACCCATCATGGCAATCACACGTCGCCTGACAGTACTCACTCATTCATTGCACACTTGAATTCATCAGGCCCAAATCTTAGATTAATACAAACCACTGGTTATGGCTCTAGCTCCCTGACCACACTGACCAACCATGGTTAGTACTACTGTGTTCCTGAGAAGTTTAATTTTGCAAACATTATTACTGAGGATGTTTTATGACCTTCAGTTTGTAAAGTCAGCAATCTACTGGCAGTGTTAGCACAAACTAGTCACATAAAATTGGGCTATACCTTATTAACCAGCTAGACTGACATTTTGATATCTGGCGTAATGGTTAGGGAGACTAACTTGCAGCATATGTAGCCGGTTTTAATTCATGGTGTGAAACTGTTGGTGCACCCTCAAGCAAGGTAAATAACCTGATGTGCCTGGGTGAATAACTGTAGCTGTAAAAATGGATAATAATAATGGAAGCCATGTACATTACATTACCCAATCTCTGTTAAGCTTTATGATTATTGTTACAGCCAGACATAATTTCATAAATACTGCTATCCTCTCATTATGTTCAGAATCAGCTGGCAAGTCAGACATTTGCCTACTCTTGCTACATCAATTACAGGAAGCCAAACTGCAATAACCTTAGAAGGTGAAAAAAATGGAAGACCAAGTAACCAGAAATTATTTTGGCAACACTAATCTGAAATGCTTTAGAATAGCACCTCTCTTTAAATGGTTTATCGTAGCATGGCTTCTGCTAAGGATACCTACATCTTTACCACTGATCTTATTTGACAATGTACACGCAAATAATCGCCAAAAATACCAAGTTTCAATTTGACTTGAAATTCGTAGGAAAAACAACTTTGATTCTAAATCTTAAATTTCTCCCCAAGGCACACATTAAGGCTTTATGATACTAATTCTCCAACTTACACTGGAAAACTGCCCTGGGGGAATGTATTCACACAAGTCAGAGGAAACTTGGCTCTCATCTCCGAAACTCAGATTTCTTCCTCCCTCTCCCTTTCTATTTCTATCTCGGTCTCTGTCTCTCTCGCTCCGTTTTTCCTCTCCCTGCGCCTCTCTATTCTGACCTGGCACTGTAAAAAGCAGAAAACAATGAGCGTTTTACACACTTTTTAAAAGATATACATTAATGACAGTCCCTGACAGACTGCATTAATCACAGGGGCCGCCCCCAGAACAGAACTCTTTATCGGCCATCAATTTTCCCGTGGGTTTTAAAGCTGAAGAGTGCGCACAAAGCGCCGGTCGCAGACCGCTGCTGAGAAACACATTAAGGGGCTGTCAGTCGTCTCTCCATGCATCCTGCATCATTCTTTAAGCACATGAGAAGTTCATTATCCCGAGGAGCTCTGGCAAAGACAGGGCTGGGGGATTAGGGGCCGTCTGCATCGTGCCACACCGCCGTGGAAGTGTTACGCGCCGACGGGGAGCGAGAGGGTGAGGGGGGTCACCTTGCCTCGCCTCGGCCAATCAAAAACGGACCGTCCGATTCCGGCGTGAGCTGGTGATGATGTGCAAACTGTGCAATGCCCGATGCCTAACTCTCACCGTAAATGCTTGGATGCCCTGCACTTAGCAAAGACCACAGTTGAAGGCCATTTAATTAACTAAACCGCCCAGTGGGCAAAGCTACACTTTTATTAAGAGGGTGGATAATTTTCACTCTCTCAAAAGCTCACAAACTGAGCCAGCATTGAAAGGAAACAATGCTAAGTCTTTACTGCAGTGCTGTTCAGCTGCCGTTTGGGAGAACTACCTATCTCTACAGTGGCTTCTCTCATTTCTACCCCTCTTTGATACTCATGCTGGACACTAGTACATTACAGCACATTACTGCCGGACAAAAAGACTTTGAGGACTACAGATCATTAGATTTGGACAAAACTGCATGACTTTGCAGAGGGTTTGTAAATCAGAACGAAATGTTACAATTTTAAGTAGACACAAAAACAAGCAGCCCTTGCTTTTACAGCAACAGAATGAGCGCCTCTTGCCAACACTGGTTCTTTAATACAGATTATTGGTAATAATCTAAAAGGGCCTGAAGGATTTGCGTGCAGAACTGAAGTGTATGCAAAACTGCCAGTTACCCTTAAATGCCCAGCTCTATTCATATAAAAAAGTAAGGGATAAGCTACAAACTACTGTCACAAATACTTTTATTTTAATGATTTTCAATGCTGTCCTTCATACCATTCACAAATAATGTACTGTCAATGCTTTACTATATGTTACAAGAAAGATGCACACAGTGTATTTTCAAACCTTCTGCCAACAGAACATTATTTACATCAGGGAGTCTGCTGCAAAACTGTGTGATCTTACTCTGCTGTCCAGCTTGGCACTGGCCTGTGTTCCAGGTGCTGTTGCGTCACTTTCGAGAGGCTCCCTTACACACGCAGTTATTCCCATTTCAGCCCGCTGAGACGGTTCGCCTTCTTAAAAAGCTACAGCTCCTTTGATTTATGATACTTCCCAACAACTAAAATTCAATTTCTGCCTGCATTCTACGGCTCTGATTGCCCTGTAAATGAGATAAACTGATGGCAATTTATTCACGGACCCAACCTCTCTTCCCTTTCTCCCCCTTTTCAAGAGACACAACCTGGATTGTATACATGAATGACTCCGATATTTAAGCAATATGTCTGTATTCTGGAAGCGCTCACTAGAACAGACAAGCTGATGCTAATAGGAAACCTCAGCCAAAGAATGAGACCCCCCCCCCACACCCCCCCCACCCCCGCTGACAGAGAACAAAACTTTCAGAATCCGCAGATCCGGCCCCGCGCCTCACGCGAGGCCATTTTTGGATTTGCCGCACGGGATCGCGACTGCCGTTTACGCCACCCCGAACTCTGACGCCGTGTCCCGCCCTGCAGCTGGTAGCGGCCCTTGGTTCCTGACCGGCTTGAATTATTCCAAACTAAATGGGACAGAACAAATGTTTAAAAGGAGACTGAAGAAAAGCATAATGACTCATCAATACAATGCGGCCAGGCGGGCCCGCCCAGGCCCCTAAGCCTCTAATGTTCGCAATCAGTCATTCCAACCATTAACACCATTAAGAACGTGATTGGACAGGCATTGTCAAGCTTCTGTCCATCACAAACAGGATGCCTCTAAGCCCCAGGGGCAGGGAATAAACCAATCTTACCCAATTCAAATCTATCCCACACCACCAGGCTTGGAATGACATCAGGACTATTAGAATATTAACACTACGTTATTGCATGGCATCATACGGTGTCATTTAGACAAAATAATTGAAGGCTATTTAGAGCATTTAAACCTGCAATAACTGAAAAGCATACAATTTGTACAGAATTACACACTGCAATTATATATCAGATTGGGGGTCAATTCCGTTTCAGTTCAAGAAATTAATTGATACTGAATTCATTGATTGAAATATCTTCATAGAAACCGATGGTTGAATTTCTCTTGTTTATTCACAAACTGAATTTCAATTAATTCCTTCAATTTGCTCAATCAAAATGGAATTGACTCTCTGATGTATATTACACAAACACACCATTTATTTATTCATCAAAGCAGTTATAACAAAAAGAGGAGCATTACTAGAACAGTCCCAAGTCTACATATTCTCAGCTGATATGCATACTGCATGACGCATGGTATTCTCCATTTTGAACTGACTTTCAAAGGGTTACAGCTGGAGCTCACTCGTGGGATCCAACCAGTACAGAAGGTGGCATATCAAAAACGGGATTTTGATGTACAGCTCTACAGAGCCTATTGGCACCACAACACTGAACATGGTATGGATTGTTTGGAGAGTAGTGCAGACATCAAGGTTTGAGCTGGAAACTATATGAACTAAGTGAAAAGCCGACATTGGTCTGTTTGACCCGCACAAATCCATTTTGTCTGGAAATTCTTTTATGTGGACATCAAGTGGAGGAAATGAGCTGCCCATTTTGAGTAGACATGAGATGACCACTTTTGAGTTGTGTGTCACAGGTTTTTTATAGTTTGGGATTAACTATGATTTTCTTTGCATTGTGAAAACAATTTAAACAAGCCCTGAGAAATGTTAAACTATGAGAGAGCTATTAAACTATGAACTTAACCAAAGACATATCTCCAAATACACTGGATATATTTGCATACACACCGTAGGGAACAACCACTAGCCTCGTGCATTATATTCAAATAGTGGGAAAATACCTTCAAAAGCCTCTGTTTGTCTCTGGATTATCGCTGCATTTGATTTTTTTATGGTTCTTCCACTGACAGAAGGGTACCCTGCTGCTGAGGGAATCTCTCCCCATTCCCTCAATGACTCAATGTCCACAGGCAGAGCTAGGCCAAAGGAGTTCCACGCATGAAAGAACGATGGGAAAAAGAACAACAGCATAGTGTAAGGGGGCAGCACAATAAATCTCCAGTTTGAAAGTGCCTCGCCACAAACAAGCACAACAAAAAAAAAACACATAAAGCGCGGGCCGCCTCGGATGTAAAATCCTGGCAGAGAGACCAATTCGAGATTACCACGGCGACAACAGCGGCAACGACGCCGCGCGCCTGTGTTACGGCCTCGCGTCGTTTCGAGTGAGAAGTAACGCATGCGACAGGAGCGATACACGCCGGCGCTGCTTAACCGATAATGACTTGTAAACAGTCGCGTTTAGGATGCGTTTATGCTAACATTATAAGTGCGTTTAACAGAGTGCGTAAATCTTATTGATTGATCACCGGCGACATCCCTTTTATGGCCTCCAAAGTGCTCCGCTGTGTTTTTACAATGCACTTCCATTAAAGGGCGTCATTCATCATCTCCGAGAAGAATCATAATTAATTGGCCAGGGGATTTATTGTCGCTCCCCCCGCTGCGGACGGAATCAACAGCTCCTCCCGTCCCTGTCTCGGCGAGGAAGCCAGGGTGTCGCGGATACCGAGTGGTGCACTTGTCCGACTTTAACGGATTTTGGCTTTCCCCCCCCCAGTTTTCACACACGTTTTTGTTTTTCGGCTGCTAATCAACAAATGTAGTCTTTCTTGGACAGAGGGCACTTGAAGCATTTCCTGATTGATGAGGAGACCGGATGGCTGAAGAGGGCTGGAGGATCGGCATTTGTTTCTTTAACTACAGCGAGTTTAGTCCAGGCTGACCTGTGCGTGCAGTGCCTGGCCTTCTACAAACGGTCCTCTTGTCTATGCATTATTGGCATTTAGCAGACGCCCCTATCCAGAGCGACTTACCTCAGGTTTTTACAATGTTATCCATTTATACAGCTGGATATTTACTGAGGCACTTGTGGGTTAAGTACCTCGCCCAGCACTTCGGCAGCAGTGTCCCTGTGGGGAATCGAACCAGCAACCTTTACATGTCCTGTTCCTTAACCACACTGCCAGGAAAGTCACGCTCACAAACAGGCTGCCACCACCTCTCTATAGAGCTCCTGTTTGCTTTACCGTGCTTCAAATGAAGGCAGCCTGAAGTGGGTGCAGGAAGTGGAACTCAAATCTCAAGGGTCCTTGTTCAATGATGGTATGGGATTGAGAACGAGAGTTTTGACTTATGGAGCGGTGCTTGGTCGGTGTTCTCAGAACTACTGTATGTAGTGTGTCCTTAAAAAACAAAAAACGATTAGCCTGAAGAATCTTCCTTACTATATTAGATTACAAGGCAACCAAAGAGTTTTTTTGTGATTGGCTATCAGGTTTCCCTGCTCATTTCTAATCAGAGTAAATTATTTCAACCGAAACACCTTAGAGCAATATACTGCGGTGAATTCTGCAAACATTTGACTTTCCCACAAAATGTACAACTAGCTATCTCATTTCCAATTCTATAATGTGTACTCTAAACAGTTTAATGTAAATATTGTTCTGAAATATTACAGCTACGCTGTACATCACTCTGACTCACTGAGGAACCTATATTCAACCTGCACATTTACTGAATAAACTGAATTCTGCATGGTGTCTTAGCTTTACATTCACACACATTTGCATATAGCTATACACACACACACACACACACACACACACACACACACACACACACACACACACACACACACACACACACACACCGATATATATACTGATGTTTTGGGGCTCCAGGTCATAATTGCTGGGTTTCTAATGCAATCCATACAATGTGATCTCATCAGCATTGGTGAAGCTCAGCCCCTCTGATTCAGTCAGCTCCATTTGCCATCCGTCAGAGTGGTGCCCCTGGTATCACTCACGGAAACAAATGAACCCCCTTTCCCACCCCTACTTCGCATCCACCCCTGTATGTGATTGATGGGGCGGACTGTTCCATGGGCTCCACGGTGGGGGGTGCAGCGTCTGAGTTAGAGGGTGGGAAGGATGCTACGGGGTAGTCCCTTGAGCTGGGAGAGTGAAGGGGCGGGAAAGTACTGAGGATCATGACTAGCTCTGTGGCAGCCTGGGGTCATAGGGCTTTTTTGGGGGGAAGGGGGCCAGACGTCATTCTTTGTCCCACTTTCAGGATCCTCCATGTTGGGACCTCCACCCTCCTTTGGGACCTGAGCCCTGGGTCTGAACATAACTTGGGTTAGGTGAGATTGTAGGGCCCAAACTTAATACCCAGCTTCCCCCAAGGCAGACAGGGCCGTTCCCCACTGCATGATGTCAGTTAGCGTTATTACTCATTGATTATGGCACATCACATATCAAGGGGTAATATTCAAGTCACCTGACTCGAAAAGGATGTTGGAAATTTCAACAGGATGTCCCTCTCCATTCTTGGTCAGTGCTGAAGCAGGTAACGGGCATCATCGCACCACTGTAAGTCCTCTACGAATGTTGACCAGTTCATTTATTTTTATATATATTTAGTTGATATTTGTTTAATATGTCTGATGTGTAAAATCAAGACTTCATGCAACTCAAATTAACAATAGTTCACAATAATCCTCAATATACATTGATTCAAAATTCCTGATTGAGGCCTTTGACAACGACTAGTTAAAAAAAAAAAAAACTTAAAGTTCAGAATGTTCCCCTTCTTCTTGCCTATCAATATCACAACTGTTTGTACAGAATGGAAAGCCTTCATGAATAAGCCCCAAAACAGACAACAAATACAAAGCATAATCTAGAACAGCCAGTGCTACTTGAAGTTTGTTACATCTGAAAAAAGGGAACTGAACGTTCAAAAAATAAAATCTTGGGCTGGAATCTGGTATAAAGTGATGTCTTGTAACATACTGGGTATATGCAACCAAAAAAAAGGTTTCAATATCTGTTCCCTTTCCTGAGGCCTTTTTCATGGAGACATATAGGGGATTGGAATATATAACTGAATGTGCCATGCTTGTAGGTAATAACACAGGTTATATGGTTTTCCTCAATAAAGTAACGCAGGGTAGCTGCACAGAAGGAAGCTGCTTCAGTCTGGCCCCTACCTTCATTGCCGGTGGACGGGCCGTCCGGCTTGGTGATCCCCGTGCTCTTTTTCCGCCTGTGTTTCTTGCGGTTGGCGTGCGGCGAGGGCGGGGGCTCCAGCTTGGGGCTGGTGGCGCTGGACACGTTGGGGCTGGAGCTCAGGGCGTCCGTGGCCCCGTTGGCTGGGGAAACACAACAACCACCACCGAGGTTACCGCGGGCCCCCAGGCTTTTCCTCTCATTAACCATGTCTGAAAAACACCTGCTGGAAGGGATTGTGCTGTCGCTGGGGAACTGTGCAAAACTGCAGCCTAACACTCCAGTTATTTTGTAGGCCACTACATTGTGCAATGGTTATGGCTTCAAATCTGAACAATCAATAAAATGCAATAAAATTCATATCAGTATTATGATGCTTGATAAACCAGTATTAGGCACTATGATCAGTATTAGATTACCTCATAAAATTAATCTGGAGACCAGTCAAGCTCAAGTGCATAAAACACTCCACAACATTCAAACACCAGAGAGCTGTTTTGAATATAATCCAACCTAGTGTTAACGTTATCAGCGACTTGTTCTCAATTGTAGTGACAGCTGAAATGGTTAAATCCCTATGCTACGACACAAAAGTACAATATTTAAGTGATATATTTATATGTACTCGACCGGCTGTGATTGAATAAACATACATTAAGGACAGGCAGAAACGGCCAGTGTGCTGATGAAAGCAGCCGCCCCTGAAAGGATCCCAGCCGCGGTGACAGTAGCGGCAGCAGGTGACAGGCTAGGTACGCCTGGCCCTGGGTAACAAATGGATATTTAGCCTAGCCGAGGGGCCAGCTTTCCATATGAATGTCCACGACTGGCAGAGGTCTGAGTGCAGGTGTTGTTTCTTGTAAGTGATTTTATAAATGTGATATTAACCTGCTACTCTGTGAGACTGGGGGGTTGGTGGAGAGGAGGGGGGGTTGGGGGTGTACGCGTTGCCTGGGCCTTGGCCATCTTTCCTGGTTCCTGACATTTGACAGCACAGAGGGGGCTATTACTGCCCCCCCCCCCCAGGACGCCATTAGGGTCCTCAGACAGCTGGGGGGCAGAAGAGCACACTGAGTGGCCCCATATTGCTTTCCTCACACCCAGCACGGCGCTGGCAGCCTAGTCTATTGTCTCACATAAAAGACTCATCCTAGTGTGGCAAACTACATTTATTTCCCTCCCCAGCCCCAGGTTGAGCAGGGGGGGGGGGCAGGAGGTGGGGGGTTTGGGGGCTGCCTCTGTCACCGGCCCACCGTGCGCTCTTATAATTACCGCATTGGTCGCCATTAGCTGGTCTACAATATCGGGCCTAATTCGGTCATTACTTATTCTGACAGGGGAGGCGGCGCTGTCTTTTGGGAGCGTGATGGCTGGAGCGCCATTGTGGAGTGGAAGATGCTGAGGCTCTCCTACGGGTACAGGCTACCCATCCCGAAAGAGCATGCGTGGGCGCAGAGACGTCCTCCCCGGGACCGTGCATTTTCTACACAGAAACGCACAAGACATGCTAATGGAGCTGTAACCCACAGGCCACACGCCTGATCCCTATTGTTGTCCTTTGGTTATCCGTTATGCCCTTGGTGACAGACTGTCCAATTTTAACAGTAGATGAACATTTGTTTTGTGGAACCAAAAAAAACACACAGCAGAGGATAGGCAAACAAATGCTCTACTTTTCTAGATGCACAAGTATCACAAGTAGGAGAAAAAAAAACAAGGAACATTAATTATGCTGCAATAATGACTCAAATATGTAACTATTAAATTCATAACACATGTAGTGAGGGCGGTAATGATGTTCCATTGTCAGGCATGAACACCTTTCTGCGCATCCACCTCCTGTGTGTGAAACGGTGAGCTGGGCGTCTGCTCCAATTTCCCAGGCTACTCTGAAACAGCTCCCCAGAGACACGTCATTAGCCGGCGGAGACAGCTGGGGGCACAGTGGGAGGGGGGGGGCAATGATCGCCCCGTCAGCGTCTGTCCCATCAGAAGAGCTCCGTATGGCTGCGCTGAGCGTGTGTGTGTGTGTGTGTGTGTGTGTGTGTGTGTTGGGGGGCTTGTCCCGTGTCAAGCGACATTTATTTAATGTGGCTTGGGGTTAAAGGGGAGGGACCCCTCAGGGGAGTACTGTGTCATAAACACTTTTAATTATCAATTTCTGCCCTTAATGGTCTGGAAAATGACCCCTGTCTCTTCCACCTGTACCACAGGACCACACATATGGAGCACTCTGTCTCTCACTCTGTCTGTCTCTCTCCCTCCTTGAGGTGCAAAGACATGTTTGTCTTTTTTCCTTTTTTAGTCTTAGCAAATCCCCTCTCTAATCACAACGGCCCATGTCATTAATGTCATGGGGGGGGGGGGGGCAAAGAAAGAAGGTTATGGGTCTACAAAGGGTCTGCCTATGTAGAAGAGAAAAAGGAAAATGAGTACATTTGTCTATTTTGTCTGCCCAAGGTGTAATGAGCTACACAGTAACACAAAGAGCGATGTGACAAAAATGCCTGGTTTTTATCACAGCTGGACCTGTAAATTGCGATGCAGGATCCACCACTTCCATCCCTGCTTATCTTCACCGCACATTAAGGTACAGGGTGTTCTGCTGTTGGTATGAGGAGGACGATCATATGTCAATCAGCCAGCTCAGGTTAAGAAATGTTCTTAATTTCAACTACAATCAAATAAATGCAGGGGGTAAAATATGGATGCATAACACAGTAAGAAACAGAGCTTCCGTGCTCACTTTTATTCTCATCTGATTTTTGGACCTGAGTGGAAACCTAGCAGATGAAACGGTGGTGCTATTAAAGCGATAGCCCGTTATTTAGAGAGGAGTTGTTTTATAGATGGACAGTTTTTCCTTCGTTTGCACAGCTTGCAGGATTTTGCGAAGTAATTTGTCTTAACACCCTCTTAACTGTGTTTGAAAGAGTATTTGAAGGAGGAGGCCTGTGACAGATGACCCACACGGCTGTGAGGCAGAACTTACTTATGCCCGTCGGGTCAAAGACGTCAAGAAGCGGCGTTCGGCACGACAGCGAGGTGCCCACTACAAGCCAATGCCCCGTAATTCCGCAACGTTCCGCGAGGCACGCGCCCAACTGTCTGCCTCGGAAATGAGCGAGCGGCCGCTCTCTTGACTGCTGGAGATCGCGGGGGGGGGGGGGTTGGTGGGGGGGGGGGGGCTGTTATTAGCTCACGGTTATGTGGAGCTGCCAGGGACGTGGGGCATAATGAAGCACGTTTCGATCCGGGGCCATTTTGCACTCAGCTGAGTGCGGGCTCTCCTGGGCAGCGGAATAGGTATCGGCCTACCCTGTGATTACAGCATATTACAGCCCTGCCGGGCGATGTCAGCTTAAACACGTTCCGTGATGAAGATTGTGGGCGAGAAGGGGTGGGGGGGGGGGGGGGAGCTGAACGCTAACAGGTTTCCAGGCAGACGTTTTTTCCCCCCTCCTCCTCCTCCTTCTTCTTTCTTTCAAGAGAGGCTCCACTCCGCCGTAATTCAAGAGGCGCCGGGTGCGCGGCGCGGTGATTTCGCCGCCCCCTCGAGGCGGCAGCCGAACCCCCGTTCCTCAATCAAAGCCAACGGCTGCAATTAATGGCGAAATTAGAAACAATCACCGCCTCCCTCTTATTATCGTCAATTAGAGTGTGCTAATCAAGGCCTGATCGCGCGCCGCTGCTCTCGCCAAACTAAATGTCAAACTTCATTACGGCCCCGTGAGGAAATCAAACTCCCTGGGTGCAGCGCTCCGCCGCGCGGGAAGGGGAACGCGGGAGCCATCTTTCCCGCTCATTATGGTTTGTGCAATAATGGCGGTATGATTGAGCAAAGAGGAAGGGCTCCTGCTTCCCGCCTCCCCCTCCTTTCTAATAAAATGTACATTCGGTCGTTAGAGACCTGGATGCACAGGCTGACACTGAAAGCAAGAGTCACCCGTAACGTGCAAACGAAATGAACCCGGCTCCGCTCATGGGAAAAAGGGCGGGGTCGTATGTTAAAGCTCGCTGCTGGATGCCACCTCATTTGTGGGGAACACGTTGAGCGTGTTTGGGGGGGACGTGCTTCCTGACCAGCTCCCTGCGGCGGTTCAGAATAAGCAGGGTGCCTCGTGGAACGTGGAGCGAGCCGTGCCCTGAGCGGAGATTTTAATCAAAACCCCGGGTTGCTCAATATTCACCGGGTGTTGCTTCTCCGCTGCCTGACTTCCGTAGCGGATTTATAAATGAAGACGTTGCTTAAATAATATGGAAATGGTTACCTGGCCGAGACGCATTTGTTCCTGTGTGCCTCATCAATCTGCTTCCTGCATTAGAGCAGAGCAATGTATGTTAACCTTCACCAAGGATCATACAGTAATTGAGCTTGGTGGAGGTGTACGCCAATGCCACTTTGCACACACGGATTATCACCTTGTGGTATAAGAAGAATTTGTGTGTCTAGTTGTGGAAGAATATTCAACACTAGTTGAGTGCTTGGAAAGACATAAGGTTAGATTTCAAGGTTCATGAAGTGGTTAACAGAAATGAGTCCAAAAACCCTTATGTTATATTGAAGAAGGGCATGCAACTTCAGCATGACTACTACCTGTGTATAAGTTTTTATATAAGCAGTTATGTTGTGTTATGTTGTATTATTGTTCAGTTCCGTGTAAGCACACACATTGCTTAGACACACAATATGTAGAATTTCTGGGAATTTCCACCTCAACATTCACGGAGTTTTATAGGATGTTACCTCTGCATACAGGTACAACAAATATATTTCTTTACTTACTTGAGCTTGTTAGACATGGTGAGGAAATAAAGGAAATTTGAGGCCCTGGTTGTTACAAATGGCTCTTTATAATACAGAGCCCTATCCCTTTGCACTAAAAAGTCAACAAAACTTACATATGTTATATACAAAAACAGAGACTGAGCCACAATTTAAACATCTGAAGCTGAAATCTATAGTTTTAACTGCATCTTAATTAGCATGTAGTATGTCTTCATTTTGCTTTCCTGTTTTTAAATAAAGTGAGCAAAAAATGATTAGCAGTATAAAGGAAAAATTAGCAGATTATTTCTCAAATTATTAATAAATCCCCATCTTGTATCATGTTATGTTTGAGTAAGTGCAAAATGAACGTTGTATCACCAACAGCCCAATGAAGGGGAACAGAGCTCATTTTTAAAGCAGCTTTACCACACATTATAGCTTTATAATGTGAAGCCCAAACACCTACAGATGTGCAGAGCAGGTTACCTAAGATAAGGCCTCTCTTACACATTCTGAAACACCCACACCACGATGTCTGTTGCTCCTACTCATGTAAGCTCACCAATAGCACTTTGCTGCTAACTTAGCCTCAGATGACAAACCGTTGTTTGCCCGTCTTCCTGCGCATGACCGACGCTGCGGCAAGCGGGATTATCCCCGGTAAATCTCCACTGCGCTTTGCGTCGGTGCTTGGGCTGAACGGACCCTGCTTCATCCTCCCATCCACCCATTCGCCACCCTTTCAGGTGCAGGTCCTCAGAAACCGCGCGGGTGTTCACTCGCCGAGGCACAAATGTGTACACACGCTGCGCCCGCCCCCGCCCGCTCGTTGAGAGCGCCAACAATCTGAGTAATTCTGCTTTGGGGCGTGGAGCCGGGGGGGGGGCGTGGGGGAGGGGTGGGGGGGAGAGGGTAGGGGGGTGATGGAGATGACTGCCTCAGCCCTGGCGAAATTGATAGCTTCGCGGTTACAAATGAAGGCCCTCGTTTTCCGCGGAACCGCGGGGCCGGACTCCAGCGGCGCTCGTAAAGAGCGCTCTTTAAACCGCCAGGACCCCTGGGACCCGTCGTGGAAGGGGTGGGGGGGGGAGGGGTGGGGGGAAAGAGAGGGAGCACTGCGCTAATGAGAACTACGAGGGAGCAAACATGCATGGAAATGACTGTTATTCCGTTGATGTGCATTTAAGTGCTTTTTTACTGCCAACCACAAAGAGAGTGAAATAACCAGTGATGAATGTTGCCCCCGAAAAGCATTCATTTTCCAATTCGGGGGAGAGGAGTCGTCACGCACGGCGAATGTATTATTTTACTTCACTCAAGTGCGCTGATGAGGCGGCGGGCCGAGGAAGGGGAGTGGAGGCGCCTGGACAGCAAATAACCTACGCACCCCCGCCCCCCCCGCAACACCACTGCGCTCATCTGGTAATGATAACTATAACAGTCATCAGCATCGCCATCACCATCATCGTCTGCATCATCATCACCATCATAGCAGCAATTATCGCCTTAAAGTAATTAGCTTTGTATTAGCCAACGATTATCTGATAAATAAATAGGTTCTTTGGCCGGGGGTTAATCTGTAATCTAATTGTTCTTGACCTGTTTAGACCTCCAATCTACTAGTACACAACAACAGACACTGGTAGAATGCGTACAGGGCCCTCTGAAAATTAACTGAAAAAAATCACCCTTTTGACAGTCCTTCAGAACTCAGGACATCTTAATAAATAAAACACAAACTCCCGGGACCGAAACAGTTCTGCTGTGGGCGAGATTCTGATACCTGGCCTTGCTTGTATGCATGCAAGAGAAGGCATCACGTTCCCATGAGGGTGCACTGATGCTCGGATGTGCGGTTGCTCATCATTTCTTGGAAAACATGGCGGAACGTCCTTGACATCAGGTAAAAGAGTAGAGCACAACAGGCTTTTGCCATTCTGTAATAAACAGTACAATGGTATAAAGAATAAAAGGGAAAGGGGCACGAGTGATCAGCGGGAATCTGATCTGGACAGGGGGAGGAGGAGGGCAGGGAGGGTCCGCATCTCTCTCTCACCTGCCCCTGTGCTGGTGCTGACGGCCGCCTCGTTCCACTGGTCAGCACTGGACACGGAGAAAGAGCGCTGGTGCATGCCGTCCGGCTTGCCGCCGAAGCCCACCAGGTTGATCCCGCTGACCGAGCGCTCCGACTGCAGGGAGCCGCTGCTGTTGGAGTGGGGAGCACCTGGGAGAGACACAGAAGCCACAGGGTTGTGGGTTTGAATCCAGTATGGGACTTTTTGCTCCACACTCAATTGTTTCAGTAAAAACAAAATCCACGTGAATAAATTGATACCAAAATTATAAAAAAAAAAAACATCCGAAACAGTTCTCAACAAAGGCACACAGAAACAATATAATCTCACAGCCTACATAATGTGATGCATTTGCAAGTGGGTTGCAGTAAATACAATTACACTGTATTCTTAACAATCTTACGATTTAAAGTGAAGGTGTTTTTGAATGGGGGTGGGGAAGAGTGGTGACATTTTTCAGACTGCTTCTAAACCTGCTAATATAATATCACCGCACAGACTGATGACAGGTTCATTTGGGCAGAAACTCTCTCCCCAGACAGTCTGATTAACCCCTCCGACTCCCTTCTCATATTAAGTGCCACCGACGTGCCATTTAACGTCACGCCATGCCGCTCAAGTGGAAACGGGACTTTTCCCTGCTTCCGGATCACCGCGCCTAGCTGGTTCAGACAAAGCCTATCCCATAAGCCCCCCCCGGAGAGCGATCGCAGAGCGTGACGTGGTGTGACATCATCAGGCGATCATTCCAGTGGCCCTGAGAGAGAGGGGCGGGTGAAGGAGGAGGAAGTAGAGGCAGCACCTTAAATTGGAGAGCGAATCAAGAATCATCATCAGCCAGCACCTCTCCCTTTGCCTGTACCTGAATATAACACTACTGCATTACCTTTCAAATACCGCCACTGTGAGTATGCAGTGATGTCCTTGTTTATGTAAGTGCGGAATGCTTATTGAGGATCTCTTGACTAGTCTCACAAATGTTAAACAAATCTGTCTGTTCAGCAATGTATTGATATGTTATGCATGTGACTCGTTGATTCAAATAACTAACATGAGTCTCATTCTTATATTTTTATTTAATAAAGGAGCGTATAAATGCAATATGTTCATATGTATTCTGTTTGAATTTACAGTTTTGGGCATTTCTTATACAAGGAAGAGAAGACATTCTTGAAAACATTAATATCCACAATTGATTCCACTTTTATGAATCAAGCACTTAATAATCACGCTGGAAAAATGTGATTCTTATAAGCTGAGTGCACCATGATAATGCTAATTTCGGCTCAGGATGGGTTTCTGTGTTACAGCTGGAGGTGAAGCACTACATGAGCAAGCGTCTCTAAGGGAGTGTCACCTCTTATGCAGTCCTCATGTCACCACAGGTTAAACCCCCTCGGGGACAGCAGAATAAGCCACACAGCATCACCGCGACAGGGGCCGGCGGGGAAACAAAGCTTAAGATGACAGAAAATGCCATTCACCTTTAACATACGAAAACCCTTGTCTGCCCAATGCCCATAGCAAGACAATGAAATGGAACCCAAAGCTGAAAGGTTCTGAAACAGAAAGCCTATTTCATTTAGCAGTTAAATAATAGCAAATATTTGCTGTAAACTGCATATAAGCACAGTATAAAAATCATATGACAAATGTAAGTCTGAATTATTACACAATAATAATCTGTTGTCATAAAGCCTCTTACTTACATGTGTGCGTATATATACACACAAATTCAATATTGTATATACACACATACAACAAAAAAACATTTTTCCTTTTACAAATACATCATATTTTTATATTACCACATATTTAATTATGGACTGGATCAGAACTAGCTGCTACCAACACTTTCACGTCTCAAAACGTAATAGATGCTTTACACTAGCTTATTTGTTAGGGTGATATAGAACTGAGTGCCAAAGGAGGTGGCTACGTCTCGTCTCCATTCATTTAGAGGGAGAAAGCGTTCAGCAAAACCAGCTGTGAGCAGGGTGGAAGACCCAAGCTGAGTGATAAAGTTGGCAATTTTTAAATGACTGTTGGAGGACAGTTTTCATCAGTTCTGCATGGTATCTTTCTCTCTCTCTCTCTCCCTCTCTCTCTCCCTGTCTGCGCCGTACAACGCTGCCCCCTCCTCTTTCCTGTTCCTCTCTCCCCGCTACATGTGTTAAGCTCCTACTCCCTCTGCCTCTAATTAGCCCTTAATTAACAAGATACACTCCGAACGGTAATTATCTCTCCTCAGTCCTCTGACTGGCACATCCATCTCTCCCGGCGTCGGCTGTCGGTCTCTGTGCTTTCCAATCAGGCGCGCCGCAGACACCCCCCACCCCGCCTGTCTTTATTAATTCATGGGCCGTGTTCCGCCACGTGGAGCCCCCTCTCTCCTGCGGCAGGGGGAGTCTAGTCTCCTCCGAAACACATCAAACACGTCCCCCTCTTCCTCAAATGCACCGCTAACCCAGGCTGAACAGACACCACGTCTAGCTGGAAAACGCATAAAAAATGTGACTCTGGTTGTACAAGTACAAACAAATGATGCATTAAAAACCCTTCAGGGGTCTCAGGAAAAAATGAATATTACAGGCTAAAAAAAAAGATCAAAAATATCCAACATATGGGTGTACCTATGGCTGCCTGGTATGTTCAATGAAATACAACTTCGATTTAACATTTACACTTAACATATATTTTAGTTCCAACTTAACACTGTTACTTTAAACCACAAAACTCCAGACACAAGGGCACTAACCACGGCCAATGACCCACTGTCTTCACTGCACATTAACACTGAACATGTTCAAGGACCAGCCATTTCCAAGTATGGCCCAGCATACTAGCGATCAAAAAGCAGAATGCTGGGAAAATGCTATCATTCCCAGGCCTGAGCCTGAAGCAGCACTGATGTCCACACCTGCAGCATACAGCTATGTGTTTTGATGAGTGGATGCTACAAATGTTGACTGTGTGTAATTCATTGTGCTATAAGGATACAATGAAGCACCCATGATTACAGTTATAACCATAGTGAATTGCATCTCCTCCTACCCAGCAGTCAACAATGAGCATATATGGACAGAGGGGTGTTGTAGAGACACCTCATTGGAGTACTGATGCGAGGACAAAGTGCTGAACAGAACTAATCCAGAACCAGAACAGTCAGCTAATTCATTCAAGTACATAATCACACTGAGAAAAAAAAAAAGATTTAGTTCAGTGTCAATCGCAGATCAGTATCAGTATTAACAGATATAAAACTGCATTTGCGTAAATGTTAATCTCTAGTTCAAACAGGCAGCTCCTCTCCTCAGGCTGTGTTATAATAGCCCCCTTTGTAACAAAGGAGAGTAATTAACGATAATTCCTGCTGGATGCACTCCAAGATTTAATAGTATTTATTTTGGTATTAATTGTACTGCGGCCTTATTCTGTATTATTTATCCCCATCGATAAGGCACAAAAGATCAAGTGTCACAGGAGTGCAGGAGACCACATTTTGGACGGACTCATAAAAAAAAAAAAAAAAAAACACAGAAACATTAAATTCAAGTTAGGAAACAGTAATCTAAACTATGCCCGACTTGCTGAAGTAAGGATTCATTTTACCTCATTACTTTCGAAAACACTTCAAAATCAATTTCCAACTGAAATAATGACAACACTTAAAATACTGCACAATATATAAAATAACCGGGTAACTAAGCGGTGCCTGGTCTTGTTAATATAATACCTCCTCCCCACTGCCAGGAGTAATAAGTGTATCAAATTCACATAATTACGTCTAATTAGTATCAGTAATTATCCTGTTGGGCCCGGGAAAATTAATCTTTCACTCCCATTGGGGGAGGCGCTCTCTCACAGCACGGGAGGGAGGAGGGGGGCTGTGGAGCCATGCTGAGAGAGCACTTGCCCAATCAGAGACCTCCTGCCCCGCCCCATCAACCAGGAGGGGGAGGGGTTATATACAAGGGGGGGAGAAAGTCATTTCTAAAGCTTACAGAAAACAAGTTTATAGAGGAATGATTGGGACAAAGGACAGAATTGAGGAAAAACTCTTCAAAGCTTTTTATAAACATAAAATAAACAAAAAAATAAATGGACACCTTCACACAAACTCAGAAATGCAATTGCCTTCCTATATTATTCATTGTGTCTATATTTACCCAGGGTAAATAATTTTTGGAGAACTCTAATTTCACAAGAAAACAAAGTTCATTAACTTTGCCTAAATAATCAATACAATACAATATCTTAATCTCAACGCAAACCAAGAAAAAAAATCAAATTATATGTTGGATAGCCTTTCTGCTTTGTTAATGTTTATCTTGTTTCTCACAAATGTGACAAAATGCACAAGCATAATTTCAATCATTGCAATAATCTTTTTTTTCCAGGTCCGTCATGATCTCCTCCTTCACACCAGCTCTGAAACTCAGTATGGCCAAAATACAAACACGATCGGCATTAATACCACTCCCAAGAAAAGCCACTCACTCAATTAGGCCGAACTCAAATGGCAAGTTCTGCAGGCTTCTTTTTCATGCAACGCGTATGCATTACAGTACCTGCACGGCCCGTGTGCGGCGAATGAGAATAAGCCATGCTCAAGTCATTCATAATACACCTTCAACAGGAAAATAAATTAAAAGGCAATAGCACCAATTTTTATATTACCAAAGTGACATTTTTGAAAGCTATTTCACAGAGCTGCGCAACTGTGAAGGAATTCAAAATACAGCAATCACCACACCACACAACCCCCCCATCTCCGCAACAGTCCTTACGCAAAACGGTATTGCTGATGATCTGAGTGAAGTAAAAAAAAATACAATTCTTTGATCATTTTGCAACATCATGATGGGTAAGTTTTTGGCATTTTTTTGAGCAGAACCTAATTCACTGCTGTAAAATGAACAAATCAACATAAATTAGAAAGTGAATTTTACTGATGTAAATTAGCATCAACGGTTACATTACTTGATTTTCCGGAGAAAATTCTTGTTCATTCGGTTTTTGTTGATTCAGTATCTTAAATTCACTTAGATTTTTTTTTAAAGTGGCAAAGTATTTTCAGTCAGGAGTGAATTACTAATTAGCCATTGCAACTGCAACAGTTTATACATACATTATATGATGTTTAATAAAATATACATTTTCTGTGTATACAAATTTCTAATTTTAAAAAACTGTGCTGACCTTTCGAACCTTGTCAATGATTAAAAGCTGCAATAATAAATTAAGCATATGCTGTGCACTGTCTCAGATATTCATGAAATATTCATGTGCATTGACAAATTAATTATCTATATTCTTGTTTGTACTACCAAAGCGAGGTATGTTTTTACATGTAAAATGCTATTGCACTTGTCCAAGCTACGATCCAAAAAGGAAGCGGGACAGGTTTACCCTGACATGTGACTGGTCAGATGGTGAAGCACACAATGACCCTGAAAAAGTATGCTCAGTGGGAGTAGCACCACATCTGCAAGTACATCCCATTTATATTCTCAAACCTGGTGCCTGGAACCTCAGACTGTAAGTTAGTGGTGAATTCATAGTTTAGAAAGATTCAATGTTTAGTGAATCTTTAGAGCTGTCCCAATGTACTTAGAAGGAAAGAATGCACCTAAGAGAAGCCTGTTTAAAAGTGTTTTTGACCCTATGGCATGTCTTATCATGCATTTCATTGTTTAGTCTGCAAGGAGAAATAAAAACTATCCCAAACTAAGTAAAAAAAGAATATATGATTTCCGACAAAGCTGACAATCTGTCGTCCTTTGCTCCATTTCTATGAAAAAAAAAAAACAAAGAAAACAAAATAACAAACAACAAAAAAAAAAAGACAAGCTAGGGTTACATCTGAAATCCTGCAATCATCTCCGATCCCTAATCGGCAGATTTGATGCTAATGATTAATGAATTAAACATGGATCCATCAATTAGTCCCCGGAGAACAATCCTGCATAAAAGAGCAGATAATGTAATTACAAGGGGGTGAAATGATCAGCTGTTAACATCAGCGGAGCGCTGCCTGCCTGCGTGTCAGCTTTAACTATGCCACTTCTATCGATTGCAGGGATGTTAGCCACTGAAGCAACAGGACCAGGGCAAGGCGAAGAACACGCGCAATAAATACATTTAAGTGCATGACATGAGCCATCTGATCATCCGTGGTGCCATTTTGTAAAACACAGAGTAATATTTCACACTTATTCTAAACTTAAAACACACACCGTTACATTCCAACCACCCCCGGTGTCACAGTAGTGACTTGTGCAGTCAAGACAGCAGTATCGGATTCGTGGCAATGCGATCTTCCCGCAAATTAACAATTAATTCACTAATTGATCTACGGCGCAACTCAAGCTTTAACGCGGAAGAGGAATGACACAGCTCCGCTGTATCAATGCTGCGATCTCGTCAATCAGGTTGGGATCATAATTAAACAAACAAAGATGTTACAAATTAAACTAGGAGAGGAACACCTGGAGCAATTAGGAACGCAGGCCTCGGAGAGAGTCGTGTTAACAGCTCCTTTTGATTTCGACAACGATGCCGCGTGTTCTGTGATCACGGAGAAGGGGAGACCCGTATCCATCGCCAATGTAACCACAACAGCTAAGAAACCCCCCCCCCCCAACCTGTCCCCCCAGACTCTGAAACAAAAAACACTAAAGTACAAAAAAAATACTAACCAAGCAGGTTAGCACACACGCAGTGTTTACATCAAAATGAAAGGACACACAAGCAGAAATGGGCCCTAAAGGGGTCTGGAGCAGTGAGGGTGTTTGTGCGGGGGGGGGGGTGCGGGGGTAGGTGCCTCTTTCCCTGGCGGAGTGGAGTGGAAGTGGAGAGGGAGGGTGGGGAGGCGGCGTCGGCGGCGGATTAGCAGGGGGGCCGTTCCCTCTTTCCTGGCTCCCGTCAGAGGCTGATGAGCCGCGGCGCGGTCTGACCTCTCGGTGGAGTTGGTGCCATTATGTACAAGTAGGGGATAATGAAGCATTAATGCTAATGTGGGAACAGATCATCTGCGCTAAGGCCATGTAATACACCCCCCCCCCCCCCCCAACACCGCCACGAGCCATCGGGGGCCTGCTCCGCTCTCTCTTTCTCTCCGAGCGCCGTCAGCGGCGTAGTAATCACGGAGACGGCAGCGGCGAGCCAGGGTCAGGGTGTCGGCTGCCTGCGTACCGCGGTAAAGCAAGCTGCAGACGGAGATTGTGCATCACAGAGCACCACACACGCACACACACACGCGCGTGCTTACCGCTACAGCGCATGTCACTGATCAAAAGCGATGGGGGGGGGTTCTTAATACTTTGATATAATGTATCTGCCACCGGTGACACAACCGAATGCGCGTTAACAGGATAATAATATTGAAAACATGTGGGGCCCTGTGCTTGGTGGAGGAGTTAAATCGGGGATCGCACAGACCAACCGTTTCTCTCCCTCTCCTGCTCACATTCTTCAACACCTATTCATTTCATCTTTCTTCTCCACTTTCCCCCCGTCTCTCTCTCCTCTCTCTCCTTCTCGGAGTGCTCTCCCCACTGTTCATAAAAAGGGTCTCGAGATCCAGGAAGTGAATGAATTACCCAAGAAAAAGACAGGGCCCCGCTTCACCTTCCGTGAATGAAAAATTACCCCTTTGTTCGTTTCATCAATTGCATGCCTAATGAAATCAAAATCAGATTGCATAATCAAGTGTAGGCGCTCCACTCAAAGGAGGCATGCTGTGATTTGTAACCTTTTCTCTTGTGCGGAGATTAACACCATTTTCTGTGCAGATTGGTTTGTAATGTGAAAGAGGGGTCTTGAAAACCACACCGAAAAAGCGTTCTCTCAGTGTTTAACTTGCTACTTAAACCATATCGGAGCAGGGAGAAACACAAGCCATTATTTGTTCAGTTTTTAAACCTCCTTTAATGTTAACTTCACTATATGCAATGCTGAATATGTAAAGAGTATGACGTCACAGAAAAGGCAAACACTAAAAAAGAGGAAAAATATTAAGATGAACACAAACACAGCCGGAGAGACTGGTACTGTTAAGAGAGTAAACCCAGTTTGATGAAACAATACAATAAAAAACACTCAATCAGTGGGCCTCTATTTTTGGGCTCGCCTTTAACACACTTCCCCCGTTCCCGTGATCCGCGCCTCCCTCCTGTGGATTGCGGTGCCTCTCCTCCACGATCTCCTGAAGGTTAATTGTTTGTGGGCTGGAACGCCATCCCCGCCCCCCTCGTGTAATATCTCCCCGTCTTCTGCTCTCCTTTTGGCTAATTAACCTCTTTAGCGGGGCCGCCGGAGTTGGACCTGGTCCAGTACAGATCAGGCCTGGTCCACCGTGGGGGTGGGAGTGGGATGGGGGGGGGGGTGTTGGGGTGCTGTCAGGACGTGATTCAGTGAGGTGAGCCGCAAAAGGCCGGGCCCACCGCTTAGACCTGCTCGTAAGGTCTCATGTCGCCTTAACTGGCTCAGTACCGGGCGGTCACAATCACAAATGAATGCCAGTCATTGCCTTTCTGACCGGCGTGCCTGTAATTACCCAGAAATGACCGAGCACCGAGTGTGCAGGCTGAAGTTGAGGGAACACTCAACTTCTCTGGCTGCCACCATGTAGGCCACATGGCACCCCCGTCCCTAATTTGTGTTAATTACTCTTAATCCCTACCCCCACAGCCAGCTCTCATCTTCCCTGCTCACTGATCTTCTCTCCTGTGGCCCAGCAGGACAAACATAGATCTATTTTTATGGCAGAGACGAGAAAACCACTGTAACTGCAGAGAACACACAACCTGCTCCTTTTGTCCGGGTGACCAGGTAACCTTGAAAGAATCTGGCCAGACGACAGTAAGATCTATTCTATTCTATACTATTCTACTCAACTTTACTGTATTCTATTCAACTACTCAACTCTACTCTATTGTATGATATTCAACTCCACATTATTCAGCTCTATTCTACTCAACTCTACTCTACACTGTTCGCTTCTATACTTCTCTCCGATATCTCAGAATATTACTGTTGGGTGAGGAGGTCATACAATAAAGTCACGAAGAAAGAAAAGAAAGAAAACAAAAACACAGATTCGAATCAGTGCCAAGCGAACAATATTTTTTGAGATCTGCAGTTGTGCACTTAGATAGAACTGTAAGGCCGTCCCACTGTGCTTGATGGTTCCCTTGATCTCCTTTATTTCCCCAGAAGTGCCCCTGTTTGAGATTAAAATGAGCCGAAAAGAATATGCCATCTGGCTGACCACTGCACTCCAGAGTGTCTTCACACTTGCAGCTATCTTCGGCTATGTTCCGAGGATAATGCCGAAGTGCGAATGTTTACTTCATGTTGTTGATTATTACTGTTCACATCGGGGTCCAGACTGTACTGCCACCGAATTCCAAAGTTATCAGTGTGATGTGTGCTACAGTTTTCTTGTACCTGAAGAAGACCAGCGTCAGTGTGGAAACGCGCAAACTTCCAGAACCCCTCACTGACACTAATGTTTTATTTAAGTTGCGCTTTATTTGGCTGTATGCATTCAATCTAGTTGTAACTATCACAGTTTAAGTATCCACTGTGCCAGCGAAAAAAGACCACTCTCTGACTGACACCTTAAACTGTGTGTCATCAGTCAGAGTGTCACTCTCACTGGGTGGCAAAGGGGGTGTTTCAGACAGAGATGCACAGCCCAGCCTTTGAATGTAACACCACCTTTTGAAGGGAGGTATGCTAGCTTTCTCCACTAGCTTTCAAACCACAGTGTGATCTGCACATATACCATGGAATTCAAAGACACGACAGTCTCATAAATCTAAGGCCTCCACAAAGTACAGGGCAATGGGCCTCATGGGTGACAGTGACAGTGACCTGAGAGCATTAGACATTTGCTGTTGTAATTGACTCTGTACCTTTGATGAATGGTTCCAGAGCAGCAAGAGTTGTTCTCTGAAACAACCCACACGTTTGGCTGGTCGGGTTAAGTGGTTGCTTGGTGTGCCACAAATATAACGTGTATATCAGACTAAATTCTTCCCTTGAGTTTCATTTTCTAAAACTTCAATGCTTAAATCACTGTATCCCAGCATTCAATATCATGTACCTGGCAGAAAGCCTGATGTGGGGGTGATTTTTTTCTCTTAAACTGAGCCTGGACCAAAATGTACTTTACAAAGATAACACAGTGTGCATTGCCTATATTAATGAATGCCTTTAAAATCTGACAAGACACTTGTTTTTCTCCTCCAGACATTAGAGGTTACATTCTCCAGTTTCTGAAAATGAATAAAAACAACCTTAAATGAATTGCCAGTTCTGATAAATCAAGGTGATACTTGATATATGTATGTGAGCGCTCTAAGAGGCTTCTGCATATCACTATTAAAAAACATGCATTTTATGTATTCAGCACTTACGTAAATCAGCATAATCACAATGCAATCATACTGGATGGAGTGAGCTAACTTTGCCGGCACCTTGACTTGAGTGTATCTTTTTCTCTTAAATCTTAAATTTATGATTTTATGAAATCTGTTCTAATGTGAATGTAACTGTTGTATGAGCACCGGAAAGCACTGGCTAATTTCATAAGCTCCTAAGTATTCGTTTTTGGAATGTCTATGAAATATTAGCATTATTCTATCATTCTACAAGCAGTGCGTGGTATAACATGGAATACATTTGCATACTCACTGGTATTTATCCTTTAGAGTTTATTCTCCCTGTGTGATTTTGAGCCCATATTTTTCCAAGTGACTCCTATGTACACATCAGTGAACACAATTACAACTTCCTCCCTTAATATTCTTCCTTAATTCCGCCCACTTTATATCACTTCTTACCAACCACTTGCCATAGCCTTTCTATGTTAAAAGAGAAT
Source organism: Megalops cyprinoides (assembly GCF_013368585.1). NCBI lineage: Eukaryota > Metazoa > Chordata > Actinopteri > Elopiformes > Megalopidae > Megalops > Megalops cyprinoides. The sequence continues at coordinate 11,411,715 of NC_050606.1, read as the reverse complement.
TTGTAATTAACCTTCATGAACTTTGTAAATATCACACCTGTTTAAAACGCCTAGTTCTGTCAGTATAGCGACTGGGGATATTAACAGATACGTTGAAAGATCAAGGGTAAAGTTTTGATATTTCTGGAAACCTGTGAGGTTTGATTTAGCGCCTGACCCAGTAAAAGCTAGCGAGAGTGTTGTGCTTTATGGCCTCTTACCTGCGGTGCCGGTCCCAAGCTGAAGGGTGCTGCGGTCCTTGGTCAAGCCATTGGTTTTGGGGCTGGCTGTGGGGGCAATGGTGGCGACTGCTCGAGGAGGCCTCTTGCCCGGGACCTTGACCGTGGTCCTCAGAAGGTCGATCTCTTTCCCGTGAACATTCTGCATGTAATCCTGGAAACCACAAATGCACACACACACACACACACATACACACACGCGGTCAACCTCACAACAGTATAAAATTGCTAGAAACTGGGACACTCACCTAGAGGTTCTTACATTTACATAAGGTTCTCTTTAATACGATCACTCATTGGATCTATTATGTTTCTAGTACTTAACTGTACACGGGTATTTTACATTTGTGTATTTGTTCGTTTCTGTAGTGCAAGACATGAAGAATCAGCCTTAGATTCGGATTTAGCTAAATGTTTGTTTGTTTACTGCAACGGAATGTTTTTAAGATCCACTGTTAATCCACAGCTATCAGAGCTTAATGTTTCATGGCTTAATTCCCTTCCACAGTGGTAGTGATGCTACTGATACCTGAAGCTTATAAAAGGCTACAGTTTCATGATGTTGTAGTGTGTCATCCCCTCCTTCGTTAAGTACTTGCCAAGACGATTCAGTCAGCTCATTCCATGGATCCACCTTGCAAACTTCGCAGACTTGTGTACACTAATGGCAATCAGAGCATTAGGAGTGACTCTGCATTGCAGCGAAACTATGAAGTGCTTTGATGAAGTTATTTTCAGCGCTGAGAGTACAAACTCGTCATTATACCATTAGACAATAAACATAATGGGGAAATTGTGAATAAACAGAGCTGAATATGGACGTGCGAGAACATGATTCCACGCGTTTGAAAATCGTATGAAGACATCGAGCGGGTCGCAGAGAGAGACGTGCCAGTATTTAACCTCATCCGCGCCCCGGCGGTCGGGCAGGACAGGCGGAAACATCGCCCCTAATGCGTCCGCGCGGTCCCATTTGCCCCGGACCTGGCCATTTCGTTGAGGCCAAAGAGTCAGGAAACAAATGGATTTGGCCACTTTGAGTGAGTGAGTGGGTGAGGGCGGAAATCACTGCGATCAGCAGAAAGCGAGTGGGGAAAGCTCGGCCGTCGAATCCCCCTCCATCTCCTCTCCTTTTATTACACACCATAAAGCCCTAATTTCTTCGCAAGCCTCCTCGCTAATTACCCAGTGAGCGCTCTCATTTCATTTTATTGCTGGAATTAACAGCCAGTTCGGAGCGTGGAAAGCTATTAAGATGTGTGATTAAGCCACATTCAATTAGTTTCTACAAACAATTTAATTGATGTAGCAGATAGAATTAACAGAAGGGGATTGTGTGGCTCGGCTGACTGCGAAATGAAAAGGAATCTCTCTCTCTCTCTCCCTCTCTCTCTCTCTCTCACCCCCCCTCACCCCCCACCCTCCGCTCAGAAGGGGAACTGACACATAGCGAAGAGCCGGCAACAGCCGGCTGTACTGCCGTGTTCAGCGGATTCGAGCTGGCAGCCCCCCTCTACTGGGCCTGAGTGCACTAGATGGGCTGGGGAGGTATTGCAGAGAAACAGAGGTAACGAGCTCTGCACGGCTGACATCGTGCACACAATGCCAACGCACAACCGTTCGTGCAATTATCAACATCTTTTGTCTCTCCTTATCAGATGCCATTGTCAACACAGTTTTCAGTTCAGCTTTTTTTATGTGCAGAGCAGGTTCCAGCAGGCTCTTGAAAGGCACTAGGGGCTGATCTGTGACAAATTTCAACCCGGGGTAAGTGTACAGCTGGACGTACCAAACAAATACAAATCAGCCATTGACTTGCTACATTCACATTAATACATTAGTTGAGGTTCGTTTCCAAATACGTTTAGATTTTTTGGGGGTTATAAAACTTCAAAATGTATTTCAAGTTCCAATTACTTGAGTTACACGCCGAAGATAATTGCACGCGAAACTACGGCTCATTTTCAAGGGAACAGGCCTTTAGCGGGGAAACTCTCCACTCACCAAAGGTATTTCTAATTAGGCGGAATTTGCACGATGAGACGAAAGTGCTCTCTTCCTCGAAGACACTTACGCGAACGCGGCCCCTGGGAGATGCAGCTTGGAAGCAGCGCTGCGGCAAATTGCGCCGTCCCTATTAGAGTTCCTAATGACTGGATTTAAAGGACGGGGATGGAGAACTACGCGTCTTCCGGAAAAACTTCAGGGATGAGACACACGACCTACGAGGCTGACAGCTTAGACTGATCTCAGTCCTGGACTGACATTGTACTGCAGCTGCTAATAACACCAGAACTGGGGCCCAGTCAGTGCCAACGCCCCCCCCCGATCACCACGCACAGCGCACTTGAAGTTTATACAGTGGGAGAGGCATGTTTGTCTGGTCTGTTAGCGCATGCCGCTGACGATAATGTCCAGTCAGCAGGATGCAGCACTTCCAGCGCTCCCTCTAAAACAGAGGCCGAAAAAGCTATTGACCAATTCATTAAAAGCCCCGGCAACAGCAGGCCATGGGAGATAGTCATTACAGCACAAATGTCCATATTAGCGTCTTTAAAAGAGCACATTAGCGTGGGGACTCGGAGCGGAGGGTGATTAAACTGTACATCCTTCCCCCTTCGGAGGCGGGGGGAAAGTGGGGAGAGACAGAATGCAGAGGGAGAGAGACGAGGGGCCACATTGAGAGTGACAGAGAGACGGAGGGAGGGAAGGGGGGGGGTAGCGACTAGAGTGTGAGAGATCATGAGAGAGAGGAGAGAGCAGGAGGGAGACAGGAGGGACGTATGCAGTGAGGGAGATTGAGAGAAAGAGAGGAGAAAAGAAGAGCAAAAAAAAAAGTAAGAGAGAGAGAGACAGTCCCAAAGCAACATCACTGATATTTCTACGTTCCTTATGTGATGTTTGTTTTTATTCTTTTCTTTTCTTTAATTTTTGCTTTCGCAACTGAATTAATACAGCATTTCTTCCTATTTAGCTCAATATGCTTCTTTGTTGTACTTAGAACCATTGCACTACTACTGTATGAGCACTTACATAATTTTGTTTACTGTATCACACCTGTACATTGCCCATTTGTAACTGTGATTTGGCAGTATTGTACTGGCAATAAAGCGCAATTTCAAATCTTGAATCTTGGAGGGGGGGGGGTAGAGCAAAGGACCGAGAGGGAGAGAAAGAGTGGTAGAGACAGGTAGACAGAGAGGGAGAGGGAGAGAGGTATAAAGAAACAGAGAGGGAGGGAGAGAGGGAGAGAAAGAGTGGTGGAGACAGGTAGACAGAGAGGGAGAGGGAGAGAGGTATAAAGAAACAGAGAGGGAGAGAACGAGTGAGGGAGAGACAAGAAACAGAAGAAGAAGGAAAGAGAGGGAGAGACAAAACGAGAGGGAGAGAGAGAGACTGAGTAGGAGAGGGAGAGAGAGAGGGATGAAGAAAGAAGGAGAGGAAGTGAGGGGGAGAGAGAGACGGAGGGGAGAGGGAGCAGGCGGGGAGTCCGCGGCAGGCGGGGGTGCTGTCGTGCGGCAGCGGAGTGTTTAAGAGGCATTAGCGCCGCAGTGGGGACGTGACAGAGATGGATGTCCGAGGCAGGCCGGTCGCTGCCACCGTGCGGCGAGCGCCATAATAAATACAAGCCAGCATGGCGTCGGGCCTCCACGGGCCCGCCGAGTCGCACCGCCATTACCACGCAGCGGCGGGCAAGAGGCCGGGCCCTCTGGCTGCCTGTTCGCGGGCCATAAAACCAGTTCATAAATCCTACGCATAAAGCCTCTTTCCACTGGACTCAATTAACCCCGGTGTCTTTAACTAATGAGAGAATTCACAGCTTTGAAATATCAAATTCCAACTTCAGCCATGCTAGGTTATGAGTTAGTAAAGCTGGCAGAAGATGCAGGTTAACATCTTTACATTCTTGTGAGGTTTGACATGAATGGAATGCTTATTCCAGCTATCCAGGAGAAATATACCCTTTGTGAATGCAACAACTCTGACAAGCATAGCTCACGCATGTGCCACATATATATACCCCTGCTGAAATGGAAGCTGTAGAGATTGTTTTTTAAAGAACACAAACTCATTTTAAGCTTGAAATTAATCTACTCTCTTGCAAAATAATTCAAATTTGAGGAATTTAATGAACAACAAATGTCCAACCAAACACCTCCCGGGATTTTATTTCCCAATTTTAAAGATGTAGTATGTACTGAATGGATACTAGTGTACTGGAATGAAAAGCAGTCTGTACGTTGTATGACTTAGCTGGGTTAGGGTCACAAAAGGGTTGGCACAGTCAATAAGGTAATACGGAGAGACTCACATGCAGGCTGGGGTGGTATGTGAGGAGGCCGTTGTCACACAGAGTGACGTACTTCTTCTTCCACTCCTTGTTCAGGGACTTCCCACTTCTTTTCAGCAGGATGCCCTGAAAGAGAGAAAGAGAAAAAGAGAGAAAGTGACAGGTAAATGAGGGTTGGTTGAGGTCATAGTGTGGACACCGCAGTCAACCCCCTTGAGCAAAGATTAACTCTCTCAAGTACAACCTCACTGTACAAGTAACAAATCAAGTATGACCACCACAGGCCACAGTAAGGATGTCTGAAGGCTAATATAACTTTGTGATGTTCTTCACACTGAATGCGCTCACTGAACGTCTCTTGCACTTAGAGGCTTGAACACTAAGTAAAAGAGACATAAAGTACTGGAGGGCAGACCTCGAGGGCAGACGGAGACTTGGTATGGATCGGAACAATCCGGATGGGACATGGCAGGGCCACAGAAACACTTTGTCCTCTACCGCCCCGCTCTGAAGAAAGTGGACAATTCCACCAATCCTGGTTTGGCTCCGTGAATCATCAATGTTCCTATGCCCTGGGCAGCATAACCCTGTACATTTTCAAATGAAGGCATTTTGCTTGAATATTCTCAACCACTGGTTGCTTTTTTTAACAACCACGTGCTAGTTGTGTTTTGCATTAATCCTCATTAAAAGTGATGAAGCATACAGCTACCTCTGGTAACTATGAAGTTATTAAAAGATATAGCTATAGTTACAGTATCACACACCTATATCTAGGAATATATGAATACATGTTTGAACAGAACAAATGTCACAGATTGATTTAAATGTGGAGGTTCTGAGAGTTAAATTGCTAGCCTCACAGCACACAGCCCGCTAAAATCAGTGACATTTCCTTTATCCCAGTGGCTTTGGTGTTGACTGACAGAACACCGCAGTTTGCCAAGCCCAGCAGTTTTTGCTGGTGCCAAACAGGCTTTTTAGTCCCATCGCACGCAGTTAACAGTGCTGTCATCATCGGTCCACCGTTGCAGCTTGGTTATTCGTGCAACTGCATGGAAACGATTAGCGAAACTCAGCGTAAAATGATGGAGAGGGGTTACGAGCCAGACGAACAGACTATCCTCTCTGAACTCACAGTGAATTATTACAGTGGCCCGACTGTTATGACGGAGTGGCTTTTCACTGATGTTCAGAGATGACAACGAGACACTGACACGTAGACTGCACGCGCAACACACATAAATGTAAGCCACTCGTATTTAACAATCACCGTGATTACTCAGGTCACCACATGTATACTTTTGTGGAGTCTAATTTCTCAATGTAGCTGCGGTTGCAAGAGCCCTGACAGAGCAGCTGATCTATCCAAGTCCTATTCATAACCAATCACCACGTAAATGTTTGGCTTCAGGTACCCAAGCCAATGCCGGGGGTGACCCTATAGGAGCACTTCCTGCTTGCTGGCATCTACGGCCTCCTGAACTACGGCAGCCCCTCCTCTCCTCCCTATCTCCCAGGCCCTCTCAGATGTTGAGATTATCCCCTTATCTGCTGGGTAATCCCACTGTAAACAATACGGCCTCTCGCCTGGAAGTGGGCAGACAGAGAGCCTGGTCCCCGAGTGAAGTGGAGAGGTAGTAGGGGGTGTGGAGGGGGGATATTTAGGGGATTAGGGGGGATTTTTGTGCTTTTCCAGTCTTGTTGGGCAGGAGGGGTGAGATGTTCCTCATTGCCCGGCCCTTCCTGGAGGGGATTAATCCTTATTAACACATCAGGGGCTGACCCTTGGCGACCCCGTCCTCCTGGCTGCACGCCGAAAATCACCCTAATCAGACCCTGCTGGACTTCCGGGTCCTGCCGAATTGGACCGCACCCTTATTTACAGCTCTAAATTCAAAGCAGACGTGTGCAAATCAAAAGAAGTTTCGAATTCCCCAGCCATACTTTTTTAGCATATACAGACAAGACTACGAGATTAAAAAGCTTAAAATACATAAACCCATTACATAATGGGTTTACATAAAATACATTTATTTACATTAAATGAATATGTTTGTCTAAAGTGTCCATGTTTCATACGAAACGTTAAAGCCAAATACTGTACAAAAATAAATTGTAAGAAATATCCAGATGTTAAGTTTCTATTACGAATAAAGTCTGTGTTTTCAAGGTCAGGATTTTTAACCAGGAAGCAATTCAAACTGATATCAAAGGAGACATCTACTAATTTGTAGTGCCAACAGATGCATCAGTATTGATTCAAAAGAGAAAAAAAAAACAGAATAAAAAAGAATTCCCACAGACTCTAATCAAGCAGGAACTAGCAAAATTGTGCAATAACGCTACTAAATTAAACAAATTCAGCAACATGATCAATTGGTTTGTCTTAATTTGAAAGATCAAGAATATGACAGTCTGTGTCAGTCTGTTTAGAATTCTTGGAATTATTATGTGAAACTTTTTCTCTCTCAAACCAACTTGCTACAATAAAATCTAAGTGTATTCATTGTCTCTAAATAGTATAACCAATATTAAAAATTCCATTGAAAAGACCATTTCCTTTATAATAAAGATCCTTAAGATATTTAAATAACTTCATAGCATTTAGGAATGTTAACTATTTAATAACCATGGTTTCATTCCTGAATCACACGCTAATGTTAGTTGATGAAGTCTAATTAGCCTTTTTGATACGACCTCTCTTTTGTCTGATAGATGCTAGTAAGATAATTGTTTCAGCTTTCCAAAAGCCTCTCACTCCAGCCATCCTGTATTTATTACATTAAACTGATGCTGTGCATAAGAGGTTTTCTAACTGCCCATCACAGGAACAAGCATTGAAAAGGTACACACATAAATGTGTATTACAACTGAATGAGAAACATGCTGTCAATAAATGATTATGTTCCTAAGAAAATTACCCTTGTCGATGATGCTGATAATACAACAATCACAGAAAATCACAGACACCAGCTGGTTTCTCAGCCAGATGACAACCAGTGGCTACTTAACCAACACTCCCTATCAAAACAAATACAAAACAACACAAAAAAACTCTGACCCTTTTAAACAGTATAATTACAGGAAATAAAGTAAATTACATTTGTCAGACCAAAATGATCTAGGTAGCAAGCTATATGAAGTAAATTTAAACAGCAGTCACACATTTAGCTTTAAAAAAGACTTATACTAAACTTATGTGCAACTTACATTCTGTTCATTTCTCTACTTTAATGTATTTTCTCCAGTGAAAATGGCCACTGTTAATTAGTGGTGGAGGTAATGTTGGATACAAGACAAGGGAGAGCCAACAAGAGAACTTAAATTTGTAGGACATTTATTTTATGAAATGTTTGCTTTTTTCTTATTCAGTATTTTATTTTGATATAAAGGATAAAAGTAATTGGAATTTCTAATGACATATTTCTTCTGCTAAAAGTCGCTCTGTATGAGAGTATCTGCTAAATGATGTAATGTAGTGTAATATATTTGTTGTTATGATGAAATAAGTGAGTGGCATTTGCTACGCCACGCTCCTTGTGCTTTCCTGGAACCTTACATTTTAGCAGGACAATTTCTGCCATGACTGCATGTCAGTACTGACATGCTGTCATGTTGTACAGCTGAGAGATTACAAAAGCCAGGGCTGAATCCAAAAGGGCCACAGTGTGTATCTGCCAGCGAAGTTTCCCTCTCCGCAAGTCAATATCCAACTACAGGATGGCTTGCGCTTTGCTCATAGTGCAACCAATCACTCTGTCAGAGGCTGTTTTCACTCTCTCTCTCTCTCTCTCACACACACACACACTCACACACAGCTAGATATTAAATACAGGGATCATTGAATGAATAAATGTGATTCTGTCATTTTCCACATTTCACTGTATTTTTCCCCCACCTTGTACTTGAGAGCACCTACAGTATGAGTGAGCTAAAGACACATTTCCCAAAGCAGACGGAGTGCCTTGAATTGAAAGTATGGAAATAAGATCAAAGTCAAATTAAACGTAGATGAAGCCAAACACTGGTACTGACAATATACTAGCAGTGTTCTACAAACAGCAGCCTGTGTGTTCCGATGCACAGCTGTGTAGTCATAGGCCACCTATCCTTGCACGTAGCGCTGTTCAGTGGGAAAACGAAAGCCAAGGGAAATGCTGGGTTTGATGTACCAAACACTGTGTGGGCCATCTCCTTGGTGTGTGAGGTGGCTGCATCAAAGCCTATATGGTTACTGGGGTTCATTTTCAAATACGGTAACAATTCCATTTTACAGAACACAAGTTTATTTCAGGTTTCCATTTAATTTTACATTTACATTTACATTTATTCATTTGGCAGACGCTTTTATCCAAAGCGACTTACATAGGTTATAGTTCTTTACAATGTTATCCATTTATACAGCTGGATATTTACTGAGGCAACTGTGGGTTCAGTACCTTGCCCAAGGGTACAGCAACAGTGTCCCAGTGGGGATTGAACCAGCAACCTTTCGGTTACAAGTCCTGCTCCTTAACCACTATGCTACACTGCCACCTGTTCATGATAATCACCAGGTAAACTGGTGCACGTGAGTGGAGCAGCCTGAGGCTTCATTTCATGTGCTGTAGTCGATTCCATTCCATCAGGTTCATTACAATCAAACACAGCAATCAAACTCAGGCGTGGAACCAATACTTCACCTGGATGTAAACCAATAGGCAAAGATGTCCACTGATCAGCCCTGCTACTTATTCCACTGGCTCCTTAAAGCACCAGCCTGTTCCCTGGGGTGAAGGGACAGCTCTGTGGGGTTGATTTTGCACCCAGCGATGAGGTAAACAACACGGCAGTATGCTTTACCATCACAAACAGGCGTGTGATGAATGGGTTAAATGCTGGAGGCATGTCCTTGAAGGACAGTAATATTACCATGGCCATGATTTGGTAAAACAACTTTCTTGTTCCTTCTCATGCATGCCTCACATCTATCCATTTGCTTCTGTGCTGGTTGCAAATAAGTTTGTACATTTCAGTCACGTGGTACTAAATGGCTACTGTCCTGTGTACATACTACCTCTATAAAATGTCTTCACATCTTGTGTCCTTAAGGTCTGAATTGCAAGTTTGTATAGTCACTCTGAGGTGCAAAACACAAATACAAAAAGAAAAAAAAACCCACAAAAACAAGAACTTGTGGCCCCAAAGTGGAAAACACAAGCACAAGACTAATCATTATGGAATTGTCTTACACTGAGCCAAGAATCAAACTTTTGGCACAGCTGACATCTGGTTATATGAATATGTCGCAGACATCACCCACCTTGTTAATTAACCAAGCTGAAATGTCATAATTCTGCTTTATTACCTAATGTTGACTACACCTGAAAATTAATGTAAAAAACTACCATGCAAAAAAGCAGGTGGGCTCCCACTCTTCAATCAACAGATGCCAGCTATGCCAAAAAGTCAAGTCGCTTTGGATAAAAGCATCTGCCAAATGAATAAATGTTAATGTAAATGTGAAATTCATTAATACTCAGATCAGTATGACACAATCGTGTAATAAGAAGTCTTTTAAATTCACATTTTACACTTCTGGGCCACAAGTTTTTGCTTTTGCATTATCCTTTAGTATGAGTGTTTTTCATCTCAGAGCCACTGCATATTTATTTGGTCTCAACTTTGACTGTTAAACTGGGATATTATGGAGATATGTTGATATTATGGAGTATACCTTTCTACTGGTCATATCCAGCATTGAATATGCCTCAGCTTTGACATATGCCATGTTAAATGCTTTCCTACACTGTAGTCACACATTAAATGCCTTTTTACAGTGTTATTTAAAGATGTTTGTTCATTAAATGCATGTTAACTACCCCCCCCCCCCCCCCCCGAACAGAAACAGCCATAAATATGTCTCAGAATCAGTCTCTGGTGCAGGCTGTTCCATGACACAATCCATGAATCGTGTCACCGCGCGAGTGCACAGATGTGGCCGTGACACGTGACAGGTGGTGTCAGTGCGGAGACCTGCCGGCGTATTCAGCAGTGAGACGTTGCCTCCTCATTGTGAGGGCGGGCGGGTAAACCTGTGTCCCGTCACCGCTGCTGAGTGACGGGCGGGCCCTCTTAGACCGGCAGGGCTGAGCTGAGAAGTGGGGCAGGGACAGGGGGGCCGGAGGGGTGTCGGCCCCAACAGCTTTGTGTCGACTGCTCTTCAGAGGCAAGAGCATTGTTGTCCTTACTTACCATTTTTACAGAAAGGGGGGGACGGGGGGCAGTAATTTGCCCAGTGGGGGGTAATTATACTCACACCAGCCCTTTGATCTTGGTGATTGTGCATTTGACTGGGCAATCAGGCCTTTCAATGCACCCCCCCCCCCTCCCCCCGCCGTCCACCTCTCCTAATTGGATTTCAGTGGCCCTTATCTCTCCGAGCTCCTACTGTACCTCCTCCTACTATCTAAAGCTCAAATGATACTAGGGGGAAGTGGCCTTTGAACCAAGGCACATAATTAAATGGAGAAGAATGGGGGGAACTTTGGTGTGTTTGGGGCTTGAGGATTTCAATGATAAAGACTTCAGGAGAACGACCTCTGCGTCACCTCTCCTGCCAGCAACGTTGGTTTTAAACCTGGCCGCCGATGGGGGGGAATTTTCACTCGCCTGGTGAAGATTATCCGAATGCATGTTTAATCCTCTGGGTAAATTGATGTTAAATAGATCAGCCCTCCGCGCATTCAAAGGCAAGAGGGGTTTCCCGTTACACTGCACTGGCGGTGACCTTTTAAGCTTGGAGGAGTTAAAGCTGCGAAGGCATGGGGTCTGGCCAGATTAGGCAAACACTGCGACAGGGACAGATACAGATGAGGGCAGCCCGCGTGGCTATGCGCTTTCTCTGCATCTGCGCTAACACACACACACACACACGCATACACACACACACACACACACATACACACACACACGCACAAAGAGTGCTGAATCACCCAATGCTAAGTTTTCTGTGAGGATCCCAGGGTGCAATGGAGAGCAATGACACGCATGTTAACACATGTATGTGTATTCAACGGCATTGATGCCTCCAGCTGCTGCCACGTCAAAAAGAGAGCACGCCATCATCTTACTTTCAAGTGTTCCTGGCAGAACCTTTTCGAAGCAATTCATGTCAGCTGATAAATTACAAAATATTTGTTGTTTGAAATTTGCAATAAATTAACTACATGAAAAATGATTTTTGAAAATATATTATACAACTGAAAGAGTCTTGTACAAAAACAGAAAATGGTTTTCTACTTTATATTTAAATTTATTATACTGATTTGGTGTACACACCTGCATTCCTATATTATACCAGAAAAGATATATAAATGATTTATATAATGTAAATAATACATAATAAAATATTTTAGCAGAGGAACCAAGCCCTCAGCTCTCATTCATTTCTGGGGTACCCCTGATCTGAAGGGCTGAATTTTACAAATAGTTTTTTAGGCAATGACATTTTTCAGACATCACCCATGATTTGATTCAACAGTGACTTACAATAAGGTAAACTTATGTCAAAATTAAGGAAATTGTAAGAGTTTCAATTGACATATTTTTTTCCACCATGCCCTGTACAATAGACTGAGTGAGGTAAGACGCAGCACCAGCTGAGTAATACATGACAAACAACAAGCTAATTCCTGTACGATAAATATACAGGTTGAGTGCTGTGCATACAAGTGAAGTGGAGTGTGTGATACAGTATTGGCCAAATACTGTACAGTAAGAGTTAAAGTTGAATACTTATAGATATGGTTGAGTACACTAAGACAGAGTGTAGAGGATTCCATTTAAGGACCACAAAATGTAGTCTACAGCCACAGGCAGACAGACACTCCTAATGTAACCAGACAATCACAGTAATGATGACTGCCTCATTTTGCCATCAGTGTCGAGCACAAACAACATTTTCACAATAGCGTGTTCTGATGCTCGGATGTCCCTGTAGGCATCGAAACAACATGAATAAACTGCAAGATGATATACACATTACTCATTTTCTTTAGGGTGCCTCATTTTAAAATCTCATTTTCTTAAGGAAAAGCACTGCACAAGTACTTCATCGCTTAAGGAAGTGCTCCTGTATAATGTAAGCAGTAGAAAGGACTAATTCAGATAACAGTATTTTTTTTTTTTTAGTTTATTCAATCAGCAATTTTGAGTTGGAAACAAAATTTTCTGCAAGTTTAATATTTCTTCAAATGCTGTGAAATAAAAAAAAATGCAGTATATCTCACTGAATTATCATCCTTACTCGTCATTATTACCACACTAGTCCACTTACAGGCAGACAACCCGTTGGCTTCATTGATGGTGAAGAAAACGTCACTGTTATTCTTGAATTTGTGTTGTATCGCCATCTAGTGGCTGCGATTCAAGTCATTTCAATCTGCAAATTTCTGGTGACAATTTGAGCAATTTGACTTATACTGAACCAATTTACAAAAAAAAAAAAATTCTGCAAATATGTTTAGGAAAATTAAATTAAAGTTAAATAAGTATACAATTTAAACATTCTCTAGTACAGTTGTTATGGAGTGTTCTATTGTGATGTGATTACACGAGTACTGTTTCACTAACATTTATTGAGTGGAATCTGCTGTACGAAGTCAAGCCAAACTAGTTTTCCTCGTATGTCTCCGATGTTTTTAACTTAGGCCATAACTGAGACGGCAACTAAAAACCTACCTTTTTCTTGCCTTCAGAAATACAATGTTTCCCTCTGCTGGTACAAAACTGTAACTACAACTTTGAGAACTAGAGGGAACTTTTTCTTCTGGGGTGAAAAACAATGTGGCCATCTGTTGGTGGAAGTCTGTAACTGCACCTTATAGCACTGGAGAATTTTTTTTTCCATTATGAGTGTAAAACATGACACCTAACACTGTAAATGTTCACTTATTTACACATAACGGTAATTTACTAGAGCACACACTACAACACTAAGAATTAGGTTTTTCAACACCTATGTTGCCCTAAATAACACCAGTGTCTCTACTACAAACAATAATTAAACATAACTGCAATCAATTGAAAGAGGGTCATACATTTTCAGGCCATGACAATGGGTCAGCTACTTACCTGTCAGTGCAAAAGTGACAGTCAAGACTCAAGTAAAACAAGGAGACTGAAAAGCACTCACCTGTTTAATTGGTATGGCCCTTCCACTGCCTATGCTGTCTGTTTTACAGTCAATGCTCTTTGCCTGTTCACTGGCTTTCCGAGACTGCAAGAAAACAAGAGAGTCAATTGGTCACTGGAACACACCATTGAAGGCATAAGGGGGAGGTGAGGGTTGGGTGGGGTGGGGTCGGGGAGTGTGTGTATATGTGCTTTGACTTGGGTGAGGGAGTTGTTAGAGGTGGGTGTTGTGGGGAGGGAGGGGTGGGGGGTAGGAGAGGGAGGGAGGGGATTAAAATTAAACATCGCAAATGAGGAAAAAAAATCAAAAAAGCTTGAAATAAACGAGCAAAACGGCAAAACAAACAGTACACTGACGTGCAGCATTTAAAAATAAGAAAAATTAAAAAGAACAATTTACAAGAAACAGACACTGAACACCATCCCAACACACATTTGGACAAAACTACCCCACACAGTCATGACTGTAACCTTCACCCCCCTTCAGACAAGAGCGGGGCAGTCCGCCTCAGTGGCAAACCCAAGAAAACCCAGCTTTGCGCGCCATTTTGCATAGATACACAGACATGTCCTTTCTAAAGTGCAAAGGGAAGGAAGAGGGTAACCGTTAAAGAAGAGAGAAAATAAAATGAACAGGCAGTTACTTTTCTTCACAATATTTCACTGCTACAAGCTTCCGAGTACCTAAAAGAAGGACAGAAACGAGCAAAATCACAGCAAAGAACAGTCGGCTTTGCAAATTGTGCAAAACAAGGTGCAAGACTGAAGGAACGCTAGATTCAGGAGGAAGGACAGAGGCAGTGCTTCAATACAGAGCTCACATCAACATCGAACACCTGAAAATTCAGTTAGAGGTTAAGGCTGTGGAAACAAGAACAGTTAAACAGCACAAAAAAAAGATTTCATCAGTTACTGGCAGACAACACATTGGTACACAACAAAAAGCCAGTAAAAGAAAAAAAAAACAAACAAAGGAACAAAACCAAAAAAGAGCGACCACATGAATCGACCGGTCTTTGGTTCTCACTGACGGACAACATTCATACTGGATGTACTTGACAGAGATGGTCTCACTCGCAACATGGTGTGGAATGCCCAGTCGCAAATGGAGAGAGGTAGATGCGATTTAAAGCAAGCCCACTCTAGTATATAATTTTCAACAGTTTATTCATTTTTTTCTTTTTCTTTTTTTTTATACAGACACCATACAAATCAAGTCACAGGTTCACTTCCAAATATTCAACAAGTTAAGTCAAACATTGCAGTTCCCCACAAAATATAGGATGGACAATAAAGGCGTTATATTTATATATTTTCATATATTTATTTACTGTATATAATATATTTTCTATAGAATACCATTGTAAATAAAATACAATACAAGATGTACAGCAGTCTATGAATTGGCAATCAGTAAAAGTGCTTTTGTAACAGTTTTTAATCTTCATACCAAACCTTAACTGAAATAAATAAATAAATAAATAAAATTAATACGAAATCATAAAATAACAAATAAAAACTACATTCGTACAAGTCAGTGCAATCCATAACAATTTAAAGTACTCCAGCCAGCACGCACAGCACTACACTTTACTCTTAACCCCTAACCCTAGTTGTTATGAAGGCCTTCATAACTGTCCCTACAGCAAAAACCACATATACACCTTTCCGTTTGTTTGTATTCCATTACCTTTCGAGCTCTGAGCTGAAAACAAAGAGAAATAAAAAGAGGAAAATAAAGGAACCAAAGGGGAAAAAAAAGAAAGAAAGGAAAAAACGGAATTAAACAAACTGATAACAGCAACTTGGAACCTTTTTAGTCCACGAGTCCTTGTTTATGGCAAAGGCAGTGTGATGGGATGTGAGGGTTTGTCCATTTATAGGTCAGAAAAGCTCCAAGGGAGATGTTATTTGAAGAGAGCATTAGGGGGAGAGGGTAGATGGGGTGGGGTGAGGATCGGGGGAGTGGGAGGGAAGGGGGTTGGGGGGGGGTGGCGGCGGGCAGTTGCAATTCCAGCAGTGCCAAGTTCACATATCTGATGGACTCCGGTGAGTGTGGATTTTAAGAATTACCTTGTGCATGAACCGGTTGACTCCAACTTTTTTTTTTTTACCGAACTTCCTACTGAACGCACTGATGGTGGATTTCACTGTTCTTTTATTTGTGTCTCTCAGGAACGTTATTCTTTTTCGCCACTGTGCACTTCCTGGAGCAATACAGCGTATCGCCCGGGACGGCACCGGGCCTGGAGACGAAGCTATGCGCTTCTTTCCACCCACCCCCTGCTCACTGCCTACTCCGTACTGGGACAGCCCAGACAGGGGGGGGACCCTTTCACTCATGAGGGGGTCAGGTGTGGGGTTTTTTTTTTTTTCGTTCCCCACCATGCTCTTCTAATTCGGAAGGAGTTGGAAAGCCCTTTTTGTCGAGGAAAGGTTGGAAACAGAAGCGCAAATCTGCAAATATTGAAAAACAGTTGGCAAACGTTAAACCACTTATTCTTTTTACTTCCTCAGTGGACACAAAATTTAAGGAAAAAAAAAGGGAACAGAAGATAACCGACGATGGAGACACCACCAAGGACACATGGGGTAACTGCAAATGAGGTGGGAGATGTCGATGGTAAGGCGGAGGGAAAACATAGGCCAAAACATCTACCCCCCTGCCTCCCCACTCCCCGAACTGTGCTTTTATACATAGAAAAAGTATAGCTCTGGAGACATAAAAATAAAAAATACCTTCCAATAATCTCTCTTATAGAAGATAAGCTTACCACTCTTGAGGTGGTTAACAAAAAAAGGTACAATGGAAGCTCTAGAAAAAGGACCTATTTTTGCACACTACTGACATCTAGTGACACTTTGTTGTAACAACAGCCACTGGCAGAGACGGGTTAATGCTCAATGGTGCTGGTGAAGGACAGAGGGTGGTGAAGAGACAGGGTGACTGACTGACCAATGCCTGCTGACGCAGCATCCCCTTCCTGAATAAAGCTTTGCTGACGTCCGTCTATTTCTCCCGAGGGAACCCGGCACCCCAGCGACTTCAGTCCTCTCGAAACAGAACCGGTTCGCGAACTATTTTTTTGGAACCGTAACATAGAACCGTCTCGCTTATTAACAACAACAACACACCAATTTCAGGGAAATGGAAGAATTTGAATGGTGCCCATATATGGCTTTTTTTAAAAGTAAAATCCTATTCAGTTATGTTCAGTTACTACCACCAAGAGAAAGCATAAATATTCAGATCCGTGTATTGCGCAATATCGGTTAGAGCAGCATTTTATTTGCGCAGCTATGGTTTCTAATTCAGCTCTCGGTTGTGCAGTTTAAAGTACTACAGTACAAATGAACAGAGGATAAAAACAAGTTCTGAATATACTAATATTTTGGTACATGTAATAGCTTAAGTCTTTGTGGCAAGCTTAGACTCAATAGGATTCAGTGCTTAATTGCTGGTCTGAACTCAGATTTGATGGCAGCGTTCTTAAATTGGACCATTGCCATGCTTTCAACAGCAAATCAGCACTGAAGTAAAATTCACCTCTCCACCACTGGGGCAATGCTTTTTTCTCCCCTAGGGTGTCGCAGGCAAACTATTTCTCCTTAAGTGCTTAAAATGCTAGTGTTATTGTTCCTCTTTGCCCTGGAAATGTGTTCCTGGAAAGCTAAAGGAATACACCAGGAAGTTGTCATTTTTGAACAGAGATCTCATAACAATCCCTAAACTACAGACTGAGCGCTAGAGCTCATTTTGGTTTCTTGGCTATTGTCACAAAAAGCCGTGAGTTTGTTTCATAAACTGTGCTGTTATTTTTTGACGCGGTCACTTCCAGGGTTCCGGATAACCCATTTATTCAGCTGCCTTACACTCTGACTGGGCTTTTGACCTTTCGCAACTGAACTCTGTCCCCTAATTCCGAACTGCATTAATGTTCAACAGCTAGTCACTTGAAGCATCAACTGCTGGATTTTAAGACCTCCAAACAATGCTGAACAAGTGGAGCTGAAAGTGCACGTTCAAGCCAGTCTGAATCTGCAGAGTCACTCAGACCAACAGCCAGGAGAGTGGAAACGTGTTGGCAGTGTGGCCTAGAGGTTGCAGGTTCAATTCCTGGAGCAAGGCGCTTAACCTGAACTGCTCGAGTACATTTTCAGCTGTACAAAAGAATAATACGTGAAACATAAGCAAACACTACTCGTTAGTTATTGTCATAACAGCAAATTGTAATGTTCTGGACACCAATGACTGAGGAAATGGGGTAAATCTCAGGGTCAGTTTCTACTCCAGAGAGGAGCTGATGTCACAGGTCACATGGTCACTCAGAGTGCCGCAAACACAAGATGCAGCTGGCCGTCCGCACCGGCGTAAAACGAAGCGGGGGCGAAACAGTTCTCTCCCGACACGTCTGACCGAGCTCGTTAAGACTATAAGGCCACTCCTATTCGTAAGCTGAGAGGAGCTCTCAGACTCCAAGTTTTCCCGGACATGGAAAAACAAAATCCTACAAAACGGAGTACAGCATCAAATACAAAGTCATAAAAATAAAGCGATTAAAGAGGAACAACACGTGTGGGGAGGGAAACAACGCAGACCTCGGAAATATGAATCTCTTCTGTATCAGGTCTTACAAGCAAAACAGATGGAAGGGATAGGGGGCCAGCAACAGATTTTTTTGAGAACTATTGTCAATGGTTTTTGAGTGCGTTTGGAGAGTCCTATCTTGCGGGTATATACAGATGGTCAGTTCGAGCAGTTCTCCGAAGCGGAAAGTGTTCGATGAGGAGAAACTTTGCAGTCGCTAAAAGAAAGTAGGGAAAGGTCCTGTGGCGAGTGCTTGGCAGCCAGCTTTTTTTTTTTTCGTTTGTTTGTTCATTTTTTTTGTTGTTGTTTTTTTTTTTTTTTTAAACGGCCATGCCTCCTGCGCCTCATGCCATTGGTCCCCGGAGGTTCCTTTTCGAGACAAGGAAAGCCCCGATCCGCCCTCCTTCCCCCCCCCCCCCCCCCCTGCTCGCCGCTCCTCAGAAGGTCATGAGCTGAAATTCCCGTTCCGCCTGCCACTCCGGCACCCATACGGGATAGGTGGCGTGCTTCGTCATCTCCACCACGCGAAGAGGGAGCGGCTCGTTTCTCTGGTGGACAGGGTTAGTCACTACCTATCGGGGGGAGGGAAGAAACAGGGGAACTAGCACAGAGCCTCCACTAACTGCCAATCTGCCCCAGGGCCGCTCTGGGAGAAAGCTGAGGGAGAGGGGCAGGGGGCTTTTCGTGGGGAAGGGAAGGGGGGCGGGGTTAGGGTCGGCAGGGGGGTGGTGGGGGGGGGGGGGGGTTGTGGGGTGGGAGCATGCATAGTCAGCTGCAGCTTCAAGAGTAAAGGTCCTGGCTCTGATCTGAGTGGGTGTAGCAGGAGTGTTGGTGGGTGGGGCACTGGCGGGGGGTAGTCCCGCCCCTTCTCTTCCCTATTGGGGAGCCACTGTGAAGCAAAGTAGAGATCTGCTAAAAACAAGAGGGAAGGGGGAGGCCAGGGGTCAGACACGGGGGCAAGGGAGGGCTTAATGAGAGATGAACAAAGTCACGTGCATTCACGTAGAACTTACGGGGGGGAGGGGGGGTAGTGTCACCAACAGACTAGAATACAAGAGGTGCGATTTGATTTTTTTGGGTTTCATTTTTTCCTTTGTTTAGAAAAAAATAAAAAGGTTAAGGGAAAAAAAAGTGTCTATTACGGGTTTCAAAATAACCCAGGACCTCGCCACCATGTATTCTCCGAGCCAGGCTTAGTTTTTTTTGTAGTTGTTGTTTTATTTTTTCATTTTGCAGTGGATTTCGTTTAGTTCGGCTCAGGAAAAGCCAAGGGTTTGTTTCCAAGGCGAGAGAGAGAGAGAGAGAGAGAGGAAGGCCTTGGGTTAGGTTGAGCTCTCTGGCTCCCTCTGGTGGAGGCAGACCGCCTGTCTGAGGGCGGAGTCGAGTGCGCCCCCTCCCCCCCCGTCCTCCGGATACGCAGCCTCTAGTAATGTGAGTGGGTGCTGCCCTGCATCAGCTGACGCATACTTACTGTGAAGATGTTGGAGCGGCGCTTGGATTGCTTGCGGATGGGCGTGGGCGTGTTGGAGGCGGCGATGGTCTCGATGCGCATCTCCCGCTGGCTGATGCTCGGGGTGGAGGGGACGGAGGAGGAGTAGTCGCTAAACGCGCCCCCGCCATTCGCCGCCTGCGGAGGAGAGGGGAGAAGACAGGAGAGAGAGAGAGAGAGGGAGAGACGGGGCAGAGACAGGCTGGTCAGTGCAGGGAGACGAGCAGGGACCGCGGTCCAAATGCTTCCTCGCTCTATGCTCCCACAAACCCTGCTGATCCCAGGTCAGTGATCAGATAGCAAGCGTTCTACATGATGTGTTGAGGACTGATCTATGATCAGCAGGGGTTGAGGAGACAGGGTGCAACAGAACAGTTTGCAATGCAACCAGGGTGTATGGCTATAATATGTAACTGTAATAACAGTACTGTGGCTGTAGCCCCTCTGTGCCAATCAACAGCCAAGCCCTCCTGAATGGAGCAAACAATTCATGAGAAATAGGGCTGACTTTGCCAACACCAGCATAAGACCAAAATGTACAGATCAAAATAATTTAAAAAAAGCATACTTACCCTGTCCCCCCCAAGACACCCCCACCCCGCACAAATCCCACACACACACACACACACACACACACACACACACACACACTCATATATATATATCACACACATACACATCACTAGCCAGGAGAAGGTTCCATTTACAGGCCCATTGGTGGTTTATGTCCTGTGACTGCATCTCAACAAAACTTTTTAATAAGTCTGTGCTGAGAAATTTTGTCATTGCCAGTGTCCATTACAGCATTTCAAGATTAAAGTATGATTAATACAGCTAGAAAGTATGTCAAACATTTATCATATTGCTAAGATTCTGCTGCAGTGGAAAATTATTTTGAGAAAACGTGTTCCTTCTTTTTGTTCCTTTTTTTCTGCATACTTGCTAAAATACTATTGACTTTTGTGGAAGTCGCCCATTCATTTTCCTGAATCATGCTACTAGCCTGGGAAAAAAGGTTCATTTGCTCCTATATGATACTGCAAGCTAGTCACAGAGCCTGTGTGAAAATCGTAATGTAATCAGTGAAGTTTGGTCTTAAGTGCCTTGTTTCCTTCCTTCTAATCTAGAATGCAGGCCTTTCTTGTCAATAAAATATTCATGACAAATTCATTTCTGACCCTGGATGTGGGTGATTTAGTTGTCAGAAAATTACGGATAAGCTGCAAGGTGAATTAGCAGTTTCTCCCACCAGCCGAAAATGTAGCTACATGTATGATTTGTGTTTGTTTCTGTCTAGCTGGTGAGCTACAGCGGCTAGGCTCCTGATGACCATTACGAATTCATCCACTTTGTACTGGTCATCAGTCCATTCAGCTCAGCCCTCACCACCTGCCAATTAGAATGAGAGAAGGGGCGGCCCCCAGGAGGCTCTGTGATCTAAGCCCCTCCCCCCCTTTACCCTGAGTGGCCGCGGGTCGGGGCGGGGCGGGGCCTCACCTGATTGATGTGCACAGAGGGGATTGATGCGGACGGGACGGAGGAGTGGCTGGGGGAGTTGGGCAGGGACTTGCAGGGGCCAATGGAGAGCTGCTGCTTTTTCCTCAGGGCCACCACCTTCTGGGCGACTGGAGAGAGAGGGGGGGGGGGGGGGGGGGGGGGCACAGGCGCACAAAGGGCGGTTACACACCACGCTCCAGGGCGCGGCCACCACGCTGGCTCTCAGCTCCAGCTGTATCAGAGGCCGCACTTCAGACAACACTGATCCAGAGCCTCTTTGGGGCAGAAAAACACCAAGTTTCAGAAGAAAGGAGCCATTTCTTCTGATCGAGTAGTGACTGTTGCACCTCATATTAGTTACATCCAATGACACTTCCAGAGGTGCCAAAGTTAAAGTTAGCATGTTGCTAATCACTTCATTACTAGCAGAGAACTTTGTGACCAGCTCTAATGATTCAACATGAAAGCTGGACACCAGCTAGCATAAACTGGATCAGACCGATTCTATAGCATGTCATTCCAACTGTCGTTCCGTGACAAAGTTCTAGCGGCTGGAGTAAGTTACTGTGGGCCAGGAGTTCCAAGTCAAGATTTTGGGACACTGCAGTCATAGGTATGAGTAAGCCACTTCACCTGAAGCAGAAAATCGAGCTGTGTACAGGGTTCAAAGAATGCATAAGGTCTAAGCATCACCACTCTCAGGATAAGAGTGTCTGCTCTCTAAGCTGTCTGATGAATCGTAATGTGGAGTTTGAATGTTAATTATTTAAAAAAAAAAAAAAAACAGACAAGTCCTGCAGATATGGAATTTGTTATGCAGAACTATCATTCCACTCCAGACTCCAGCAGCACATCAGGAGAATTTGCATGACCCAAACAGTCAAAGAGAGAGATAGAGACAAAGAGAGAGGGGAGAACAGGAGAGAGATAACGAGAGTCAGAGAGAGGGAGGGAGAGAAAAAGAGACAGGGTGACAGAGAGAGAGAGAGAATAAGAGAAAGAGAGAGATGGAGTTCTGTTTAAGATGCATCTCCCACTTCCTGTCAGCACAGAGCATATTAATGCATCTCCGACTGCCGCAGCGCTCAAAGTGAACTGCTGTCTCCAGACTCCAAACACTATTACATCTTTTAATTATTTCAAATGGAGCTTCGGAAAGCAATTAAGGACGGGGGGGGGGGGGGGGGGGGGAGCGCCTACCCTGGCTCTCGCTGTCAAAGTGAAGCAGCATAATGAAGCCATCATGTCCGCATGGCTTCAGGGTGAGATCTGTGCGAGCGAGCGCTCAGAACGGAATGGCGCATTGCAGGGAGGCACGGCAACAGTGACGCCCGGCCTAAAAAATCCGCCGTCCTGCAGGTTTCAGGAGGTGCGCTTTCCCAGCAAATCCAGAGCTAAATTAATTACTGCCCGTATGACAGATAACCCCACCCCCTCTCCAATCCCCCGAATGTTAGCTCCCCGGGTAGCCTGTGTGGGGGTGGTGTCCTCACCATCCTGGAAGACCCTCTCCACGTTCAGGCCGTAGGTGGAGCAGGTCTCGTAGTACGTGGAGCGCTTCAGGTCGTTGGACAGCTTCCGGGCCCGCGCGTCGTCAATGACTCGGGGGTTGGCTGCGCTGATGGCATCTTGGGATGTGAGGAGAGAGAGAAAGAGAGAGAGAAAGTAATTTTAATTTGATTTTAACCACCCTTATCCTCAACGCGCTGTTAGCGTGGCTAAGAATTCCTATTAAAATGCTGATGTTATTTTCTTTCCGTCAAATTGGTTTTGTGCTCGGGGAATTTGAGTTGGCATGAATAGGAATCCCAGTGAAATTTGAATTTATTTTGCAGATTGTATGCTGTAAATTACTTTGTACAGCATTCATATCTGCAAGTGTTCTCTATAGTAATTGCTCTGAGTAAGGGAGTCTACCACTAGTACTAGTAGTAGTAATAATAACAATAATAGTAATAACCCTGAGTGGGAGAGTCTTACAAGCAGGGAATAAAAGAAGGGGCGTGGCTATAAGGTAGGGGAGGGACCAGGCAACAGGGTTGGGGGGTGTCCTCACCTTGTGTGCCCACCAGTACCATGGGCACCTCGGCAGTGTTCCTATAACTGCAGAGGCGCAGGAAGTAGTTGTAGACGGTCTGGAAGCTGATCTCGTCCTCCAGGCTGAACACAAAGACGACTGCATCCACCCAGGCAGCAAACTGAGAAGAACAGGAGGTGTCAGAGGAGGAAAAACATCCCTGTCGAGCAAATCTCAGTAGCCTGAATACTTTGGAAGAAACCAAGCTACCCTCCTCCCTGTTTTACATAGTGACAAGGAGAGAATTTTGTAGAGGGTAAAACTAAGGCAATTAAAACTATCCTTGGGAATCCTTTATCAAGAATACCTGAAAAGGTGCTTCTTTTAAGACTAAAGGCTGCATTTCTACACTCTTCCAGAAGAGGGCAGCATGGTAGCAAAAATGTGGAAAACATTTTTCTGGAATATTTCTCATCTTGTAAATTAGGCTGCCATCTCTCCCTACAGTAGCAGCCTTTCAGCTCCAGTAGCCCTGGAGAATGTAAATTTCCTTGGTTATCAATCAATTCACAACATTTGAATTAACGTCATTCCTTAAGTCAGTGATGTGTTTCTTCGTCAATGCTTGTGGCGTAAATAATTTGCTACTTAGAAACAGGATCATTTACATACAGAATAATTTACAGACATTGGTAGAATATGCAGACAGCAGTTGTATACCTAGGGGAATTGTATACCCGCTAGTACTCAAAGTTCTGGGTCCTGGATGATGTTTGTGATTTTTCAGCACCAACTGCATGCCCTCATTATCCATAGCTATTACCACTGAAGCAGCGTGTTTCCATATTTCAATCAAACTCAAGGGAAAGGCTGCAATACAGGGAACGTGTTCCAAAATAGAAATGCACTGCAACTGTATAGCTGCGCAGATCCCTACATCATGAAAACAGGCTGATTCCTCACTCTCGGTGCCTGCTTTTAGCCCATCCAGGATATATAAGTATCGGAGGACCTGTGCATTAATTGTGCAGTCCTGATGCCCTGGAACCCGCCCCGCCCGTTGTGTCCTGCCAGGAGCGGTGGCAATGACTGGGGGAGGGATGCCAACCGCGTCTCGCTTAACAAGCTGAAATGGTGCCGGGCTTTCATCGCCCCGGGAGACGGGAGGTCAGGTGACCCGCCCGTTCGGGCTCCGTGACAGCGGCTCCTGTCCACCGCGTCACTCCTGCGTCAGCTCTCAGCTCTCTCGGGGGCTCGCAGGGCCGGGAGCGTACGAGAGCTGCGCATTGAATGAATCAGACGCAGTGCAACTCTGGCGCAGCACCCCAGTGTAGCATCTAATAAACATCACCCCCCCCAGTTCATAAACAGCACGGATCGTGGGGGAAACGGAAGGCTGGTGCCAAGCCTCTCAACCCCCAACCCCCCCACCTTCCCCACCGCCGCTCCGCCACCTACGAGCGTGAGCCTAACGAGGGGCTTTAATTACTCCTGGCTAATTGCGCCCGGCCGCAGAGGGCGGAGCAGCGGTGCGTTCTGTTGCCCTCCGGTGCGTTGGGGTAACGTACTGCGGTCCCGGCCTCCTCGGGCACACACCAATGGCTGCTCGCTTACGCACGACTCAAACGTCAGGCTGCCTGCCCGAAATTTATCCTCCTCAGCCCGCGTGACAGAGGCAGAGAACGACTTCCTGTTCTGCTGTGTAGCATAGGGGTTTGATTCCCCACTGGGGCACTGCTGCTGTACCCTTGGGCAAGGTACTTAACCCACAGCAGGCCAGATCCCCTTGGTAAATTGCATTTTTAAAAAATGGATGGAGGACGGGACAAGGAACTGCAATTAATGGACGCCAGATGGAATATGGGGATACAGGTATTTCAAATGGCAGTCTTGTTCTCACCAGACTACTGTAAGAGCAGTTGAAAAGTATTACCTAAAGGATACACAGTATCACCTAAACATTCAGGTTAAGGAGGCAAAGTAACCAAAAAGTTGCCGGTTCGATTCCCCGCTCGGGCATAGCTACTGTTCCCCTGTCAAGGTACTTAACCTACAATTGCCACAGTAAACATCCAGTTGTATAAATAGATAACATTAGAAAAACTCTAACCAACGTAGGTTGCTCTGGGTAAGAGCATCTGCTAAATGCCAATAATGTAATGTAATGTAATGTAATGCAATGGAGTATTGGCAAGTACTCCATATACTAGCAACTGGCAATACAGGGACCTCACAAATCTACCAACATGCGTTTAAAGTGAGCTCTCTGGCATCAGCACTGAAAATTCAAAACTGGAGCAGCCAACCAGAAAGCAGTAATTGGGCAGAGTGGATTTGGCAGAGTGTAATATCCCCAGGAATGATGAGATGATGCACCCACTCACAGCAGAATATGTCAGCACTTATGTCCTAGCCTGAGACTTTCCAAGATGCCTCGTTAGGAGCAGAAAACTGGCTGGGGTTAAATACAGGCTGGTCTTAAAAAGGGGGTGTGTTTCAAAGGGCGGCAGTGTAGTATAGTAGCAAGGAACAGGGCTTTTAACAGAGAGGTTGCTGGTTTGATTCCCCACTGGGGTAATGATGCTGTATCCTTAGGCAAGGTACTTAGCCCACAATTGCTTCAGTAAATATCCGCCTGATTAAATGGATAACATGTAAAGCCGTACACTTGGTAAATCACTCTGGATTAGGCCATTTGCTAAATGACAGTAACGTAATGTAAAAGTAGGCTATGTTTAAAAAGGGACAGGTCTTCAAACCAAGGGGCTTTACCTGCAGCTCAGGGGGCCCACCCTCGTCCCGGATGAGGAGCAGGTAGCTCTGTCCATCCACGACGATCTCCTTTTTGAAGCGTCCACCTGAGAGGGGAGAGGCAGCATTGGGATTAGACTTCATTCAAGGAGAAAGAGTGAGATGGGTTCCTGTCACCAGTCACCACACTGCCGTTCAGCAACAGGACCACGTTAATGAGCACAGGGCCAACAGTGTGGTGCAGTGGTTAGCGTGCCTGACCTGAGGGAATGTAATCCCATGTGGTGTCCTTCTGTTTTACCCTCTAGCAAGGCACTCTACCTCAACTGTAGCAATAAGAATCTAACTACACAAACAGGTTACGAAATGACCAGCACGCTATCAGTTGTACTCACTGTATAGCCTCTCTGGATAAGCACAGTGAAGAAAAAAAAAGCCTTCCAACTGCTAGTAATCTACACAGACCTACCAAACAAAGCTGAAACAATGAGAAGGGTCATTTCCTTTCATTTTCTCGTGTGATACTAAGCAGTTTAGCCTTAATTTTGTGCATTCCACAAGTTGACATTAGACAGCATACCTTTCCCTGTAATTACAAGTAACGAAATCCAAAATATTATAGTAAGTGGATGAAATATTCCCAGCACACAGTCCTGGAATTGGCCAACAGTAACCAGCGACAGCTGGAATGAGTTTGGCAAGCACCCACAGTGTGTGGAAGCGTTAGGGGTCTCTATCAGTGCACTCTTCTTCCACACACCTGAGAGGTCTTTGCTGGGTATGCGGCTGTTTTTTTTTTTAATTTCTTTTTTCACATGAGTAATCAGGTGGCATTTGTGACGTGGTTCTTTAGTAGCCTGGACCATGAACGCTGACTCTGCTATGACCAGCCCAACAGATTCCAACAGTTCACCATAGCTGCTGACCTCAAACCCAGATTTTGGACTGTGGCATCACATGCCAAGCCATGCCTGCCCATGTGACCTTCCGTCCTCCTGCTGCAATCACTTACCAGTCCCAAACCCATCTCAAAACAGCAACAGAACCCTAATTTAAGCTAGCAGAGAAAAAACAACCCTGACAACTCACATTCGTCAACTCTCCAGTATCCGCTGCATGTGTGCCACAGAGCAAATAAATCTCTGAGCGGTCAGTGCCACCAAGGTGCCCATTATAAGATAAAGTTTCTTAAATGTGTATCAGCCGCGGGAGGAGGACCCGGCCAGCGGAATGCCGAATCACGGGGGCCTCTGCTGGCGGGTCTCCTGGCAGACGCCGGGGCTGGAGCGGAAGATTTTCCACAGGGCAACGGCGAGAGATTAGACCGCGCGGCAGTAAACCCCGGCCTTCACTGCTCTGTAATGAAACGATAAGGGAGGCGGAACCATCGCAGCCCCGGGACACCAGTGCAGGAAGAGGGGGGAGAAAAAAAAAGAAAACCGCAGAGACGAATCTCGGGCTCCACAAGTCGACTTCACAAGAAAAATCAGAGAGACGTTTCAGCCTGAGGTTTTTTTCTTTCCATATACAGCCCCCTTTTCCTGACAGGCAGCGCGGCAAGGACTTGTGATAAGATACAGGAACTTCAAATTAAATCTGATTTTTTTTTTTTTTTTTGACTGGAGTCACAGCAGAATGAGAAGTCAAAAGTTTCCAGAAAGTTTGGAAAAGCAGAGTAACAATTTTAGACAGTTTGTGTAAAACCATGAAAAAGAAAGAAAAAAAACCCCTGGTATTCTTTGAGACAACTGTAATACCATCATACATATACATACATAAACAATTATAGCTGCTACTCGTACGCAAACCCTGATTAACAGAGGATTAAAAGAGATTGAGGATAAACCAAACTAAGAAAGGGATTACAGCTAGTGAGATTACAGAGACTAATGGGAGTTGCAGAAGACATTCAAAGGTGAAATAAAAAACTTGTCCAGGCAAATTGCTTGATTTTCAGCCAGACCTATCCTACTAACACCACACACGCACACACACACACACACACACACACACACACACACACACACACACACACACACACACAAAGTTTATTTAACCCTCTCCTGCTCAGTGCACACACTTGAGTACAGACAATAATTACTTCTTTTCTTCTTAAAACTTTTCATGTCCATTTTTTTCTTTTTCTGACCATCTTCGGTTTGCTGCATTCAGTTATCTCTTGAGGAATTCATTTAGACTTTGTTTTCTGTAATTTTATGTCTTGTGAGAGTGAAGGTGTGACCGGGCTGGGATGAGGTAACATTCTGACCTTTGACCTGTAAACTACCTACATGGTTGACACAGCTCATTGGCTGAGCCTTGTTGGACAAAGAGAGGGAAAATACAATTAAATAGTTTTGACTCTCAGGATTAGACTACTGCAATAATATGCAAAAGTCCATTTTGCATAGTGGTATATTGGATGGGATCTAAATTCTTTGCTACTAATTCAGCACATGTAATGACTTTCCGAATCACCTAGACCGAACAATAAGTTTTGTGAACGGCAGCTGAAATTCATGCCAATTCCACGTTAATCATCAAATCCACTGGACTTGGCCCCGCTACGAAAGCTCAGCTAATTTAATTGCATGGCGGCTAAGTGCACGCTATTAGGAAGAGTTACAGCTTGGCCTACGCAAAAGTTAAAGTTTGATCCACACTTAATGACAAATTACAAAGCCATACTCAATGGTAAGTCGGGGGGCCTCGTACTTATGAAAAATTCATGAGCAGAACGCAATCAAATACAGAGCTAGCGCCCAGCAATAGCTTTTTTTATCGCTTTGTTCGCCTCTGCCTTTTGCCCGGACCTTTTGTGAAATATCCATCTCTGTGACACTAAAAGACAGAAATCAAACACTATTATCCCAAAGTGGCCACTGGCCTCAACTCTGGAAATTCCTCATCTTGTAGATGTGAGGTTATTTGCATCATATATCAAGGGGTCCTGTGGAGACAGACTGATTAAATATGCATGTGACTTTAACTCAATTTTGTATCGTGACCTGAAACATCGGCCCTTTACATGCCCTAGTGCTATACTGCCATGAAAAGAGGCATTAAAAAGTAAATAAAACAACTGAATACAATCAAAAACAAAAATGCCTGAAGTAAGAAAAACGTGATAAATCGTGGTAACAGAAAGTATGAAGTGCCACGCATCACCAGTCAATGAGAGACCCACTGCATTCCCCAGCTATCCAAAACCCTCGCCGTTCCCTGAACCATACATACAGGCATTGCAGAGGCAGAGGGAGTGGCTGCTCCATGACTACCAAGGAATTTTTAGTCTTTTTCAGGGGGTGGCTATTACACATACATGGAGCACAACAATACAAAAACAATAGCCCAGGGACATGAAATAATCATTCAATTCTATTCTGTAATATGATAAGTGGTATAGCATATTAAATATGTTGTACCAATTATCATATTATAAATGTTTAATAATTAACATTTTGTATCGGCAGAGTGCATAATGAGTCCCTACCATAAGACACAATGTATACAGCATATCAATAATAGATTTGACCACCCTCCTCCTTCGAGACAGAAGAAAAGCTTATTTGGAGTGCAGAGAAAGGTTAATGAGTGCTAAGCTTGCCCAGTCATGTCTGGTTTCAAGTCTGATTCATAGCTTTCCTAAAACTTCCATTACAGAAAACATTTCAAAAGGAGAGAGAGAACTACATGCTGTTGACATTTTTTGTGACCCAAAGTGACTGCAAATCCTTAACCCAAGAAACAAATCATTCTCTATGATATAATTATTTAATAAAGAATACCCAGGTGCTGTGTGTCAAAAGTTTGGACACACCTGATTAAGATGCATGCATAAACATTCATTCAAAAATGTTCATGTAAAGACAGATGCCTAAATGGTCAAATTTTTTTAGACAAATATAAATGCCTATAGAGGAATTTCTTTCCAAAGAATTTTAATTTAAAAATATTTTGGCTACTTTGAAGAATCTAAAATATAAGATAGTTTTGATCTGTTTAACACTTTTTTGGTCACTGCATAATTCCAATTATGTTATTAAGTTATGTATTATTTTGCAGTTCTAACATCTTCTCTATTATTCTAAAATGTGGAAAATATTAAAAATAAAGAAAAACCCTTCTATGAATAGGTGTGCCCAGACTGGTACTATACACAAAGTGCTGCTACTTTCTCTGTAATGTGAAATGTGTTACACTCCTAACAGCTGACTTTAAGGGGACACACGTCAATAAACTCTAATACCTTCCTCTCATAACCACCTGCAGTGCATCGAACCCCTGAAACAGAACGTCAGCACTTCACAGCCGTATAAATTCTAGGAACGTAAACCGGTTCTCAACTGCGTCTGTCGCTTGACAGATTCTTTTCTTAGGAGCGCTAACTGAATTGAAGAGACCATTCAAGTTACGAAGACCAGACTGGCCGTGACCGGCAAGGAAATGCGCGTAACACGGTTACTGCGGGTTTCAAAATACGGCTCCGTCGAATGACGACAGACGGATTTAATCTATTACTCTAATATGTGGACCGGCAGCTGCGAGTCAGGGAAACTGCGCTGATGGGAAATGAAAGCCATGGAGCTTTTGCTGCTGGACTTTTCAGATTCTATTATTTATCTGCTTAGCAGATGCCCTTGCCATGTGGGCATGCCGTAGCTTATATTTACATGTTACTCATTTATACAGCTAGATATTTATTGGTAATTTCAGGATAAGTAGTGGCGCTCCATCTAAGGATTGACGCTGCAGTTCAATGGTTAGCGCAGTTCCTTAACACTCAGTGGGAAATTTAGCCTATTTTCTGCGCATTTCTTTTATTTTGGGACATTACGTTACATTAAACGCATGAAACGCACGTTGCTTCATTGATTAGCGGATACGAAAATAAAACGCATCAGCTCTGCTAGAACACTGTGAACGTCTCTAGATTGGCCAACAAGATCACCAAGCTGGCAACACTTCTTTGACACAAATCCACCGTTGCCACAGCAACATCTCCTTAATACCTGCTCTGACTTGTTGCTGGTGGTACGTTGACTAAGCAGGGGATGGGGGGATGCAAGAGGAAGAGAGGAAACGAAGTGGCAGAGGACAAATCAGAAGGAGGGAATTAAAAGGAGGATGGGGAATGGGGTATTTGTTGGTCCCTGTTGGAGCAAAAGCTTTGCTTTTCCCCTGCATGTGAGAGGAAATGTTAGTTTGATACTACATGAGGAAAGAACTGTGTTGTTTGTAACTATGTAAGACTCACGCAAGCACACCAAGTGAGGGAACCATTGTGTCAGGCAGACTTGAAAAGGTTGTGTCAAGTGGATACCTGCAGGGACATTTTTTATTTTTTTTTTAAAGAGAATGCCATGGGAAATATTTTACCCTAAATGAAAGACATTCAAGTTCTGCTTCCCAGCGTTCTGTCATAGATTTGCAGAGCACTAATTAAGCTTGTAGGATTTTTTTTTTCCTCCAGTAGAACAAAATGCCAGCAACTAATTACGCGTTTCATGTTGCATCTGCGCTATAATTAGACAAAAATGAAAGAACACTAGCCCTTCCAACACTGTCATTTAACCCACGATGGGCCTACATTTCTGTGTGGTGTCTCTATTGATAATGTACAGCTATTGAGATTGTGTGTAGCATTAGACTATTAACAGGAGGAGGACCCCACATGAAAAACTTAAAATCTTAATCTTAAAAGATTAGAAGTAGGATTAAGATTAAAGTACTATTAAAAGATCTGAACAAGCATTAGGGTGTGGATTCAAACACAACTTCGCACCTCTGATTCATAACAAATGAGTAATCAGAACTATAAACATTATAACTATTTCTAAACCAATTCAAAAAGGCCGTGTTGACTTCCTGTCCTTGGCATAACTAATTGAACCAGACCTGTGAAAAATAACATTCAGTCCTTTGACACACTGGCCTTGAGTGGATAACAGGACTTATGTTTTTAGTGAACAATCAAAGGCATTTTTATGTATCTGAAAGTGTCATTACTAGGGCTTGGAAAAAAGGCACATTTTAAGATGCTTAACTGTCTCCTACATGTGAACCCATGGGATGTTTTTACCTTGAAGCTTCAGAAGTTCAAAACATCAATCTCTTCCATCGGAGACATGCTATTTCTCCCTTCTCTTTGTAGTTTTCACTTTCTCAGTAATTGGCAATGAAACGAAAACAGATGCAAAACAAATTGCATTTCTCCAGCACAGCTTTGAGTTGTTTCTTTGATTGGTACGGCATCTGACACACCACCGCTCAACTTTCCTTGTTATAAAAACAACAGCAAAAAAAAAAAAAAATAGGGATCATACCAGAATAAAACCCAAATCAAACTCTGCAGATTCTGTCAGGAACTATAATCTGACTAAGTCATGTGGATTTGTGTTATATGCAGAAAGCCTCAACCAATGGACTCCTGAGTAGCTCAGTGGATAAGGTGCTCACTTTGAGTGCAAGCTGAGCTTTTTGGTCCAAGTTTGATCTCAGCCGTGCCGTCTAAGGTAACCGGGAGCCAACAGCGGCAGAAGAAATTGGCTTTGTTCCACCGGGAATGAGGTGAGTAGGCTGGGCAGGGTTTCCTCATCTCACTGCTTTCAGGTACCTTGTGATTTGTCAGCTGTCTGTAAGTTGCTCAGTTGATGTCAGTGAAGTGGCAGCTATCCTCCAATGACCACCCACTCTCCTGTAGTGTGCTGGGTGACTTGCAGTGTGAAAAATAGATGTTAGTTTGGTGCGACTGTATCTGAGGACTGCATTTGTCTCACATCAGTCCTCCTGCACAGGTGTGGATTGGTGTAAAATCCAATTCCAAAAAAACTGTAAAAAGGCTCAATCAAAAACTGTAATCATTTAGATAATATGTAACTAAGTCTGTGATTTGAAAGTATAATTCGAAAAGAGTGCAGGAATTTGATATGGACACGCTCAAACATTAATCATACCATAATCATATGCGTCATTACATGGCATTAATGTAAATCACTTGTAGGCTTATTCCTCCATTTGAAAGTATGATTTCGAAAAAAGTTTGAGAGCGTTGTATGTAGTTGAATCATATTCAGATTTTCTTTTAGAGTTACTGGCAGAAAGCACTGGCCCACCCAACTGCTGCAACCAGCTTCAATACCTGTCTGTAGCAGCCTCCCAGGCATACCTACCTACATCAGAAAACACCTATTATGGCCCCAGTGCCCCTCCCATAATGGTAAGCTCCTAGGTTACCTTCAGGGGACTCCTCCTGGACGTATGTGCCTGTCAGGTACCGGTGGACCAGGGCAGACTTCCCGCTGGATAGATTACCCACAATGCCCTGCCAAACGACAAGCAGACAAAAATCAACAATTCAACAGTGTTCAAACAAATCAACAAACGACGCTCTTTCAATGCAGTTTCCCCATTAGCATCACATTAACAAAACAGAGCATTCAGCCAATCAGCATCCATTTAGGGAGAGCACCATATATTTTAATTAACCAGAGAAAAAGGCTTCATGAACCCTGTAATAGATGGAAGTACTGGATGTCTTGTCAATCATGAACTCCTGTGAACAAATCAAGATATTGCTCTCCATAATGATACATGATGATTGATTCATATTGATATTAATACCCTGTGATAGCTGCTCCTATTTGGGTTTCAAGACACACAACTCACCATCACTGGTGCCTATACTGAAGAAATCACAGTCAAGAACAAAGAGGAAAGTGAAGTCATATATTTAAATGGTCTTTCTCCAACTCACTGTGCTACACTGACAGCAGCCTGAAACTGGAGAATGTCCTTACAACAGACTTCTCTAACAAGCACAACCTCTTTCCATATGACCAAATTCACTGTAAAATTTTCCTTTTTTCGCCCAAGATGTCCCATCGCACGTTTCTCTTTAATGACACTCATTAGCTTTAAACTTTGTATGGGGGCCAGAAAAAAGAGAGGCTTGCCTGAAAATAATTTAAAAAATGAACGTCATACAGTCTGATTTCAAAGTTAATTCAATAATCTTTAGACTTGAAAACCATGAAAAGAAGACAAACAACAACAAACAAAAACGCTTTTGCAGCACTTCCAGACAAACAGCATGCTGTTGGCAGAAATCCTTACGCAATTCACAGGGCCTCTCTGGTTATAACGCAGCACAAACTGCAATGGTAATGAGATGC
This sequence comes from Megalops cyprinoides, assembly GCF_013368585.1. Classification (NCBI taxonomy): domain Eukaryota; kingdom Metazoa; phylum Chordata; class Actinopteri; order Elopiformes; family Megalopidae; genus Megalops; species Megalops cyprinoides. The sequence continues at coordinate 11,377,513 of NC_050606.1, read as the reverse complement.
TCTGGAACATCTAACACCCCCCATGATACAGTACCCTGCGAAATCTAAATGACTAACATCACTGTGGTGCTGTTTCATCAACACCTGCATGGCTCACAGAGCACTGTGGACAGGACAGTTGCGTTAGAGAGAGAGTGCGTTATCTGCCTTTTACCCCTGCCACCGGCACTACACTTCCCACAGCCTTCCTGCAGAGGGCGCTACCGCAGCCAGGCCCTCACCCTCCCACACCTGAAACTGAACCACCAGCTCCCTCCAGTAAAGGAATACAGGAATTGCGCCTTGGATTTGACAGGTTCACCATTTCCCAGAAATCCTCACACCCCTCCGGTTTAAGGCTGAGCTCCTGCTGCCTCTGTATTCTCTGTAACACCAAGGACACATGAGGGAAGGAAATAAAATGGTCTTGAAAAGTTACAAAAAGGGTTTCAAACAGCTCAACAGAGGCTCCGCACTAGAATTGCCATTTTGAAGTGTACCGACTGAGCGCCCTTAAGAAATCTTGGATTTTTTTTTTCCTACGTTCCAATTTATTTTTAACGTTACCAGCCGGAAGGGATGTGCTAGCATTTGTTCTGATCCCGGGAGTTAGGTCTGTATACAAGAGACATTACTGAAAGATGTCCACATTAGAGCCAAATGAAAACAAAACGATAAAAACACCAGAGGGGAAAAAAAACATGCATACAGTTTATTTTCATAAACAGAAAGCAGCCTGCTGGTAACACCGAACGCTTTCCTCGGTGACACTTTCATGAATGTCATTGTGATGTGCAAATTACAAACAGAAAACAGGAATCGATTTGCGGAGCAGATAAACAATCTGATTTTTTTTATTATACTGATGAGAACATTCGTTGCCTGTTGTGACAGGAGAGAAAAACAAAACCACCACATTTTTTTTCCCCACAAACAACTAAGCGTGTGCGTGGGGTGAAACACTTTTCACCAGTAGAACAATTTTCCTATTATTTTGACTTGATAAAGCATGACTTCCCTTCCACCCCTGTGCTTTGTTCATTAATCCAAAGGATGATAAAGCTGTAGACTGCAGCATGCTGGAGAAACAGAAGAATGGGGTCTTTACCTATTGCCCTTTATGCACTGCTTAGTAGTTATACTGAGCTCAAATTGCACTGCCAAGCCTGACACCAGGGGGCACCTGAGGGGAGCACTGAGCGAGGCTGGCGGCTCACAAGGTGAGACAGAGGATGCTGGTGAAATCTCAGCATGTAAAACAGGCTACGACGTCGTCACATATGGCCTTGCTCTTTCCATCCACGCAATCGGTGGGCGGCAGATCCACATTTGGGGTTCTTGTCCGAGGCAGAGTGTTCGTGAACCGTGAGACACAAGCAGCTTCTGTTGCCATACCTTGGGAGGAAGCTGGGGGGGGGCTTATTCTGCGGCAGTGAGCCACGCTGTCGGAAGCGTGCCTGCAAGGTGAGAGAGAGAGGAACAATGCGCCATTGTTTTCAGGGGGCCGCCGCGAGGTCGCCGCAACGCGAGACGACCGCGGAAGGAGGCGACCGGCGCTGCTGTTACATTACGCGGGGGCCAGAACAGCATTCAGGCGGCGGCCCGCCACTAAAATCCCGCGGAACCCACAAATTAAAGCAGATTAGAGCAGGTGGCGCTGCCTTTAAGTGCCGTGACGAGACGCGGGAGCGTGTAGGTATGGATTCCATTATCCACGCTCCGCTCTGCGGCGATGTGTAGGAGAAAGAGTGGGGTTTCGCGAGATCAGACGCTAACAGCCCGTGTCTCCGTGTAAACAACAACAGCAAAGAACAGCCGGGGGGGGGGGGGGGGGGGGGGTGTGGCGGCTAGGCTTCTTGCTTACGGCCATTTTTGGGGGTGGTGAAACAGCTTTGCGGCAATTAAAGAGCTCAGGCACCTTCGGCGAGGTGACCCCGCTTCTCTCATACGACATGATTTCTCCCTCACCCACGACCAAATCTGCTTCATCTCAGAGACCCCGCTTACACGTACAGCGCGGAGGCACAGACCAATTAATAGCATTTGTTCCTCTTCTCTTAGCTAGTGTGACAAGAAGGTAGGCGGGTGAGAAGATTTAAGGCTAATAGCGCTCGCGTGCACTCGAAAACGTGCCCGATTTAACTTTATTCCGTGATCTAACTTCATGGTCTCTGAAACACTGCATTGTTTCACCCCACCCTCCCCTCCCCCTCCACGAAATGGTCCCGCAGTAATAAATGGGCGCAGGCTAAAGTGGGTCTCTGGCTGCCGTCCCCACCATCTAGTGACCATTATCTGTTCTGGCTAATGCGCAGGTGTTGGACTCTGCGGACACTGAGTAATGCCACAGGAAACCGCCTTCAATTCTAACCCCCCCGACTTCATACGCAGGCAATCAAAACACAATTAGTCTTCCCTCCACTCAGCAGATGGAGCCGGGCTGGGGTGCATCTTTCTGCGGGTGACAGCCAGCAGCAGGTGCTTCTCGCCAGGAACCTGGGCGGTGGCAGCGCTTTAGACAGCGTACCTGGAGTCGCGGGGCGCAAAATTCTAATTACGGGCAGGTTTCGCCGCGGCCGCATCGACGCACTCCTGACGCTCCCTGTGTATTTTTAGGGTTCGCCGTGGTTCTGCCCGCTGTTTTGCCTGGCGAATTACTTCCAAGGGCCCGTCACCGGCGTGGCCTAAAACTGTCACTCATCGTCAGATTCCCGCTGCAAATCACACTGCATCGTCATGCCAACCTGTCTCATTAAAATGACCCACTTGCTGCCAAGGCACGGTCTTAGCAATTTTTTTGCATTTTTTTTTCCCTCCCTCATTCAAATGGAAGGTGGTGGTAAGGTTGCAATACAGAAATACATTTTTAAAAACCTGGTCATAAAGCACTTAATCCATTTTTTACTGGGTGCTGCAAAAAATATGACTTTAAATTGCCCGCAGTGAAATCAGAACCGATAAGGGGTTTGAAAAAAAACAGACTTACCACTTTGAGTTCTGGAACTGATCGACTCAATGTCCACTCCTGGCTGTTGACAAAGGAATCTGAAAAAGACAGGAAGTGACTGTTAGTTTGGACCAAGTGCAATTGCCCTTTGTCATGGGGTGACATTTCCCATTTTGACTAAAGTGGCCCTGCGTATCTGTCACACATTGGGGGGGGGGGGGGGGGGGGACATGATACTTGGGGGGGAAAGGGGAAAGAAGGCTGGCAGTGCTCCTGGCACTGACCGATGCTTGTGGCCTTGGTAAGTGTAAGAAGGGAAAACTGCACTGCGGCTCTTGCTAGCCCAACACCACGCTGCCTACACCCTACACACTCTTTGGAAGGAAGGAGGAAAAATGAGGAAGTGGCTGTTGGACAGATCATGCTCACATTCTAGCACCTTCTGGAACACTCACAGAGAGTGCAGTGAGCCTGGGGATGAGTGAAAGAGTGACGAGCGACGAAAGACTGATGCGCTCCTCACTGGCTTTCTGACATCACATAACTGGAGACAGAGTGATCGGTTATATGTGGCCCTTGGGCACCCGGTCTCAGATCCCTGGCTTTCTTCTTGGGAGCCTGATTTAAACCCCGACCCCCCACCCCCCGCGCCTAATGTGGGACTAATCATGGAGCAGGTCAGACGGAGCTGGGCGAGTCCTGGGGTAAATCTACTCACGCGTTCCGCATTGAGCGTCTCTTTGCTCCTCGGATCTGAGTCTGTCATGTTTCATTAGAGACCGAGGGATTGCAGGAGGCTTGCGTAAACTCGGGCTTTTAATGAAGGGACTTAGCCAGACGAAGAGAAAAAGGACAGGGGTAAAAATAACCCTCAAATAAAAATCAAAGACTCTAGTGCGGCAACGCTGGGTTAACACACACTCGTTTGGTGTGTTTTCTAGCTTGGTGATGAACAGCAGTTTTCTTTGGTCTGTTGGCATGTCTCAGAATTCAACTTTGTGTTCAACAAGGGAGGGTGGGCAGTAACAGGTTCTAGAATACACATTACATATGTATATTTGAGATGCTGTTCCTGTATGTGTTTATGTATGTAGATATATGTACATATCTATATTTACATACATATACACAGCATCCATTTCAAAGAGATTCGGGTTCAACAACATTCTTTGTAGATTCAAATCCATTTCCTCCTACACACAGCATGCAGATATCCTGTGAAATAAGATTAATTGGAGATGTAGGATGGACACAAACTAAGCTAAGCATCAAAGATCGATGCAAGATTCAAGTACTGTATAAAAGACATGCTCCACATGTTGGCTATTGCATCAAATGAGGTATCACGGAGCAGTTATTTTAGAATGATTACCATTCCTTTGAACCCAGTATATTTGTGTCTAATTAGTTAGCAGCAAAATAAATTCTATGACCAGTGTCTTGTCTAATGTGCAGGAGGGCCACAGAGGGAAGAATTTGTTCATATATTCGGGTGACTTTTTTTAGCATTACTTTTTGCCGAAAGAGCACAGACTGATACATCTCTTTCAGGAACAGGCCAACTAGCACTGGATATTATTCCAGCAATTTAGTGACCTCAGCTTGATCCATTCCAGTGAACTTTGTTGTGACTGCAGATAAAGACATTCACATCACTCATCTTTGAGAGTCAGTGTTCATTGGTGTGGAATCACTCTGGGTTTTTAGGCTGTGACTAGTGAGTGAGTGAGGCTTCATGACCGAGGCCTCACGAATGCAGCTATGGGTGGGGCCACAATGGCTCATTCATTTGGACCAACTGTACCATTTTTGCTGTGGAAATCATAGCCTTTTTTTAGCCTCCTCTAACGCATCGCCGCGACGCTTCTGTCTTCTGCCGCTGTGTCTGCTCTTCCGGAGATAAAAATCTCCATGCAGACATCTTGTCTGTACCGCAAACAATGAGATGAGGTATTCGAGGGGGGTCTTCTACAGGCAATGACTAACGCAGAATCCCACGGTGACAAAGACCACACTAATGCTGACTTCCACAGGCCCTGAGCTTCATAAGAGAAATCTAAATCTTTGTCATTAAATTTCAGGGAAACAAAACGAATCTGTGAGAGACACTTGGATTAGGAGGCAGATAACTGAAAACTCAGCAGGGGTGACGTGTAGCTCTTGTACTATGTTTGATATCATGTACTCCCAAAAGGCAATCCTTGAACGATCTTATGAGGCAACCAGTGTTTCCCAGTCTTGTTATTCCAATTCGTTCTGGGTTGAAATGCTTGTGTGGGTTAGTTTCAGCAACACTGTGAGGTTTTTAAACAGGTCATGTTGTTTCTAGTCAGGCATTAATGGATTCGCTAATGCCAGGGAAGCCTATGCTTTACAGCCTCCTTCTCTGATCCGGAATTACCTGCTTCTCACTCTCTTTGCATGTCTGGGCAAGAGCAGAAACTCTCAGCCACCCAATTACTGAGTCTTTATTGCACTCTGTGTGTTTGTGTGTGTGTATGTATGTGTGTGTGAGTTGTGTGTGAATGTGTGTCAAAAACAAGGATGACTTTAACTCTGTCAAAACCATACCAGATCAAAAAAATATTCTACTCTTATTTCCTTGGGACAGCATTATAGCATATTTTTATAGCATATTTAGAGCATGTATGCCATCCAGTAAGAATCATCTCAGAGTTACTACATGGCAAAGATCATGTTACCTTCTGCCTAAAGTCTTTTGTCATGTTTAAATTTCTGAAGAGAGACAGTTGACTTTAAACCCACTATAAGGTAAACCCCTAACTGATGCATCATTGAATGAAAATCGGTCATGTGAGAAACCCATGGCATATCCAGTATTGAGCAGCATTCTTCCAAAGCAAAGTAGATAAGGCCTTCTGAAGAGCTTTTTTTAACCAAAAAACAGAAATCAATGTACTGAAAAATACCCAAACAATAACAAAATGAAATAAAAAATCAGGTCGCAATCATCGGTAATGTTGTTTGCTATATCCCATGAATGCCTACTGAAAACAAACATCAGCACAAACAGTTTTTAGTCAATTCCTATGCACTGATGCAGACGCTACAGGTAGGTGGTCTAGGACTCTTTCATCATATGACTATTGCCATTATGTTCTGCTCCTTGGCAATTTGTGGGTGATAGCGAATTGTTCAAAGCAGTTCTGTCCAAATGCATTCCCACTGAACTGCGGAAACAGGAACCAACATGAAGCAGGGCTAATTCCTCTAATTACTCCAACGAACTTTCCTGGCATTGCTTCCCAGAAGTCTCAGGAGCAATGTGCAATACGTATCTGCAGTATCAAATGGTTATGAATTAATTTCAGGTAGCAAACACACAGAGCATCCCTCTGAGAAGGCACTGACTACTTGAAGAAACTCAGAAGGGGTTCCATAGCCTCTGAGAATTGAGAGGACAGCTGTTTTATCATGTGTAGGCAAAATTAGCTGAGTTACCGTGCGAGCCAAGCACTGCCTTAAATGCATTTTTTCATCACGCACAGCATAACAGTCCACAATCTGAAATCTGCACATTTTCACAGAACAAATGGTCAACATGTATGTTTAATCACACTTCTAATGAAGAGTTGAATTATTTATCCAAGCTGTTGGGAGGAATAAAAAAAAAACTCTGGGGACCTTCTGAGTTTGAATAGTGTTTATAAATGTAATAACAAAAATACAATAAATATTTAATACACAACAGTCCTCAATTAGTTCTGCACAATAACACCAGAAAACAAAGTAAAAACTGGAGACTGTTTTTTTACTGAAAAATATGACCTCATTAACAATGACTGGAAACAAATGTTTTTGCCCGAATTAAGGCTCGACTCTGGCATGAGGGCAAACCTGAAAGCACCTTTATGTGTGAGAACCATTTGAGCCCCAGTCCTGCAAATGTCTTCCAATTTGTTAACACATACTGACCCGGGCAGCTGGAGATGCCTTTCATTCAAGGAAGTTTTTTTTTGTTGTCATGCAGCACGGAATGTCTGCAGAGCACAGAACTACGTAACGTCTTCAGCTTGAACGTGTCCAAGCCCACAACACTACAAGCAGTGTTTAAACCGGTGGCCTCGAATGCACTCTAAATAAAACGTGTCCTTCTGAAACTTGCGAGGACGTGCAAAAGAGCATCCTGTCTTCCCATTGAGCCCTTATAAGCTTATCTTATTCTGTGCTGGAGAACAACAGTGTCCAATGTCCTCAAGCCTCTAAAGTCACCCCACAAACAACAGGAAGACACCAAAATAGCCAGTATGTCTGCGGATGCTTCTCACAGAATTTGCCCCCTAGGCTGTGAGGGTCTGTGGAAAAACCCACAGAACACTCAAAGACCCATTGACCGCGGCCAAATGACTTCAGGAAGCACCAGACAGTGCACGGATTTCACAGCTGCCATGGAGGCAATGATGAGCATCTATAGGAATCCCTTAAGAGTAACCTCCTTAGGGTCCACAAGTCAGGGAGAAGGAATGTCCGCAGGCCTCTCCCGCTAAGCCAACACAACTTCAAACCTGGCAGAGCAGATCACCAAACACCCCCCAGCTTAAAGATCCCACCACTAGGAAAGCACATATCCCGCCACTCACGTCCTCAGGGTGGACCAAGTACTCTCTAGGACAGTTAAGTTCGCACATTTGTGTTGATCTGCTTTAAAGTTACATGCTGCTTAATGGCTGGTGGACCTTTATGTTTGGTACAGCAGTCATGACATGCCTGCACTCACATCGCAAAACACAGAACTCCGCTCGACTCCCTGTTCAAGATGGACACGTTGTTTATCAGCTCAAAGTTTCCCTCCGAGAGACAAAAACCACCACAACAATGACCAACATTCCCTAGTATAAAAAATGGGACAGAGAAGAGGAGATTCCCCACTGCAGCTATGGCCTGAGCAGACACAAGCCCCTTTGTTTCACCAGTGGAAAAATATGTTGCTGGGTATTTGTCTTCCTTTCCAGTCCACTGCTCAATTATAGTCCTATAAAAATCACCACGGGCTTAATTCAATCAGAGGGCAAGAGAGCAGGCACGGTCCTTATTAGTGTTTGAGAAATTAAAAATAAAGGCTTGCTGACCGAAAACAGATTCAACATGTGTGTGATGCACATGATGGAGTCTGGTCTTCTGTGCATCGTTGTACATTGAACGGCACATAGAGCTACTTTTTTAATATTCATACATAAATCCAGGAAATATCTTACACAGGGATACAATGAATCAATATTTTTAGGTTTTACAAAAAACCTGACACAATAAAACAAGTCTTGAATACAATGATTCCTAAAAAAATATACACAGTAACGATTATATGATGTCTCTCAGTGTGTTTATCTCCCAAAGCCTCAAACGGTGAAATCATACTTTTGTAATGGTATTCCATATGAATCCATTGCAGAGATGAAACGTCCATTTGCCCAAGGCAAGTAGTTTTTGGCACAGGAGAGCTTAACTTAGCCTAACCTGTCTGGCCAGTGTGATCTAACTTTTCCAACTATATTTCAGTTTGAAAATAGTTTTAAAAGTGTGGTCTTCCTGATGTGGAGTATCCAGAACAGACAGAACTCTCTTCCATATTAGAGTGAATGTGCTATTCCATTTTCAACCCAAAAGTAAAAGATGTTTTTCTGTTGGTGGACATACAGAACGTTCTAGAGGGTGAAAATGAAAGCCAGTCAAACCAAATAGCTCAGAGAGGACTCATCTGACAGCACACCTGTTTACTGATCCTGTCCCTCGTGTTTGTGACAGACCGATACAATCTGTTTCTGTTTACCTTCCACACATTTCTGGAGTGCCTTACAGAAGTTGCTGTTACGTTGTCCTGAAGTTTGAACATGTTGGTGTGAATGCAAAGAGAAACCGTACTTAACCACCATTTGAATTTGTGTTATGACAGAGAAGAGACATAGGCTTGCCTACAAACACCTGCCTGCGATTCACCATTAAAGCTTTTGAACAGAATAAAATTGGTGCCAAGGTTCTGTCAGAGAGGAGTTGTTTTGGAAAAGTTGTTGGGTAATTCCCCACCCAAACCTCAGTGCCTCTGCTTGAGGTCATGCCAGGATAATGCAGGCATCACATCAGTATGGATTACACCTTTTTACACAGAAACATCTGATGTGTTTGGCTCTTTCATGTAAGCAGAGAGAAAGCACAGTAAAGTCCCATTCAGACAATACGTTACATAAAGCTCAGGCTTGACATCACAGTCTTGTGTAAATACACAACAGTGTATTTTAATGCAACACTTCTTCACACTGTTTGGTGATCTCGTACAACAAATTCCTTTTACGTTATTATTCAAACTTGTTTAAATCTTTTGAGTCTGGGTTTTCCAGCTTTCATTGTGGAAGACAATCTGCAACAGAACATTTTTATGAGCAGATTTTCTGCACAGCCTTTGTAGACGACCTCTTCTGAGCTAAATGCATTTCAGCCAGCATTTACCGTCTTCCTCTCTGACTAATTAGATGTTTACATAGGTTATGGGCACAATCATCCTCAGCTATCACCACATCTCACGACACAGAAAAGCTGTTACCTCTCTGCAGAACCTTATCGCGATGGGTGTTAAGATACGCCTAACACGCTGTCTTATCTGTGAGGGACCGCTATTCAACCAGCCGCCCCAGAGACGCCAGCACAGCGGGCGTTCGCTATGTGACAAGCCTGCATCCGCTCCTTCATGTGGGCAAGGGGGGCCGTTCGGCCCGTGACATCAGCGGGCAGAGTGCCCCAAGATGACGTCCGACAAAAAAAAAAAAAAAACAACCGAAAAAAAAAATCCCCGCCGGCGTCTCTCGGCAGACACACGGTGTGAAACACCAGACGTTCCGCGAGAGGCGCGTGTTTATTGACCGATGAGCTGGTTCGTTATTTCCCCCGTGCTCCGCCGACTGAACCTCCCCTTCTCGGTCGAAACAACCGCTGAATACAGAAGCGTTGCTGCAGGCGGTCTTCGTTACTCTGCTCTCCGCTCACTGCCGCTGAAACAGGGTCATGGCGCTGTTCAGCTCGCATGGATTTCCAATAGCCCTATCAGAAAATAGTTGCCGCACATTTAATCTAAGAATTATGGCCCTCCAGCAAACCACGCAAAAGAGCGACGGAGACAAGATCACTGGACGTACTGTGCTGTGGTGGTCAAAGCCTAGACTCAGCTAAAGAGGCTTCTCCGTTCCAAGTTGCAGCATGCATCCTGACACCTGTGTGAGGATCAAAGGTCAAACGGGCTGAAAGAGCTCCCACTGTTCCCGAATAAGGATGATCTAAAAGGAAAGAGGTCATTTTAACTGCTGGTATCCTCTTCCCCCGGCAAGCATGGCAATCACAGAGGGCTATACTTAAATCTCGAGGAAATGCTATGGAGGGTCTTGCAGGGCTGGATCTGTAAGGCACATATATCCTGGAGTCGCTTAACTAAATTACAGGGGGCCGGCGTGTCGGTTTCTGCCTTTCCGGTTTCTGGGACCTATTTCTGGTCGGTGTCAATTGCCAGTCTCTTTACAAACGCAGCCACAGTGCGAGGTGACAACCCACTATTATCTCATTAAGAGTGGCAACAGTTTCTTTTAGATTTTTCACTTTAAACAGCGTCATCTCGGAATTCAGAAACAGCTTGCGCCTTGTGAAGCTTTCACAAATGCTCAAATTTGAAGGGATTATTGCATGATGGAAATGCTTCCATGACTATTCAACTCGTAGGACATCTTACTGCCGTGGTACCAATAAATGGCTCCTAATGCACATCATTTTTATACAAAACGCCTGGCAAGAAAGAGATTTGTACAAAAACAGGCTGCCGCCACTGTAAAAGTTTCAGATTGTACAGGACATGAACAACTGGGGATCTAGAGTGAACTAGAAGATTACCACAGCACTCCAAACACAGCTCAGGAAAATACTTACGTATATCACAGGCACAGCTCCCCTGCTTTGACCCCATTACAAATTCACAGATAAAACTATAGAGTTAACAAAAAAACATTTTATACTATATAGAGTGTAATTAAACACCTCAAAATGGGGTCAAGAACTTTGCATGGTCAAGGAACAGCATGATGCACTTTATGTAACATAACTTAAAATGGAAGCACTGCTAACTATTTAAAACCATTAAAACAGATGAAATGGGCATACCCTCTGTCACTTATCTACTGTGCTCTAAGATGTGTGCACCAATTAATTAGCTGTAACCTGAGCAGTCTCTACAGACTTTGCTTGGTACATTCAAAGCCATCTGGACTTCGTAAGCACTGACGCAATTAGTGTCCCCCCCCCAAAAAAAAAAGTTGGGCTCAACTTTTATTTCTCAACTGGCTGATAGCATGACCATAAATAAGCAGTAAGGCTCCCATTTGGGATGGATCCCTTCAGCTAAAAATCCTCTTAAAGCTTAGGCTTTGGATAGTATGAGCGGCAGTTCATTAGAAGTGCATTAACCACTCCTCAGTATGATGCACAAAGTCATTATTAGTTTACCTTTACTATGAGAAGTGTGTCTCTATGGAGGTTTTCAGCAACAATCTTTTAATGATCTTTATTATCTTTAAACAATAATTAAACTCATTCTCACGTGAATAAGAGACAAGAAAATGCAGTGGAAAGATTTTTTTTTTTTTAATAATGAAAAATTTGAACTGGTTATTTTTCTAAATGCAATTTGTCCTTTTTTTTAAAAGCAGAAAAATCAGGGCCCCTACACAGGACCAGCCGTGCTGTTAGGAGATGTCAGTTTTTCAGGTATTCAGCCTGCTGAGCACTTTGCAGCACTACCCTGAGGTCAGGTACACACAGGAAAGAAAAGCAAGCTTTGCCTCGCACCTGCAGCTCAAAATGTTCACCCAGAAGCACCCTGGGAGATTGATTCTGACAGATGTGCATAGCTCCGTTCCAAATCCACCTGACATTTCCCATTTCGCTGAGCAAGAAACGACTAGCACCAGGTACCACAAACAGAGCTACACTGAGAGCTGCAACATGGCGAGGCTTGAAACTGCAAAAAAATGACTTCACTGGCTGCTCTCGTTTTTTTTTTCCTTTACTGAAACACAAAGTACTGTTTCCTGACCTCGGTCCTGCAGTACCTCAGCGTCTGTTGGATGAATTGTTGTTCTTGTAAAGTTTCAAACCATCTGACCAGATCCAATTGAAATGAATACAGCCATTTGCAAACCAGTCGTGAGTTCAGCTGAGGAGGCAGTTGGGTGGTTAGAAATGGCGAGTGAAGTTATTTGATTGGGACTAAAGCATGTACAATGGAAACACGATTAAAGAGAAGAGCTTTTGTAAAAATCTGCAGCGCATTAACGACAAAAATAGAAACTTCCAGCACCGCCAAAACCACCCATACACTTATCATAAATAAATCTGGCCTGAAAGACAGGGGTAAGAGAGCTCTAAGCTCTGTATTCGGCGCTTCTGGTTCAGAACCCCCGGAGGTGGTCAGTAAAACTGCTCCAGCAAAACTTCCATCTCTCCAAAAAGCTATAAAAGAATACACAGGCAGTAAGAGCACTGTTGCTCGTTTAATTTGAACAGATACACTCATGTTCTAATGTGCTGGAAGTTACCCTGGAAAGGACCATCTACTAAAAGCATGAAATGTAATGGAATGGAATAGAATGGAATGGAATGTAATGGAATCCAGTTAAACTGATGAGTATGAGCAGTTATGCTTCCACATATGTACATAAGAGATCAACTGCTGGAGGTCTGGGACAGGGATTCTGCATGCTTGCAGTGAGAGGAGGAATGTTTGAGGGCCTTTAGTTCAAAGTCCAGCAGCTTAGCTCCTGGCACTCTTCCTGCCCCCCCGGTGATGCCCACTGGGTGTCCCCCCCTCCCCCCCCTTGCCCCAGGCAGTGAACCGTGTCCTTCCAGGTTCTGGCCAAGTGAACACATCATCCACAGAGCGGTGAGCCTTGAGCCGTAGCGTGGACCTAGCCGTGGGCCGCTTGTGAGGAGGGGTAAGAGGTATTCACTAATTTTGGTGTGGACTCCCACTGATCTAATCCTAATTTTCCAACTTCCCATGGATGACGCTGAGGCAACCCAAGCAATGGTTGTGATCAGTGCTGTACTGCGGTGTGAAGACAGACCTATGGCACATTGGCACATCATCATCATGGTTTAACCATCAGTTTGACCACTATGCCATGGTGGGCTGTTGTCTGAAGTAGGGGTTTGTGAACTACACTCTTGGCCTTGTGTCGTGGGCTCTGTGGAGAACCAATACCAACATGTAAAAAGACATACTGCACAGGTGACATTTGCCTCTGAGTTCATGGCATCTCCAATATTTTCAGAGGAGCGAAGTTCAAATATAATGAGAGGAGCGGGCGTAACAAAGCCAAAAATCTGAGGGTCAGTTTTCAGGTCAAATATGCTGGCCTGCTGAAACTGGGTCTAATGAATCTGGTCAAATAAAGCCGGTCTAATGAAGCTGGCCTAATGAAGCTGGTCTCCCACTTCACACACCGCAGCTGAGTGCCAGGTTTTGTCCCGGATTAGAAAATCAGCAACAAGCAGCCCTGAATTATGGATCAAAGGCAATACTGTTCAGCTGTCACAGAGAGTCAAAGCGTCAGTGCGCCGCTTGCAAAGGCTAGCGCCGTTCCACCTTCACAGTTTATTTGGCAGCAGGGAAGGAGCCTTGCTTTTCTCCTGCTTTGAGGGGCACTGGTGAAACAGATCAGCACGCAATACGAAATCACAACAAAAATAATGCATTTTGCATATGAATTCCTGCGCATTTTTTGGTCTATGGCAAAAGCCATAATTCTCCTGTAAAAAAAAAAAACACAGGGTGGATGCTTTGCATGGGCAATACTATGTAATTAGCACCTTCTTAAAAGGAGCGAAAAGTCCCACCTACCCACCTCAAAAATCTCGGCATCTCAGCTACCCCCCTCAACCCCTCCCTTTCATTCCAGGTGAGAAGAGATGGACAATCCTCTTCCTGTTCACTCAATCAGGCCCTAACAGGTCAGAGCTGGCCGCTGTTGTCTTTTCCCAATCAAGCAACCTCAGCAGGGGCGCACTCTGAACCTGACACCACACAGAGGGGCTCCTCAACATCCCCCTGCTTTCAACTCCACTGACCCCTGAATGAAAAGATCACCGTGAAGCCTCTCTGTACATCAGGACTAGAAGTTAGTGTGAGGGCTATCACAAAAAGGTAGAAAAACACACATACACACACACAGGAAGGACATATGAGTAGCTTTCAACCGGGGAAAAAAAATGTCACACGTATTCAAATCCACTGGCTAAATCAACACTGAGAGCAGCCACCGAGACACTTCTGTTAACTCTTGCTCCAGATATCTGGTGTGGATCTGGCACACTTTTGCCCAAAGAACCTTAAACCACTGGAAGAAACAGAGGGGGCATTTCACAAGTTATATCTTTTTGTACCTTTGCTTTGCAAGTCGCTCTGAATAGGAGTATCTCCCAGGTGACTAAATCTACTTCTAGCCATGGCATTGATATCCAATCACTCGATCAGACCAAAGTTCAATGCTTGGATTTTGTGTTGGAAGTGGCTCTGGATAAGAGCATCTGCTACATGAATGCAATGTCATGTAATATAAAATAATGGTGTGAAACTCCCAATAAAACTCCCAATGATTCTCTGCCAAGAAAGAGAAAACACACACAGAAAATCCTCCCACTGCCACAGTCGAAATGCAATTTCCATGACCAGAAGACAGCTGTAGGGCGCTCTACCTCTCCTATCCACAATGTCGCCCTGAATGAACATCAAAAGCTTTGTGTGCGGATCTGAATTTCAATAATCATGATAAAATCCAACACAGCCACCCAACTCGCCCTTTCATTACTCACTGCACTGAATGGGCAGGAGCTGGTCTAGTCGTTCTATATCTACGTGCCGCGGATATGACAGACAGAGCTAGCGGCGGCTCACGGCCGGGGCTTTAATAATGCATGCGTCTGGGGTGCCGCCGGAGAAAGCACACCGGAGCCGGGATTTGCACTGCCAGACACTCTATGAAAATAAATAAGGAGTCATATTCAATTATTTACAGTGCCTACTTCCAGGCTGAAAGAGGAACGGAGAATCCAATTTTTTCTTTTCTCCCCCCCCCCCCCCCCCCCCCCCCCCCACCCCACAGCAAGGTTCCATTAAATTATCACCCCGGGACGGTTGTTTTGTGACCATGTTTGTGGGCGCTGCTTCAAGCCTGCCGGCGTGGCAAACTTCATCAGCGGAGAGTCAGATTGCAAATATGGAGTGTTTGGGCATTTGGGAAGAAAAAAACAAAACCAAACAAAGGCATGAGAATGAGAATAATTAGCTTACGCCAGACAGCTTCAATCAACAGTGATCCGTGGAACAGCCTAAGAATGACGTCAAAGTGTGAGCCAAACCTGTCTCCACTAATTGGGGCCTACAGTGCCTTCTAACTTCATTTCTTATTCTTTTTTTTTCCCCTGAGTGCTCACGCTTGCCTATCAGTCGTCAGTCCTTTTTGAGGTTGTCCGAGGTAGGCCGCTTGCCTGCTTTGGATGTTCGAGTTACAAGAGCACCGCTTCCACTTGTCAGTCAAGCAGCCATAGATGCATGAGGGTTAACCCCTATTCCAGCTGCATGGTTCTCTCACTACCGCTCAAGAGAACCTGGACCAACTTCATCCACCACGGAGAGCCATGAAAGAGGCTCACAGCCACATGGACATAGTCATATCCAGTTTCTTAACCTTTACAATTTGGTGAAAGTGTGCATTTATGGAGTTAAATCCACAGGTTAAGCTGCTGGCATGGAATCGCTTTATTCCTGTACAGTGTGTACTTTTTCCAATGTCTACAGCCCAGAGCAAGCAGCACCACAAACACACAGCCCTGTCAAAAACTAAGACCAGCTACGTGGTTTGGTGAACAAATAAACCTCCTGGCACAACGTCATGTTTGCAAGTTAAAGTTCTTAGGCAGAGTTTGGATGGGGGGATTTTTTTCTTTTTGGGGGATTGGACAGAAAAAGCAGGGATTTTTCACAGTCAACAAGGGATAATCTGTAACCAACTAACAAATATAAAAAAGTTGTTAGAAATGTTTTACTTCTTAATTTAGTTATATTTCTATAAATGACAAGTTTAAAACTCAGTGGAGACATTACTCATTCACACCTGTGGAAGAAATTAGAAATCCAAAAGGCAGTGAGGGCTGTTCTCAAGCAGTAGAAATCAAGGAAAGTAATTAGATGGATTGATTTATTATTATTGTTTACACATACAGTTAGACTTGAAGAATATTCCAACAATGTGGTGAACTTGGTGTATGCCTGGTAGATCCTAAAAATGTCTTCCTTGGAGTTCATTTCAGGGATTTTTTACAGTATACTTACAACTGACTTCCAAGCATCACTAAATTATATGTTACATGAAAATGCAAGGTCAAACACATGCATATTTTTCAAAGCGGTCCTAGGTCCCCTTCCAATGTTTCTTTCCAATGAACAGATCAAAGACTCAGACCAAACCAAGCTCAGACACAGTCCTGCTCTTGTCCAATAGGACATAGATGCCAACACGTTGTCAATGCAAGGGTGTTGGCTGGCCCAATGTCTCCATGCCTAGCTGCACCCACTGACTACTGACGCGAACAGTTACTTAAGCCTAGGTGTGTCTCATTAATCCAGCATATTAAACACATCCATAAAGAGCTGGAGCATTATATTGCACCATCTATTTACACTGTTGTTCCAGCATGAGTTGCAATAGTAGGGAAAAAAAAAGGATTTGTACCAGGACCGTGACTACCATCTATACCAAAGAGATACAGAGTGAAAAGTAATGAGTAAGCTCATTGATTGAGGTTCTGAATACATCTGATACAATCTGGATGATGAGGCATCAGTCTGGAGTTGGTGTCAGATGAGCCCCTTTTTCTGCTTAGGTCCATTTCTAAAATTTAGGACCCATTCTGCAGGAACTGACAATTCCCATTGAGTCAAATGGCATGGCTGCTTAAAGATTAGGATCTGTCTGGATTGAATAAAACTGAAGTTCAATGATGTGGAAGTGAGAAGAACCATAAAGAGCTGAAAAAAAGGAGAGTGGCTAAAAAACACCGAGAGGATAGAGGTGTTGAGGGCTTGGCTTTGTTGCTGAAAATTTGGCCCACACCCCACAGCATGAAAGGACAAACGTTTGGAACTCAGGTTGCCCCGCACTGAGACAACAGCGTCTTGCTTACTGTGCCAAAACACTGCTGGTGTAGTGTGTTCTGAGCATTCCAGACCTGCAGTTCAGAGAGCCCTCATTAACTGCATGGCTCACTGGCACCCCCCCCTCCCCTCCCCTCCTGACCTGCAGACCTTACATGAAAAGCTCTGGTCCCTGCCCGCTGTGGGGTTGGGGTGGGGGTGGGGAGACAGGAGCTCAGGTGACAGGGGGGGTCTGAGGCTCAAACACCTCAGTGCCCTGTGTGTTTACACCGGGACCTGCAAGGACTGGGGGGGGGGGGGGGGGGGGTGTGTTCAGACCCTGAGCAATTCATTACAGCCAGGCTGTCAAACGCTCAGGCAGGTAGCGGCAAGCGGAGGGGGCCCGCCCTCGGCGCAGATCCCCACCCGCTTAGTCAGCTCTGTCGCCACACCCACATTCCTGCCTGCCCCGCCGCGCTCACAATGAGAGAGAGGGATATCAAAAACACACCTGACTCTGAGGGTAGTCACCCCCCCGATAACAACACAAAAACAGTCACCAAGGAACCGCTTCTCTTTCGCACCGAGCTCTGACACACGCATTATTCACACAATGAGAGAAATTCCAAAGCGGGCGTCCACTTAAATCCCAGCCATTCCTGGTAGCTTAAGACCAACAGCTTATCAAGGTTACTGATTAAACACAGTGCATGCAGAGTGACTTATGTAACCCACTGCATACCTGAGGACTTGCTTTATTGACAATGTCCAGGAATGCACAGGTGAAAGAGTACAATGTTTTCCTTTTTTTTTAATTTTTTTTTTACATGACCTTTAACTCTGTACAAATTGAGTTGGAAATTCTAAAAGCGGTTACTAAACAAACCCAAGAGGGATCTGAAAGTTAAACACAGGCATTCGGATGCGCAAGCGTTTCACATTCGCAAAGCGGTCACCTGAAAAATTCCCCTTGGTGTAATTTTCACAACAGCAACAGCAAACGACGTACCACTGGAGGGACAGCATGACACGAAGTGTCAGCCCGCAGCTGCAATTACAGACTCCCCTTCTCCGTTATAGCACACTGGGTTAGCCCCCTTTGCTCAGCGCTGGTGTCACGCCGGTGGCCTTTGCTCTCGTAATGATGCCGTTGACCGGTTTAATTGCAGTTCTTAAGCCGTGGCGCTCGAGAGGACAACATTTCAGGCAGGCCTGGTTCTGTCACTCGGCGACGGGGGCGGTGTGGTGCGTTCGCACTACCACCCACTGTAAAACAAGCAGAGGCCCTGCTGGCATCCCGCTTGGCCTTTCGCAGCGCTGCAACACCTCGGTCGAATAACCGCGGTTTAAGATTCTGTTAAAACCCAGGATGAGAAACTCGGGCAACACAGCAGAAACATCAAAGTAACTGATGACTGAGGTGACGGCGAGGATCCGCCGTGGGGAGACGCTGCAATGAAAACTCCATTAAGGCTCCTCCCAAGGGAGAGAAGAAAAAAAAAAAGAAGCAGCATTTGAAGTAAAACGCTAAGCCGCATGTAAGTAAGCCTATTAAGAGTGCTAGCCTGTACATGTAGAGGACACTGCCGGTTCTGGAAATGGCTTGCGGCACAGACGCGGTCCAGGTCTTGTAGTCACCCATCCCTGCACACACACCGAACCTCCACCTCAGTGCACCCCCAGACATGGCCATGACGTGTTGCGAACACAGAGAACACCTTAAACTGACACCTCACTACATACTGGAGGTAACACACAGAGCTGCACAGCTGGTGGGCCAGGTTCTCCTGTCGCACATGAGTGCAACTGCTGCACGCGCGTGGTCTTCAATGGCGTGAGTCCAGGAGCGTGGGAGAGGTGGAGACGCTCCTCCAGAACGGGGCGAGCTTCCCCTCCACCCCCTCGGGTAGGCAGGGGTGCTCTGTGACACACGGAAAGGATGAAGGGGTGGGGGGGGGGGGGGGCAATCCGGCCCTCTCCTGAGCCCGGGGAATGTGGGCACCTCTCCAAAGCCTCCTTTATGAGGAGGGAAGAGGGGACTTCAAAGGGCCCTGACTTTAAACAGCCCTAATGCTGCTGATCAGACAGCCGCGGCTCCTCCACCAGAGCCGGCTGCCAAGCCAGTGATGGGAATTCATACAGCTGCACATAACGCTCGCAGGGCCTGTCCATACACATTCCACACGGGCAGCAGCTAGGAAGTGGAAGTGCATTTGGTTTTGCCCGGCTCTGCGAGACGTGAGAGCCAGGCTTCTGCGGCAGCCGCCCGCTTTTAAGCAGAACCTCCAACCTCCCTCCCCCTACCTAATTTCTGGCTAAATCTGGAAAGTCGTATTCTTCCCCCACCAAAAAAAGTGCATCGTGGGAAAGTAAATCAACAAAGCACAAACACTTTATGTGAATTCCGCGTCTAGCCTCTGGGACTCAAACCCTTTGATGGCAGCCTTGCATCCAGCCCCTCAATGTGGTTTTAATTCATTTGCACCGTTTTAACAGCCCTGCGTTTCCCTCGGCCCCCCGAGCCACACAACTGAAATGCACATTCCACGGAAACAACCGCCAAGGACCTAAACCCTTCTGCGTTCAGGGGTTAAGGAAACGGCGGGGCAGAAAGGAGAGAAAAAAATCGTATTTTAAAAACAAACCCGATCCAAAAAGAGCTTACCTTGACCTTTGCTGAGTTTCGTGCCGCTAAGTGTCTCTATGGTAACGGGCTGCTGCTTTTTATTCTCCGCAAGGGGATTTTTGCCAAACTCCGAGCTCCCGGAGTGGAGTTCGCATTTGCTGTTGGACGGCTGCTCCTTTCTCTTAAAACGGCTGGTTATCAGCTGCCACATGCTGGGCTCCTCCGCATTGGGCCGGGACAGCTTGGCTGGGTACACAGGCACCTCCATCACCTTTACCTTCCCCCTACTCTGGTACTTTATGTACTGCATGCCACCGTCGCTGTCCTGATTTCGAGGAGGCGACAGGGCTCTCCCTGTTAGGTAGGAGAAGGGTCTTGCGGAGTGGGCCACCTCCTCCCCATTGCTCCTGGTCCGGGCCCTCTCCCGAACGGGGTCCTCCTGCTGCTCCACCTTGTCCCGGCCCCTCCGGATTCGGAAGCTGAGGCTCCTCCGGAGGGAGGCCAGGGTGCGCTTGGGACCGTCCGGCTTGCTGGCAGGTGCAGGCGCCGGCGGGGGTGGATCCCCGTCCCGCGCGGATCTGCCAAAAAGCCTCCAGCGAAAGGTGCTCCTCAGCAGGCTGGCGCCGTCGCTGGAGGTGCGGCTGAAGTCAGAAGCGCCGCCGCCGCCGTCGCCCGCCAGGTTATCCCGGGAGGCCTGCTTCTTCAGCTCCAGCACCGTCATGCTGACAGGCCGGGGCCTGCCACTCCGCTGCCGGGACCTGGGGTGGACCTCCGGGGGCGGCGGCCGGGGGTCCGGGGCCGGCTGCCGAGGCGCCTCGGGCTTCAGGCCGTCACAGGCCCTCAGCTCGGCCCTCCTCCGCTGCTGGAGGGCGTCCAGGAGGCCTTGAGGGGGCGCGAAGGCCGGCGGCGGGGCGCCGAGGCCGGCTGGCACGCACACGCTCTTGGGCCTCCGCGGCCGGTCGTGGGCACTGTGCGGGGCGGGGGAGCCGTACATGCTCACCACCTTCCTGCCGGTGGGACGCTGGCCCTGCGGAAGCCTCCGCAGCACCACCGTGGGGGGGCCGCCACCGTCATGGCGGGGAAGCGAGGCTGTGGGTTCGTCCTGCGAGTGCGCGTGCTGCTGGAGATCTGGAGCTGCTGCTCCTGCTGCTCCTGCTGCTGCTGCTGCTTCCTCCAGCGCCGCCTCTCCCCCGTCAGCCTGGGAGGGCCTTGCTGCAGCGCTGCTCGAGCGCACCTCCACAAACCGGTCCATCCTCATTTTTTCCCCGTCCCTCCCCTCTCCGCCTCTCCAGCCCAGAGAGGGCGGCCTGCCGAGCTCGGGCTGAGCCCTCCCCTGCCCCGGGCTGCCTCCGCCGTCCCCCCGGCCCGCGACCCCGTCCTCGTCCCGCCGCCGCTCGGGGGACGCCCTGCTCCGGGGGGCGAGGGCGGGACCGCCCGGCTCGCTCGCGCTCAGGACGACCGACACGCGGTACACGGTCGGGCCCGGGTGCAGCCGTTCCGCGCCTCGCAGGCTTGCCTCCGCGGGTCCCCCGCTCAACACCAGCATGGCACTGCGCCGTCCCCCCGGGGCCGGCCACTCACAGTCCTCTCCTCCCAGGCAGCGCTCCGAAACAAAGCATAATCCCCTCACCTCTCAAATCCCATGACACCCAAATCTTCTAATAAGCCGGAGCACAACCTCAGGTCCCCGCCACCCCCAACCTCCACCCCCACCTCCACCTCCACCTCCCCTGAACTTTTTATTTACAGAGGCACTTAGAAGGCAGCACTTGGATTCCAGCCACAACCTCCTGTTGCTTTGTTCTCACTGTAGGTAACTTTTCCAAGTAACTTTTTTTTTTCCCTCCCCAAAGTCAAACTCCACTCTTGCAAACTAGGGAACGAAGCAAATGAAAGATCCCGGCTTTCCAGCAGTCGTTATTTTGCATCTAGAAATGTGCAAAAACATGCCTGCAGAACCTGTGCAGGATTAGAGGGAAAAAAAAAAGAGAGAGGTGCAGATGAAGGCTTCCCCGTGTCCTGGCTTGTCGTGGGACAGACGCAGACTCTGAGCTCTACTAATATAGCCCGCGGCCCGTTTTCGGCTGTTTGATGCGTGTGCCCCCGCGAAGCTGACGGCGCGTGTGGCTCGGCTTCCCCAGAGCCGCCCCGGGACAGCGGGAAAACAAGGAGCGGACGTCTTCTGGAACCCGCGCCCGCCGCTCACCGATAGGTCCCCGAGCCGTCCGCTCTGGCCAGCTAATCAGTGTTCCCCGTGGAAACGGATGAGCCTGCTGGGGATTAAAGGGGGTGCCGGGGGGGGGGGGCGGGGGGTAAGCAGGAGTGAAGACAGAGCGTCCCGGTGGCTTGGTCCAGAGAGGCAGGATCCCTGAGAGACTCTGCTATGAAAGAGCACTTTGTATCCCGGAGGCCCCTTTTTTTTCCTCCTCTCTCTCCCTCTCTTTCTCTCTCTCTCTCTCTCTCTCTCTCTCTCTCTCGCTCTCCCTCGCTCCCTGTCCCTCCCCGCACCACCCAGCGAGCACTCTTTTCCAACCCGACAATCAAAAAACAAGCAAACAAACCCGAGGAGCGCTTTCACATGCTAGGAGCTGAGGAGGAGAGAGGAACGCAAGCTCAGAGGGCTTCTGTCACCTCTTCCACTCTCTCTCTCCCTCTCCTTCTCTCTCTTCCACGGAGACATTCAAAACAATCATTTACTTCCAGATGAGAGGAAGGAATTATCACTGGCTACAGGTGCTCCCTCAGTAAGAATGCCTGGACTTGGCTGGATCTGAGTCCCCTCCCTCTCTGACACACACACACCCACACACCCACACACACACACATACATACCGTGTCCTGCCTCTGTTCTCCCATTTTTCCCTCAAACAAGGTGAGTCCCATTGCAGAGGAGGCCATAAATACTTCTTCGCAATTAGAAGGCAATACTCACTGAGGGCTTCGCCACAGTAATTAATGAGTATGTGCACAAAGTTTACAGCGAGACTGGCAATCATTTCAGCTGTCCGCAAAAAAACAGGAGGCTTAGCATATTTGTCTATAACATATTTGCATACAGAATACAGAGCAGCTAAATACAGAGCATTTAGCTGCTTTTGTCTTTCAGATAAATATATGCAGTAACCATAGAAAGGCACAAACATTAAAAATACTGAAGCCTTAAAAATGTTGGATGGGCTTAATAAAACTGCTGGGAAGAGCCCTCATAGAAAACTCTATTCCCACAGCGTTTTGAGCTTCGGTTCCCCTAAATGACAGGAGAGCTGCCCCACCCCTGTCGAGTGGTTCATGCCGCGAGCCTGTGGTTCTGCCCACAGCAAACAGCTCCACCCTCCGCTTTTAGCCTGGCGCACGCGGTCCCATCGTCTCCTCCCGCACCCACCAGCCAGCGCCGCCTGACCGCACATCTGCAAAGCCCCGCCCCCTCCCTCCACGCTGTGCGCAGAGGGTCCTGAACTGGTATATGCTGGATGGCTTTCACAAGGCAGAAAATGTCCACACGTGCTGATCGAGGACCAGATTCCCTGACCACAGGTCCAGTGTTAACCGTTACAAGCTGAAGGGCAAAACTGATCCTGCATCAGTCCTTGCGGACCATTCCTGCTAGCAGCTGATGGATCTGATGGGTTTCGGCCCATCTGACAAAGCCGCGATGGGACCAAAGTCAACACTTATAAGACCACTCGCTTCGAAAGCCAAACAGTCGCGAGCAGCCTAAACTCCGCCAGTGTTTATTTGGTACACAAAGTCCCCCCACAAAAGAGCCCTGGGGGCCCCTCGGCTTGTCGGAGAACAATCTGATATGAACCCACCAACCTGTAACCTTTGGGCTCTCAGGCGAAAAATGGCAACAAACAATGACGACATTCTAACTCAGCCTCAAGGAAGCGGCTTGATCGCACTGCTTTGAAAATCCAAACGCCTGATAGCAAGGGCTTATTACTGGGCTGCACTAATCCCAACAACCCAGCCTTTCCTCAAGGATTAGAGGTAAATAAAAGAGTAAAGGATAAATTAGGGAGGTTCAAATGATGAAGAAAAGAAATCACATTTGAAACGAGGGCTGTAAGCTTAATTAATACTTTAATCGGTTGTAACAGATAAAAGAAGAGAGAGTGAAGGCCTGCTACTGAGATTATAGGGAGTTGAAGGTAAATTTAATAAAGAAGAGGCAACAGAATTAGACGTAAAAGTAAATTCAGTTAGTTTGTTTCTAAAGTAACTATGGCAACCTTTAATCACGCTAACTGACTATATGCATTGACCATTAGCAGGAACTCCAGCTTCATTTAGCGCCGCTAAGGGCTTTTGTTTTCAGTGTGTGGAGTATTAACAAAAGCGTAAGACGCAGTCGACGGCAGACTGCTAATGAGTGAAAAAGAGGCGCTAGCACAACTGTCGGCGGTGGAAAGAGATCTCTCAAAGTGGAAATGAAAACAGCTAAAAAGACTATGATCAGACTACAGAGTAGGCAACGTATATTGGGAAGCGCTCTTTGACAGGGCCATCTGGATTCCCGCGCAGATACGTGGACAGCCAGAGGAATGGAGCTGGAGCGTTGGCCTCCATCTCATACGGCCCACTGTTTTTGTATCCTTAGTCAAGAGAGGTGAGTGGGGGTGCTCAGAGAAAATTACAGAAGCAGAAAATCAGACAGAAGACAATAAAGCGTTAATATAACTGATAAGGTAAAATGATGTGCTCTCAGTGAGGGTTGGGCATAAGGTGCAGACTCATTAGCCACTGTATTCATAGTTAAACGTGCAAAGAGCCCCTGTCCTGGGACCAGAGATAACAACATCCCCCCGAATCCCCCCGATTTAATCCTGGTCCCGGAGGGGGGCTGCGGTGCTGCCCTGGGTTGCCGTGGTGATGCAAAGACTACAAACTCGTACACCCACCACATTTCAAGAGGCACGTCGGTGCCGCTGCCACTGTGACTGTCAGTTCTGTTTACGGGGGGCTGGCCTGTGAATTCCACACAAGGTCACAGAGAGACAGGAAATGCCATGATCCAGGGGACTCGCAACCTGTCCATCAACACTTGCGTGCTCGCTTCTCTGTCGACACTCGACCTCCCCGGCCTCAGACACGCAGCCGCCTGCACGGGAAATGTCTAATTCCGGCTACAGAAATGCCGCTTAAAGGCAGCTTTGCCATCCAATTAAGCAGCGCTCGAGCCGATCAAGGCCATTCTAGAACCCCCTGCAGGTCAGGGCACAGCAAACGGGTCAGACCTCATTTCCTGTCCTTCTCTGCAGGGGGAAGGAAAGCCGGCCGGTGTTAAAGTGGGGAACAGCGCGACCTAGTGGCCAGTAGACGGATCAGAAAGTTCAGAGTTCTCCACTTTGAGCACCATTCATCACTGGTTTCTGCTGGTGCAGGCTGGGTAGGATTCCTGTATTAAAAAGTAATATGCGTGAAGCATGACATTAGAAGTACTCTGGATGTGTGATTCATGCATGTCGAAATGAGTGATATAGTAAAAATATATCAATTACTGACATTTTCAAATGTTGCTGCTTATATTGGGGCATTTAACTGTCCTTTACTTATTCATATTTAAAAAATTACAGCACTTTATAAATGAGTGTGATAATTGACAATGTCCAATACAACACTGCACTGAACAGGATAGAAAGAATGAAAAACAGCTGCACTGCTGTAAAATACAGAAACATCACGGGACTAGAGAAGACCACAGTCCCCTGATGGTTCTGTGCAATGCATTAATATTACATTCAAACTGGCATTTAACCAAGTAATAATTCAGCCAGGGACTGCAGGTTACTTTGAGTCTCAATTTCCAACTCTTGAGGTTTCATACATCATGGAAATAAAATACTGTTATTCTGATCAACCTCATCTGCAAAATCCTTTACATTCATAACTTCACCAGTCAACCTTAACGTCATACTCGCTCTTACATACTTCAGAGCACTTGGGAGCTAAGAGCTTCATTAAGGGTTTACCTTCATAATAGACATGTTAATGTTGGTCTAATAACCCTAACTGTTAAAAAATACACCCTAATAAGCATTTTAAAAAGAGGAACTTATTTTTCATGCCATGTTTACACCAACAAAACACTGCTGCCACTAGCCAATATGCAACAAGCACAGCAGCTCTGTGTGATACATATTCATGTTACCTGCTGCATTCTGCTATGTAAAATCTGCACTGTCACTGATCTTCATTACATGTGGATCGGCTAACTGGCTATATAGAGAGCTCACTGATGGAGTCTTCCAGTTGATTAAAAGGTCAGTTGATCTGTGCAGATGACAACACCACGTGGAACCTTCTGGAAAAGGCAACGGTGACTCAGTGCATGTTGCTGTGTACCATGTAACACTGCCTTGAGAGACGCTATGAGACGCTATGTTTTTTTAACTGTATATACTAAAAATTAAAAACAAGAAAAATATTTTCAGTGGTTATCAAGTAAAGATTTGCTAAATCCTCAAAATGGTTTGCAAAAGTACAATACACGTGAAGCAGTAAACCCAACCTTAGCAGTTAGAGAGTAACAAACTATTCATTAAAATCTGACATGGGTTAACCAAACTTTAGTCTGTTATTCACAGTGCATTCAAGGTCACAGAATATATTTCCATATTAATTATGCAATGATGTTACATTGACAAGGACACAGAAGACTTTAACAGGGCCAACAATGTCTGCAGTGAGGTGAACTTAAACCCTTCTTTGCAGCAAGACTGCTGTGAACATAAATATTTTCTGAACACGAGCAATTTTCTAAATTTTAGGGCTAAGATCTTATCAAGACACTAGACCTTTCATAGCAAGTAATTATCAAACATATATTTATTAATCAAGTAGTAAGTGGCGAGCAAGCATATTAAGGACAGCACTCATCTGCACAGAGAAGAGAAATGAGCTTTTTCATATTTTGTTCAATGGTATGTTTTGGTTTTCATAATTTATTTCCAAAAAATATATAGAACTTCAAGAATATATAATATTTATTTATGGATGCCTGTGTTCACTAATTGAATTAATTAATATATCTCAGAGCATGAAAAAATAACTAAAATGTTTTATTCTGCCATTTAAACAGAAGAGCTGCCTTCACTATAAGAGGCTGCTGGTCAGTCTATCTGGCATTTAATCAAACCAAATTGGTGTCATTAGTATCACAAGGGTCAATACAATATGAATTATGAAATACGGAAACCCAGTGGGCTATAATACAGCATTGAAATGATACTGGCAATAACTGTCATTCATATTGGTATTGTATAATGGTCATAGTTAGTACTGCAATGATAACAACGGTGTTGAAGAAGATCTTGATTTTGTAAGTTGTCACATACGCACTGTAGGTTGGAATGTTCCTGCTGTTATCCTTATAAAATCATGCTCACACCATTTCCTGCTGAAAAATCATGCTCACATCATTTCCTGCTGAAATGCCAAGGGACTCTACTTTTTCATACATGGCTGAGAACAATTCTTTAAACACCTGTTGTTCTTACTGCTTGACGAAAATCACACACTCATAGGCATACAGCTACTCAAGATACTGATGGCTTCATCTGTAAAAGCTAGCCAGTGCCCACTGATTTGTGGACTTGGGTCAGAGCACCTCAAAACCGAATGCGCGCTCGCAGAATAATATCAATCTACTGATGTAACAAGAGCCTGTTAAAACCATCATTGATGCATTCTACTGCTACCATGCCTGTGGGTGGTTAGCAAATATCCCACTTTACAGCACTCAGTGAGAAGTTCTACAAGTCTTAAACATCCCACATACATCTGAAAAGCACCAACAAGTGCTCAAAATATGATTACTCCTCTCATGGAAAAACCAGTGCTGGAAACATAAGGTCTGAGAGACAGAGAGAGGTGTTCACCCTGAGAGAAATTCTGGAAAAAGAGGCTTTTTTAATTTGTTTTCTTCTATGTTTTGCTAGCCTTTTCTGTGCTTGTACTGCTCTGTCCAGACACATAATAACGTGTTTGCCAGCCTGTCCTCGCAAGCCTTGTAACTAAGTGTCACTGCCTCACTTGCTGCAACCTGGCCACACTTGAGCTCCACAGAAAGCCACTTACTGTTGTTTATTACAGCTTGCATGTCCGTAAAAAAAGAGTGTAAGGCGTTTTTAAGACAACAGAACTTCCATGTGAGAAACTCAGCCTATGACCTGCAGGCAGTGTTATGTAAGGATGGGAAGGTCACTGCTGGCCGCTGCCCGGCAGATGGGCCGGAGCAGAGCTGCAGCTGGAAGCGCGTTTCAGCGTGGCACTCGCCGGGTCGCATCATTGCTGGGTCAGGAGGGACTTTCGGGAGCCGGGCCCGCCGCCACCACCTGGCCGAGGCCCCCCGACGCAAGGTGGGCGCCAGGACCGCGCCGTGCCAGCTGTCCTGGCACCGGCTCAGATGCCCCGGTGCAGCGGAGGTGGCTCCCAGGAGCACTCTAACACGGCGGATGGAACCCGCCCAACCTTCCCGCTTTCCAGCGCCTCCTTCTCATCGGCACCAACACTATTCTGAAACCGAAGCCTCAAAATGACACTGGTATGGCCTGCCTTAGGGTAAACTTCGAAAGCTAACACACTGCATATTGTAAATGCATCGGCTTTCATTTCAATGATAATCACCAATGTAACCCTGAGAGGAACAATTCACTAAGTGTGAAGTACAAGTGATTTGTGTTTAACTTTATACTTTCATTTTCAGCTCAAACCTCAGTTAAACGAAAGATACAATATGAGGCCAAGCATAAAACAATACCAGCTCTGTTTACATCACTGAGATATTTGAACTACACCTCCCACAAACCTTAACTGTTCTGCCAACTCTCTTAACATTGCTGAGATGAAAACTCATTTGATTCTCTCAGATGACAATGGTACCCAAGCAAATCGACCATGGTTACCTGTGTCTAGGAAGCAGGGGTTGGGGATAACCTGCAGCTCATCTGTGATCAAACGGTCCTCCTCGCTCCACTGGACTTGAGCCCTGTCCCGCCTCCGCCCCCCAAAGCACAGCAACATGGTACTTCACTATGCGGTGCTGTCTGCTTCTCCCGCGATACGAGCTTTATCCATTTCGTCACAGGCCAGGTGTTCACAATTCTGAACGGTAGCACACTTAACTGAAATCTCCCATAATCCCAGGTGGGTTTTTTTTTTTCCTTTTCAGACAGACTCCTACTCCGGCTCATTCATACATCGTTTTTTGTTGTGTCGCTTGGCGTTCAGTGGGTCCTGTGAAGTCCTCCGTCTCCCCTTGAGAGTAAAGGAAGTCTCTCTTGAGATCGTGTGGCAGCTCTGGAATGCTGGTGACACACGCCACACTCCCTTGCTCTCGCACGTCTGGCTGGGAGGAGGAGGAGGAGGAGGAGGACAGGGGGGGAAGCGTCAGGTGTTAGCAGCCATTTCCGCTCCTCATAATCCCTGGGGGGCTGGGGCCCGGAGCCCTCCCAAAGGCATCTGATAAGATTAGCCTAATCCTCCAACCCCACGGCCATCGGGGAGGCAATCAGGTAATTATGACTGATCTCCTGTGAGCGCTCATTCTTCTCCTATGGTACCTGAGTCCCTCCCTCTCCCTCCCTCTATGCCTTATTACAGTGTCTTCTTGTTCAACTGCCAGGTAATTCTATCCTTTTGGCAGTTAGAGAAATTTGAAAAAAACTGACTTGGACAAGTTTCTCAGTCTCCCTCTCTCACACTCAGTCAGTAATCTAACTGAAGAAGACCCATGGAACATCCTCATACACACACAGGCACTACGGCAGGTTATCTCAACCAGACGTCAATCATAGGTTAACCACGTCAGGGCGCTATGTTTTCTTACAGATGCTGTGCGCGTATGGGAGTTTGTGTGCGTGTGTCACATCCTGAGAGATGCTATCTGCTGTGAAACCTGCACAATCATCAGAATGGCGCATAGCGAAAGCAATTTCACCAGCAATGTCAACAACTGACTGGGCTTCTTTCTGACGGCAGGATTGTAAGATACAGGTAGTTCAGATATGTCACCCTGAAAAACCAGTTTGCAGTGAGAGCATAATGTTTTCCAACAAACTGCTGGAGAAACTTTCAGGAGATCTAAAAATGAGGAACTGTTGTACTGTTGTTTCTTGCATGTGCGCCACGCCTACATAGACACGCCCATTGAGCATGCATCCATCAACTAGGAAGGTCAAGACCAGTCCAGACCCAAAAAAGGCCTTCAAAATGCTGTGTGGGTTCAAGCCAGACTGCCATGAGGAAATAACCAGTCTAAATGTTATACAAATAACTAAAATTCCCACTCATCTTACATACAAATTACAACTCCTACAGGGGTATACAAAATCAAACATAAAATCTGACGGTAAAACTAAAGTCAGGTTAAACAACATAATGCTAAGAGATGATTCTTCAAGGGTTCATTATTACATTACATTATTATCATTTAGCAGATGCTCTTATTCAAAGTGACTTACATAGGCTACATTTTTTACATGTTATCCATTTATACAGCTGGATATTTACTGAGGCAATTGTGGGTTAAGTACCTGGCCCAAGGGTACAGCAGCAGTACCCCAGTTGGGAATTAAACCAGCAACCTTTTGGTTACAAACCCTGCTCCTTACCACTGTGCTACACTGCCGCTGCACCAGCACCCCGTCCACACAAGCAACCTCAAGCCTCCTTGGCTGTCACATGAACACTTTGGCTGCTGCCCACTCAGTAACCACCCCAAAGCGGGTCCTCACTAATCAAACCATCCGTGAGTGTGAATCATTACTGCTTTTGGCTGTAGCTGGTGGGGGGGCTGGTGAAAGCTGTGAAGCGCACCAAGAGCCTCTAATCAGAGGACAGGGACTTCGTGATTTCCAGTCATTGAACTCCCATCACTCATCTATAAGATGCTTAATCCTGGCTATAGTGACGGGGGCTAAGAATAGATTTTATTAGCCTCGGGCGCAGGTGGCAGCGCCGTCCCTGACGAGCTGGGAGAAAACGACGGCATTACCCCTCTGAGAGGCACGCCGTTTTGACATTTTCAGGGAATGGCCGTCTCAAGTGTCCCCCACGGCTGCCTCGAGCCAGGTATTCATCCGCGTCCTCCACAGGGGAAAGCCACTCGATCGCTTCTCAATGTCATATTCTCAATTACTCAGGGCAGGATGCTCCTAGCGGCAGGCCTCTTTTCCCAGTCTCCGCTCTAAACAAGCTGAACCTGATCGACTGAAGGGGGAATGGATCATTCCCACAGTGCCATGAAGGAAAATACGCCGGAGTCGGCTGACAACGGCTGTGCCATGGCAAGAACCAGTCACTCTCAAATTACAGGCTACATCGCAGTAGTCATTTTCCTGCCAGAACAATGCTCATTAGAAGAGTCATTTTCTTGATGGTTTTCTTATAGGGGGCACAATGATCTTGTGAGTCATTTGATGAAAAACATGAGTTTGGGGCCAATGAGTTCCACTTAGCATGTTAAAATTCCGTGATGGGAATTTATGGGAATTTATAGATTTACCATAATGAGTAAAATGAACACTGCCCGCCACCAGCGGTTGTCAGGGCTGGAGACTGCCAGGAGTTTCAGCAAACAAATGGTATTCCAAATAAGCCCACATCAACATTAGTCTGCGCCTCACGCATCTCTACATTTTCAGTCAGGATCTTTTTCAGATATTTATTGGCTTTTTTGCTGAAATAATTTATGGTCTATTTATTCTACAGTACATAACTATTGATCATTTTACAGGGCGAGCTGAAGGTTCAGCTAAAGGTACCATTTCACTGTATGATCCTTCCCAAAATCAAAATGTATTGTTTAAATCATATACAATTTTAAATGCTTGCATGAAATCACTTCCCCCAGCTAACATGAAAACTGACTGCCTACACGGTGTGTGCCAAGCAGAGCATATTTTGTCGACTATACAACAGAGACAACTTAACAATGGCTCCTTATCTGATTGAAAATGAAGAACAAACGTCACCACAACCTATGCTGCTCTCTAAACTACATAAATACATCTGAAGGTAATTACCTCCTGCCACTATATTCAAATCATGCTCATACACAATCAATGTCTCACACAATGACTGAGTGAAATAAGTGGACAGTGGTATCATTTAGGGTTCATTTTGATAAACTGGTTGTACCTCGACATTTTATTATTGCATTAATGCTCAATAGATCACCTATATATTTAAAGGAAACAACAAAATTTGAGCCAGGACACTTTGTTAAAACATTAAATGCTAGCACACAGGGTGCTAGCAGCCCCCAAGTGAAGGGAAAAAAACCCACTTGGCTTCAGTAACACCCTCATTTATTTCTTGAAATATTGAGCAACCTTAATAAAAGAACATCTTGTGTTAAATGAAAGTGCTGATAATTTCCAATGAACACACTGAAGAAATTATTTGTTACATAATTTATCATTGTAGTATCCTCTTATCTATTAAAAACCACCATTTATGAAATAAACTGTAGCTCAGACCCATTATCCTGAGATGGCGATACAGGCACGGTCTCGTGCTACACAATTACATAATAGAATATGGGGTAGCAGGGTAGCATAGTGGTTAAGGAGCAGGTATTGTAACCGAAAGGTTGCCAGTTCAATTCCCTGCTGGGGTACCACTGTTGTACCCTTGGGCAAGGTGCTTAACCCAGAATTGCCTCAGCAAATATCCAGCTGTATAATTGAGTAACATATTAAAAAAGTTGTAACCTATGTAGGTTGCTCTGGATGAGAGCATCTACTAAATGCCAATAACGTAATGTAATGTTCTTTCTATTTGCATTCACAATGTAGGCCAATATGTGACTTCAGAAATCATGAGCTGTAAGGAGGAAAATCAAGCCGCCTAATGCCAGAGTCCAATCCTATTTTCCATCCAGGCACAAAGATGCTTGATTCCACTCGACACCGTCTATTACCGATCCCATTAAATGGCTCCTCCCATTTGTGAGATGGGTCACTTATGGAGAGCCGATACGCCTGCAGAAACGCTGCCTCCCACGCGTCCCCTGACATACATGGGTCTCTGTTCTTTGATCCTGCCCTGGTCCTACTCATTTGAAAAGTGGCCATTGATTTGATGGGAACACAAAACGTGTATTGTTCAGGTTTCAGCTGCCCGTTGAAAGGAGGATCTCAAACCTTCAAGGCCAGGTGTCACAGAGCAGAACTGAATGCTACATACAGCGCCACTATTGCTCCTCAATGCAAAGGCAGTCCATTATAACCAACAGGGAAGAATGTAGAAGACACAGGGTCAAAGCGTGTCTCAACTTAACACAACGTGGCATTTACATTTCCTTTACAAACAGGAAATAAATGGTATTCTCATTTAAGGACACAATTTGAGAACTACAGCACTAATTACTATGAGAAAGCAGAGTTGAATAGAGCATGAGGAGTCGATTGTGGATTAATAATGAAGGACAAATGGAGAGAGAGACGAATTACAAATTCACCTCATAAGCTCTGAATGAAAATTCCTTCCTCGAGGCTGAGCGAGATCTCTGTTGTTTGCACAGCCGAATTCATTCAAGAAACAGCCGACGCATAAAACACTAATCTGGGCCTCCAAGGTCCCCGAGAATAAATATTTAACGTATGTGGTCCTTATAGCCCCGGTGTAATTACGCCATGCAGTGCAAGAGTCTCCCTTTCATACGCGTTCTAAACGGATCCTGAGAAGGCATTTGTTCCTCCGGTCTCCGGGGAAATCGCGGCTTGCTCTTATTCGAGAGAAAGTCTAATTAAAATGAAATTGTTTTTATAGAAGAATTCATTAAGGTCACGTAATGAGTTTTCTGTTCGGGTTCGGTTTTTTTTTTAACATGTACACGGAAGGGGAAAAAAGGAAGAGCGGAGGAGACATTACGAAACATCTGCCACCTTCCGCTGGAACACCTGCTATGCAGGCGGAGTCCACACGGGGGTAGTCAGAGCACTGGAATGCACCGGAACGACGGCTCCAGTCCGCGGGGGTACGGCAAACTAGCCGAGGCGACTCCCGTTCACAGGTTCTGCATGGTTATGTAAGCGGACTCTCTCTCAGTAGCACAGGTACAAAGCTTAATCTGTGCGTGCAGTAATCTCACTGCGTCGGTCAGAACCGTACGCCTGACGGTTGCTATCATGACGAACTCACGCTAGAAAGAGCTTCACAGACACCCGGCTAGAAACCTTGAAAGGACCCCCCTCCCTGCACCCTGTCTTATTTGACTAGATTCTCTTCTCAAACCCCACGTGGGACAGGACGTCAAGCAGAAAAGAGATCCATAGAAACTGCAGGTTTGCTCTCATCTGCAAATGAAGGGTGCCACGGCACAGCATTGATCAGTGTTCAGTGACTGCCAGACCACCGTGCTGGGAATGCATTAAGCTTGAACTGTTTTAAAGCAAACAGGAACATCTGGCTAAACATCATTGCTGCACTCGGCTCCCCGAACATATGCTATACATTTGAGCATGCACAAAGAATCTGTGCAAATCATACGCATCTGATCGATTCCCGATCTAGCAGGAAGCTGATAAACGCTCCACAGGTTCTGTTTGCGATCGCCGAAAGGCAGCGTGGTGAATATACACAAATGCACGCTGACACAAAATGAACACCGCAGTAATTATGCTGGGAGTGTTCTCGAGCTCTCAGCCTCTCAGGAATACTTCACACAAGCAGCCTGACGGGAGAGGAGGCCCTAAAAAAAACGCTGAAACTGAGAATATCTGACAGCAGAGCCCGGGCTGAAAGTGAGGAGAGAATCTTGAACAGCTCGGCTCGGCAAATGACTGCCGAACACACCGCACTCGGCAGCCATTACTGAGCTGAGACCTCGAAACGCATTCAACCTCAATACGGAGGAGAAGACAAATGACGAGAGAGGGGGAGGAAAGCAAGGGAGGCCTGAAGTTAGATGGTTACGAGAGATTCGCCGTAGACATCTCCCGTCTTTATTTAATTGCCTTATGAACCTTCCGCAGTATCTGATATCACTCGGCATCTAATATCCTCGGCAGGAAATGGCCCAAAGTTGAAAGCAGAGACGCTGTGAATCAAACGAAGTGTGACAGAGACGATCGGAAAGAGAAAGCCATTATTGGCCGCTTTTGGTCCCGGGCGCCTCCACGCTCGCCTCCCTCCATTGTCGGGAGGCTGCCGAGGATGAGTGAGAGAGGGAGGGAGGGAGAGGGAGATGGAGTGAGAGAGGGAAAGAGTTTTATTACTCCAGACTGCACAGCTCGGGGTCTCTCGCTCGCGTTATTGGTTCGTTTGATGCCTCTCGCATTCCAAAACATCCGTCCGCACGGCTCCGTCTAAACGCCCGTGACAGACGGCAAACCGTTCTCTTCCGTTTCCAGGGCTACATGGCCCTCCCAGATATAGGCACTCCTTTCAGCTGAGCAGAGAGAGAGAGAGAGAGAGAGAGAGAGAGAGAGAGAGACATTATCTGGCATCTGATCACTGCTCTGCTATAGGAGTCAATATTACTCGCAGGCAATTCAGCGGGACGCCAGACAACACATTCGTGAGTGAGTCAGAGATGGTGTCAGGGCCTAATTGGACCAGATTCACAATTCTGATAAATGAAACCTCTGGAATTGTCAACAGGTAATTGTAGATGATCTCTCAACCACAGACGCCACCGGCTATGGGGGTGAGGTCACCATATCCAAAGTGCTCTGTCGTCGTGGTGACACGCCCCTCTGTTACTCCTGTGCAACCTCACAAAGCGTAAAACGACACAAGAACTCAACCCCAGCAGCCCTTGGGGGGCGACATCTGACACGCTCATGTAAGCTCATGAACGACACCAGCGCATGCCACTGGCAGTAACTCATGCGTCTCTGTGCGTGCGTGTTACACAATACCGCCGCAAAAGCCAGCCCGTGCTGAGGAACATGACAGGAGGGGGAAGCCTTGCACGCAATGTGACGCGGGAGCCCTAGAGCGAGTGACACAGCAGGCCAGTGACATGCAAGTCCCCGCACCGGGGACACTGGGACAGTGCCAGTTAGGACACCAGGCACCCCCTAGCGGCTGCCTGGTGGCTCTGGATCACATCATACAGCATCTGGCCTCCTTAACGTCCCCCTCTATCTGCAGAAAGAAAAAGCTCCTGACGTAAGGGCTCTTTCGTCCGCAAAAGAGGTCTTGGTGTCAGATGGAGAGAGAACGTGGGGATGATCTCGATGAGCTCGTCACAATCCGGAGGGGGGAGTGAGAGAGCGCAGGAGAGCAGGGGGGCAGGGGTGAACTCTACTCCTGCCTGAGGCGATGAACATCACACGAGAGCCGTCCCGAATGCAAATCTCCCCCGGGCTCATTAGCGGAGTCCGTCAAAATGACAGGCACCCGGCACAGGGAAAACGGGACCTGAGCTTTCTACAGACTACCGTCACCAGAATACACAAATTAATAACTTTATCACTTTGACCTCCACTCCCCGACTGACAGCCAATCAGACGCAGCACATCTGTGCTACCTATGACTCCGCCTTTTGATGTCATGGCAGGCCAGCTGATCGTTTGTCTCTTTGTGAAAATCAGGTGTGAAGAACAGCCACCTCTGAAAGGATCTCCCCGAACAGATGATGCCGGTGTCCAAAAACAGAGGAATATCTATCAATATAACAGACAACTGGATGCAGAAACTGTGTAATTTTCAGACAAAGCAAGTACAGCTGCAGCCTCTCAAACTGGCAAAAACAAGCTGGATGGAGAACAGTTTCATTATTCATCTCATTTGATCAATCAAAATAACAAGCCGAGGGGGTTTCTGTGACGCAGTAAAATTCCATTGGGATGTTTCTCAGACAGATACCATCAGGCTCCTCCAGGTAATCTCTGATTAGAGCTCCCTGTCACTTCATCATCAATATCATACCATTATAAGGCTTGCCTGATGACCTCAAGCACAGTCCTGGACTATAGGGGCCACTGCTGGATTTCTTCCCTGAGCATTTATTTGATTTTACTGCAGCCCACGTTCCCACATGGCTAACTTCAGTGCCTGCTCTTTTCCTAATGCACGCCTGTTAAATGTCACCTCCTCACTTCTGGCGGAGCTATTCCAGCACGCTGGCAGCTCGACATCACTCGGGCCGCGGCGCTGACGCCATCTACGGCGAGCCGTGGCAAAACTGCCAGCCCCAAAACGGCAGGGTGATAGTCAGGCACGCAAACCTCGCCTTTTGGCCAGTCGGTTTAAAAAAAAAAAAAAAAAAAAAAAGAGGGAAGCGAGGCAGAGAGAACGACGAGAGAGCGCGAAAGGGGGGCGCGCGAGCGCGAGAAGCGAGGAGCAGTTTATGGTAATGATGCTTGCAGTGGTGGGACCGGGCGTGGGCGTTGATCTTTTTAAAATTCAGCTGCAGTACCGACTCGCGCGCGTCACAGGGCTTCTACCGCCGAGAAAATGATAGGTTCCAGGACGTCAGTGGGAGGCTGTTAAAAAAAAAAAAAAAGAGAGAGAGAGAGATCCAGACTCTTTTTCTGCAGCTGGTGATATACTGAAGACAGCGGCAGGTGGCAGCGTGTGTGTGTGTGTGTGTGTGTGTGTGTGTGTGTTTACGGACATGCGCAAGATGCTGAAGGGGGGGTCTTGACTCACAGCCCGTCTACACGCTACGCGAAGCTCAAGGCTCCGCCACTTCTGACTGTTTAGGGACTGGAGGGTTACAGCGCAGGTCCTCACAGCTTGCAGAGCAGAAAACACAGCGAGGCCGGGGCTTGTGGCAAAGCATGCTGGGCCGTGGAGGATGCTGGGAACGCGGCCAGAGGACGGGGGAGGCGTTTCGCTTGGATGCACGCTTTCCACAGCGATGCGTAGGCTGGTAGCTCCCATTCCGCCCGCACAGCGCGGGCCCACTTCAGCCCAACAGCTCTTTACAGAAGCAGGGGAAAAAGCACGGGAGAAACCCACCGCTCTCCTCCCGGGGGCG
This sequence comes from Megalops cyprinoides, assembly GCF_013368585.1. Taxonomy (NCBI): domain Eukaryota; kingdom Metazoa; phylum Chordata; class Actinopteri; order Elopiformes; family Megalopidae; genus Megalops; species Megalops cyprinoides. The sequence goes on along the minus strand of NC_050606.1, from coordinate 11,339,841 downwards.
TCAATGAGAGATGGCATACTCAGAAGCCAGGGCTAAACTGCTGTTTCAGTCTGAGGGCTGTTTCATTGTGTGTGCGAACGCGTGCATGTATGTGTGTGCGAGCGCGTGCACGTATGTGTGTGAGTGCGTGTGCACGCGTGTGAACACAAGGCTACACCATAAATTAGCTATTCAAAAGTCATACCATATGTTCCAGTTATGAAATAGATTGAGCTGAGGCTTAGAGTTCTGCCATTGGTGCTACACCAGTGGCTCTGGTTGAATTTGACACCACATGGGTGTGCACAGTCTTCATTAAATCGTAAAAATTTGACCAAGCGCTCTGGTTAAGGGTGACCGGCAAGCACACAAATGACCTAACACAGTATTTATTACATTTACATTTTACATTTATTCATTTGGCAGACGCTTTTATCCAAAGCGACTTACATAGGTTACAGTTCTTTACAATGTTATCCATTTATACAGCTGGATATTTACTGAGGCAACTGTGGGTTAAGTACCTTGCCCAAGGGTACAGCAGCAGTGTCCCAGCGGGGATTGAACCGGCAACCTTTCGGTTACAAGTCCTGCTCCTTAACCACTATGCTACACTGCCGCCCATGTTATTGTCCACATCAAGACAATTGTGAGCTACAGACAAACAAAAACATTGTTGTGTTCCTGAGGACCTTCCTCATTTCCACTGAAGAACACATATGGGTGTATGTGTGATGGCCTTCACATTTATTAAAACTCCTGATAAACTGCAACAAAAAAAATGATTAATCAATAGAAATAGCCATCAGTAAGTGCAAATATGTCACCAAAATGCATTTGTAAATGACTGTATGTTACTTATAATATCAAAGAAATGCATAAAAATCTACAAAAAAAACAGTTAATGGGACACCAAATTTACGTCCTGGACTCACCATCTCAACATACACATCTGGTAGTTCTATCTGTGGTTCTAACTCAAAAACGCAGCTCAAAGGCATTAACCAAGAAGTCTGAGGGAGATGGAGAAAATCCACCAGGTGACTGCTGAAGTGCCTGACACTTCACGGGCCAGCAGGTATGTCATCCACCAAGTTCCGGTTTGGTAGGGCACAGCCGATGAGAGACTACAGACTAAGGAACTCCTCAATGTCATCAAAGTCAAAGGAGTGATTGTGGAAATGAGATAAAATATGCTATGGGTTTTCGTGACATGTGCTGTTGATCTCCGTGGCGTTGATTTTTTTGTTTTAAAAATTTTGATTTACTTGTGCAAAAGTGTGCACTTCTGTTCTGCGAAATAATACACTTTAATATGATAATAAGAGTTGACTCTGCTAGGTTACTCTGGAGGATGAGAGTGAAACTCTCAAAGTGTTCCGGCTGTTGACATCATTTCGTTTCGAGGGGTTCGGCTTCCCGGGTCAACGGGAGCTCTCGGTGGAGAGAGAGCGAGAAAGCCGGTCAGACTCCTCCCTGCTGCCGTTGGGAACACAGGATCGGTCACGGCGGAGCGAGCGGAGGAGAAGCGGGAAATCTGAAGGACAGACCGTGAAATCCGAACCAGCAGATAATCAGCGCTGACTCGGCTTCAGCGACTCAAGCAGAGGAGCCATTTTGATTCCTGAGAGCTGCTCCAGCAGAGCCCAGGTCTTAGATATAGAATTACTAGATAGGCGACCTGCACTGAAAGCGAGGGTAGGATGTGATTCTGAGGACTGTGGACAGGAACAGTCTTTGTCGCCTCCGTTTAGTGCTCCTTTGACTTAATTAGGCTTTCCGGAGCATGAGGTTCCCTGTATGCGCATCCGTTCACAGTGTCTTACGGGAGAGGAATTTTAAATGCACAGAGAAAGGCAGAATGCTTCGGCATGTCATCCGCGCTTATATAATCTTTAGTCCCTCTTTACAAAGCAGCCTGAGTGAAGAGAAATGGTAAGAGCTCTGAAAGCCTGGGACCTCGACCTCCTCGCATACGAGGAACACAGGCCAAGGAGCCCCTTTTGTCCAGCCGTTTTCTTCCGGAACGTTCCAGGTGAGGGGAGTGCGGAAGGATGCCAGGCACTCTGTTACATCACACGGCCGGATTCGAGGGTTGAAGGCCCTCCACTGGAGGTGGCCCTGATCGCTCCGCACGGTCCCCCTGACAGCAACGTCCCGCACCTATAGAGCAGCAAACACACCCACCGGCTAATTTATTTCTCTCCTTTCACTCCTGCTCCCTTTCTTCTCAAGGTTTTTTTCCTCCAACAGCCTCAAAAGAGACGCCGAAAATAGCAGCGCATCCGGGCAAAGGCATCGGTATAATTTGCGCCTTTTGTCTCTGTTCCTCCGCCGCCCACATACGCTAAGACAATAAGCTGGGAGATTCATTATGTGGCTGACAGAGCCATTCATATCTCATGCGAGGGGAGGCAAAAAAAAGAGAATTTCTGCCCTCTTTGAGGCACAATAAGAAATGGGTGCATCCAGCTGTGTGATAAATACTGATACACTGCAGAGTACCGTGCCTTTGACTTGATCCCGAGACATCATTTTCTGCAGAGCGCGGCACTGACATATTGGTGCAGCAGTCACTCGCCCCATTTCACTGTCAGCCAACCAGCTCCCTGCATGGTATGCTAGTACGAGATTTGGTGCCGTTTGGCATAACCTCGGGCGAAAGACAGCGGTAATCACCCTCTGGTCCCTTACTGTGCACTGCTGCAGGCACTGGGAAATCTTCCTTCCTGATTATAGCGCAGGAGAGTCATTTTTGTGCTCTAGTTTTTCACAGCTAATGTGCTCAGTGTTGGGCTGATTCCATCCCTGTGGTTTCCCTCCAGATGCCTCCCATAAAATGAATGGAAATGTGAAAATTATGGCAACGTAGCAGGGGTACAGCTAGGTCTACGGGCGCAGAGAGGAACAGAAAAACATAAAGCTAAAAGGCAAGCAAGTTGGGGACAAATGCCAGTACCTGGACTGCCGTTTGCCAGGAATACGGATGACTGGTGGATCTCCAACGCCCAGGAATCTACGTGCTCGGAGAGACTCGGGCGAGCCGTTCCCACTGACGTACAACAGGCTGCCCCCCCCCCCCCAATCAGTTCCCAGAAAAAAACTAATTACGAGAACATCACCGGCTATCTTACGAAACATCTCCTCTCCCCACGGCCTTCTGATTGCCCTGGAGACATCCTGCTTTGTACCTGCCATGCAAATAAATGGAAAAAGGGGGAGAGCCTGATCCTGTTCGTTGGCATGGGACAAAAGGCAGCCTCACGGCTCATTATCAATTAGGTATGGGTCTCTGAGCAGGACAGGCGCTGTGAGGTTTAAGATCTCGCTCTTTCACGCTGCTCTGGTCCGAATGTCCCAGTATGCCACCGGCTCTCTCTCAGACGGTAAGCCGCGCTCTTCTAGGGTGCGGCCTCTGGTCGATCACTCAACCGCTTCCCGAGCGGGTCTCTTCTGCTGAATTTCAAAGCAGGGGACGAGAGGTTACGTGATTACGGGGGTGAAATGGGAGCATTCTACATACGTGTTAATGGTTCACACCTTCTGTTATGAAAAAAGGCCACAGATACTGCAGTGAAGCTGCGCACATATTTCTGTTTTAATAGTGCTGTCATGCTTTCCGCAGAGAATTCCCATAACCTCCAGTCACACTCCATCTACAGTCACAGAGCAGGTGTATGAGAACAGAAGCTTAGCTCAGGAGTTTTTTTTTTTTCCATGCCCAGAAGACCTCCCAAACTCCCCATTTAATTGAATCATCTCCTTCCCATTCTGCAAGTGCTGCTGGGGGAGCCATTACCCACAGTAGCCTCGCTGCGTCAAAACTGCCAGGGTGAACCACGGAAGCCACTGGCGTCAGGTTCCGTTGGGCACAATATCAAGTTAGTTGTGAGTTTTCTACAGCGTTGCTCTTTTGGTTCGTAAACCATCACTTCCCAGAATTGGTTTATGCTTTGACTCCTGAAGGATAGTGGTAGAAATAAGGAGCTAGTTGATATAGGAATGAGAAAAGGTAGCCATCTGTCTGCTTTATTTTACGGTCTTTATTTTGCAGGGAGTGTATGATTGCTTGTGTGCTGAGCCTTAAATCTGAGTGTTAGCATTCTGAAACACCCTCACAAAGGCGATGCAAACTCAGATAAATGAATAAATCTATCCAGTTGGCTTTAACGACATGTTAATGGCATCTTCATTGCCAAAAGCTTAAAAAAAACAGCTGGATATTCTTGTCATGTCTTCATAAAACACTCCCGCTAATGAGAAAGCCTCACATATCGGAAAGTTTGCTCAGCAGAGCTTTGCCGTGAAATTGAACGACCCCTGAATCCTGCACGGCGGACGCATTCCCCAGCCTCACCCCGAGCAGCCCACGCGCTCACGCGCCTGGCCTCTGCTCGGAGAGACACCGGAACGCGCCGGGGGAGATGGAATCGCCCTGGCCGCGGCTCGCGGCTTCGTCACGGCGGAGTGTTGACATGCCAGAGCCAACTGTCGCCCGTCGGCACGCCGGGACAGGGCAGCTGCCTCGTCCTCCTGGGGGACGCGGCTCCGGCTGTCTGGCCCCCAAAGCCCCCCTGGCGGAAGACAAGGTCTTCGGACAGGGTACGAAACGTGCCTGAGGGGAAACGAGTCACTTCGGTGAGCCGAATCCAGGGGGTGACACCGTCACATGTTGGGGGAAAACACAGCGGACACTTTCCACCGGCAACAGCAAGGGGTGGGGGTGGCAAAACACAGCCGGATAAACAGCACATCCAGACGCAGCCGTCTGAGCCCTGACACGAGACAGAGCCGCGGAGAATAAGGCTATCTGAGCCGACTTCACCACCGCCTCCCCGGCCTGTCTAAATGTAGTAATCCAGACAGCAGATGTTTCCTCAAATACATCGAGGAGGAAAAAAAAAAAAAAAAAAAGGAACCCAGCTCTGGGTCAGCACACACTCCCTCTGCCCTCAGCTTAAATGAGTCACTCGGTACAGCCCATCTTATCAGCAGTCTCTTTAAAGCCCAGGGCGGCTGTGGATTATGCTGTGGTTGAACTGTGCGCAGGAGAACACGGGTCAGATCAGTGCAGAGGGCGAGCGATGGAGGGAGGGAGAGAGAGGGGAATTGGACAGGTTCGCCGTATGAAGGCCAGGGGAAGCACACGGCGTCCTCATTAAACGCAAACGAGCCTCAGAACACTCTCAAAATCTGACTCAGCCAGGTCTCTTGCGCCTCTCCGCCGCTTTGTAAGTGCTGCTGATTGCCCCCCCTCCCCAACAGACTCCACCCCCGCTGTTTGTTGAGAATTATTAAAAGGAGAGCCAAAAAGTGCTCCCGTTAACCTCATAAACTCATAAGGTGATGCGCTCTATAAAAAATACAGGAGCTTCTCCAAACGTATGGTCACTTATCAGAAGGCAGTGCACTTAACAGCTCTGTATGTCATTCATTACTGCATAAATACATATGTGACTATAAACACAAATCAAACTAAAACTTTTTTTGTGTAGTTATTCACACACACAAAACAAGTACGTACCAGGAACAAGGGTACTGCAATTACATGTCGCCTATTATGCTACAGTATATATAGTAAACGAATTACCAGTAAAGGAATGACCTGATAGTCTATTCACCTACATTTGGCTCAGGCTGCATTCAGCTTCATGGGATGATGACCAAGAAGGCTCAGTTACTTTTATACAGAAGGATCTCTTTATTAGCTGCCTCAGCTTCACTTTGTCACCTCCACACATTCATTCATTGACAAAGACTGTTTCAGTCCAGAGTCATCAGAATCACACCCTACCCTCGCTTTCAGTGGGGGGACGCCTATCTAGAAATTCTACATCTATGACCAGGGAGGTAAATACACTGTTATTCAAACAGGCTGGCCCTGAGCCGCCCCGCAATCCTCCCTAAACAGAGGGAGCTGTTTAATTAGACGGAGCCGGCGTGAGTATGAAGCTGCTTAAACATTTGAACTTTCTGATGAGCCAGAGGGGTTGAGCCAGGTCCAGAGAAACAGAAGGCGGGATGATTTATGAGGGGTCCACTAACAAGCCAGGAGAGGAGTACAATGCAACAGTGCCGCCATGGGCCGCCGCTACGCTAACAGCCCGTTCTCATCTCCTCTCCTCTCCTCTGACGTTCAGTCCCTGGCATTAAGGCGGTTTTTTTCTCGCCTCCGTCGTACGGCGTCCCGGACAAAGCAATTTGCTGAACTCAACATCTCTTCATCTCCTCTCCGTTGCGTTGGCATCCTTTCCCTTTGATCCGCCCGGCACAGTCAGATTCTCCGTATATCAAAGGTGTTTTTGTTTTTTTTTCCTCCTCTTTATTCACTGTGGCCTTTTCCTAATTGTGATGCAGCCACGCACTCCCTGATGCTATTCTGTTATTCTACTCTGGACCCAAAATGCCCCTGCAGTTGTGCTCCCCGCCAGCCCGAAACGTCAAACGTGTTTTCTTTGGAGGCCCAGTTCAGACGAACCCCTCTTTGCAGTCAACAGCCTTCAGCTCCGCAGTGCTTTCAAAACCATGATTAATGTCTCACACTTAAGTTTGTAGTGGAGGTCACAGCACCGCTTGACGATCTTGTACCCCACGTAGGAATTTAAAATCTGCGGAGAGCACCTTTATTTAAAAGGGAAATTGGGGATTTATCGTGTGTAGGGCAAATGCTGACAGGTGAAGCAATAAGAGCCCGACCGCCTCTATAAATCCGTGACACATCTACACGCGCCCTCAGCTGTGCTTTAAGCAGTCCTAAAGGTGTGCTCACTTGCTTCAAAATTAATGCATTTGCTTAGCAGGCACCCTTAGCCAGAGTGAATGACAAACGCTGCTATCTTGCATATTCATTATGTTTAAACAGCGGATTTCTGCTCCTGGAGCCACAGTATGAGAGCAGATGAGTTGCACCCTGATTCCTTGGGGAAGAGCAGTGTCCTACTTGGGACTCAACTCTGTAGCCCCAAGTCTGCTGCAGCGCTCTGACCTGCCTTCAGGCAAAAACAGACACTTCAACAGTAGCAGTACAGGACACTACATTTGGCAGCAGAACAAACCAGCTCCTAAGGTGATTACTGCACTGTTTACCATGGCTCCACTGTGAACACTCAGGGAATGCACTCCATCCTTGCCCTTTATGGCATAAGCCCTCACTGAGGTTTGGATGGGTGGCTCGGTTAGGTTCAGCGGAGCCAGACTCTATTCCTGGAGCATTGTTTAAGAGCTAGTGCCTCTGGTTTTGATTATTTCATTACCTCAATCACTAGCCCCTTTATTTTTTTTTTTCCCCGAACACTTTCGGAAATGAGACATCCCGGCCATATCTGTGCCTGCCGCTCAAATAAATATTTCACAGAGGAGTATTTTGGGAACTGCTCAGGTATGAAAGCATATGGCTAATTAGCTAATTGGACCAATTAAGTCTGGGGAACCGGCTGGAACAAAAACCGGCGTGCGCAACACCGCTCCAGAAATTGAGTTTGACACCCCCGGCCTAAATAAAGAATCAGCTCAGAGGCCAGCAACGGCTGTGGAATTTTCACTGCAGACCCTAAACGATCCGGCGGCCAGCGTTTCGGGCGGGCCGTGAGCGCTCTTCGGTTTGGCCCTATTAGGGCAACCGCAGCGGCAGAATTGTTTCAGCAGGGATGGAGGCAGCTCGGGCCACCACGGAGCACAGTCCCCCCCCAGGGGCTTTGGCCCGCGCTTGTATTATTCATAAAGGTTAAAGTGCCGCCGGTGCCGCTCTGCTGTCCTTCAGATCCCCTGGGCCGAAAGCAGCACGGCTTCCTGTCGGAGGACATACGCATAACAAACCTGAGCTGACACGATGCAGGCCTGAAAACTACAGACGCTAAGATCGAAAGACAGCGCATTTACTACGGAGCGATTTCAACTGTCAAGGCATACTGCAGGCATGATGGGAATTTTTAACCAAAAAAAAAAAAAAAAAGAGATAAGAAATGCGGAAATCTCTGATCGCCTAATGTGCACTGCGATGCTCTGAAATCAAAATTAGCAACACCTTCCCAGATTTCCCCTGCTGCCTGCACTGTGCATCTTCCTTCAATCAAGCAAACAAACGGATGATCCTCGGTTTCCTAGCAATACCTTCCACCGAATCAGAGCGCCTGGGAAAGGCTCACCGCAGGCCCGCTTTGGAGTCGCCTTGGATGAGGCTGAAATATTCTGAGTGTTGACCCGTTGGGTTTATTGGATTGGAGGAAGATTTCCCTCCGGGGAGAAGCCGAGCAACAGCGGCACACGGGCGGCGAGGAAGATACGGCGACAGTTTGTTCTGTTCCGCGAGAGGGCAGCGCGCTGATGCTAGCTGGCCGGAACTAAGAAGGGTGACAGATGCGGCAGCCGTGTAGCGCCGAGGACTGGCGCCTCACTGAAAACTGCATGGAACTGATCGGGCTTCAAGCCATCGGCACTTCAATTAACAAAGCTCTGACTGTGTTGTGTGTGTGTTGTCCTGTTGATTGTCATTGAGACTGTGTGCGTGTGTCTCAGGGTTTGTCCCTCGAGCTGAGGCCAGGTCAGATGACCGCTCTGGTGGTGACCTCATGTGGGGGGGCGGAGGGGGGGGGGGGGGAGGGGCACCTGTGTATGTCAGCTGGAGAGAGTCTATGAGCCACAAGAAGGAGAGATCTTATTGGATGCCACTGCAGCTTTACCAGCACCAATACCTGCACAGCAAGGTAACATTACTGTGCTGCACAACTGCAGCAACATTACCTGCACGGTAAGGTAATAGTGCCAGTGTATTGCACAGCAACAGGAATATAAATCCTCAGCTGAACAAGACGTGACCATACCTACACTCGACTGTTGCTCTCAGTCAGCGTTTCCGAGTCCTCACTATCAATACCGGTGAAGCTGCGCTGAATCGTGCTCATTTCCCAGGAATTGGAATTCCGCCACTCTCCGAGTTCTGCTCAATCGATCCCCCCCCCCCCCTTCCGCAGAGGGGGGCACCCAGGGAGCCCTCATACAGGGGTCTGTGAGGTGGTCTTCAAAAGGGATGGAAAATTAACCGTTTCCTCGCCCACCCTGCAGGCGGAGCGTGTTCGACAGAGCCATCCGCTGACGGAAAGGAGAGCTAATGGGGGCCTGAACTGTGGATAGGTCAGAAAATAATTACCTCCCAGAGCCCTGCGTCGGAAACAAGAGGGATGAGGAGATCCGACTTAAGAAATAATGATGCAGTTCTTGTCCGGTCCTTCCCATGATCCCTTGCAAATATCCACATCCCGTGACACTGCTTCAGCAGAGTATTTTACAGTATAGAAGAACTACCATTTTCACACCAGCTCTACCTTCACACTAGCATTCACACTAGCTATGATTTAGTTGTGTGTATGATTTCATTTGTTTTTTTCATTTTACAAAAATGTATTTCCTTGTCGATCTCAAGCTAAGATTCTGATACAATATAAAACATGGTCAAACAGGGTCAGGACAGGAGTGAGCGTGTTTACTGTGACATTCAGCAACAAAGAAGCAGGACGTTTTCATTCACACATCCCTTCCATAAATATGGAACACGATGCAGCAAAGAAAGGTCTTTGCTCTTCCTCTCAGTGGCGGCTTACCACGGGGAGCATTACAGAAAGAAAAACGGGCAGTCAAAGGTCTTGTTTGCCTAGGGAGAAGGAGGAGATTACGGCTGCCACTTGGAGCCACGGCATAATCATTTTGGCACCCTCAGCTCACTTGGTTTTCAAACTTGCTTCTACGCGGACAGCTACAAATGGTATGCAGGCATGAAACGGACTCAGAAATTCTCAAGCACGTCTGTGTCACACTTTATTAACAGCTGGCATGGAGGGCCAACACTCAGCAGCTGCTGCTCTCTGCTGGAACGAGTCCTGCAGACAATCAGTGAAAACAAAGACCACCATCTTGAGCATCCTCGAGCTAGTAAGGTAGGCCCCACCTACACAAGAATGTGGCCAATGAGAATGAGACAATGGAGTTGTGGTGCTATTCTCTATTATATAGAGGTAGCAAGTAGCAGGTAACACATTCAATAACCAGGTGGGGCACTGGCATTGTACCACAGAGCAAGTTACTACCCTGAACTGCTTCAAATGGGTGATGTGTAAGAATAAAAGTCATTTACGTCGCGCAAGATAAGGAGCGCCACAGAGAAAATATATGAAATACATGAAATTTTGTGCAAGGCAGACGAGTTTGATATTAAACAAAACAGATCTTTATTCTGCTTGAGAATAAACATATATTCTTTTCCAATCGATTGTGAAATTAAGATGCACAAGAGATTACGATAATCAGCATGTTGATGTCATTAGTTATTGATTAATGCATCAGTTTTAGCAGGACAGCAGCCTCCAACTGTCAAAAATGGCCACCACTATCAAAGTGAAGTGCCCGTAGATTCCCTGTGTGCCACGGAGAGGACTGCAGTTAAGAGTAGAACAGGTGCCTTCCAGGCTGGCAGCTTCCCAAGCTGTGCGGAGAAGCAGCTGGATACCAGGCAGGAAATGCTTTAAGAGCCGCAAGAACGCATCGCAAACTCAAAGCACACTGACCTGTACGGCAGAGTTATTGTTTCTCTGGGTTACGTCAGTGAAATACAGTCAACAAACGAGTGAAGCCATCTTGTCACAGTCCCAAAGCCGTTAAACTAAGCGTCTATACTGCTTCCCTCCAAATGCCTCCCAATTTATCAATGTACAGTAACTACAAGAAAGGTGTGATGCTTTCCGTCCATTATTATGATTATTTTAATTCAGGTAAACTATGGATCAGAATCATATGTGCACGAGTTTTGGTCAGAAGGTTGACCTAACGCCAAGTGACTGCGTGTTATGTCACATTTGAAAAGAGCATTTTACATAATGTTACATAACAAGGTTATGTCACATTTCATGAAGCACTGTATTTGTTGTTGTGTTATGTTATGGAAGCTATTACACACACTCCCTGAAGGCATGAGGAACACATACTTCTTCTGCTAAATCACAAAGATCAATTCATGTGCACATGACACACATGTTCAGAAATTCAAAGAGAGTGCAAACATGTTATGATGGTTTTTATTTCTGTTCAGTACATTCTCACCCGTATTTTAGTTCCTCATTCATACCAATTCCAAGAGGATGACAAATTCAGATTCCTCTCATGGCAGAAATCAATCTAACTCCAGTTCCTGAAATCCACACCGACAACTCAGTTCCATCAGTGAGCTTGACATCAAGGCTAACTCCAGATAAATCCCCAGTATAACTCATTTTGCCACGTTCTTGATCGGAGGTAAATAGAAAAAAGTAAGAAAAGACACGGAAAGCACATTCACAAATGGCGATGTGTTTTTCTTCGGCTTACTTTGTTTGTTATGTTTTGCTTGGTCCCAAGAAGCTAGTCAACACAATTCCTTTCCCCAAAAGCCTCGGTGGCCAAGTCAATCGCATTAGCAACACAACAGGCGTCAGGCAGCAACCGGTCGCTCAGCATGTAGCCACATGAAAAATCAATTCGCGAGCTGACACCCTTTCAAGGGATCTGATTTACTGTCCTGAGCCTGCAAACGACGGCTACACGAGCCTCGTCCTGGAGCGCCGTGGCGTCCGTGGCCTATCGCTTGCCCTGGGTATGAAGCCGCCTGATCTGACTGGCCGTCGTTTCAAGCCTAACCAATTTAGCTTCCATCCCCACTTCTGAGGGTGTTGGTGCATTGCACAGAAGTGGGAAACCTGCAGGGCTGCAATCTCACATGACCAGAACTCAGCTCACTTGACCTGAGGCGTACAGTCGTGTTCAGATGTGAAGCCCCATGTGCCTTCATATTCAGAAGTTCAGGCCTCACTGTAAATTCTCAGCACATGCTGATTATGAGCATTCCATTTGATTGCATTATGATATTTGTTAATCTCTGACAGTCCCACCGTGAGTACACAAGAGCACAATTACCGAAAACATAATTAGCCACATCTGCAGAAGTGCGCATACAAAAAAGTCTCTTTATTTCTTTATTCCGTGGTGCAACCTCCCTGCTTACATTTTTGTTTTTTATACTGGACAGGGATGATTGACTAACGCATCCCATATACTGCGACATAAAGTGGATCTGGGCATTGCTTGCTCTTGCCCTAAATCTGTGAACAAGCAGGGCCACTCTTACTCTGAAGGCTGTTGTATTAGACAACAAATCATTTGTTGATATTGTCCACATTCCTGCCAGAGAATCTGAGTGAATGCAGATCTCTCTGCAGCAAGTCATCAGTTACACACAACTGGGGCAAGGAGGAGAGAAAGCAGTTTGGGAGCCATATAATACTCCAATATCAACTGAGAAATTCACAACTCTTGCTTCAACAGGTACATGTACATACGTATACACACACACACATACACACACACAGTGCCTGCACTTGGGGGGAATTTCTCTGGGTCATTCTGGCAGCGAACATGAGGTAGCAGCCAGCACAGGAGCACAGACACAGACTGCACACCTGCAGTTGGGTGACTAATGCTGACCTTATTCCCCACATTATCACTGACAACAGCACAGGTAGCAATACCTTTCCCTGATGAGTTTCACCTCACAACACTTCTGCACCACTGCCCATCACTGCTGGACTTGGAATTAAGTATCACGGCCTTCGAGGAAAACGTAGAGTACGATAATGAGATTGTGGCATACTGTGCAAAAAAATACACTTAGGTAACACAATGCTTTTTATATCGCTAACCAACGCTCTTGGCATTCAGTACAAATTTCACTGATATACTGTATACTTCATGTAGAAAACAGTCGTACAGTTGTACAGAACATGCATGGGTTTTATGTATATGGATGGACAGCTTAGCTGCTGCAAGTCGTACACCCATATAAGCCAAAGCAGCAGGGCTTGACGCCACAGCCTAATTTTATCCCCAAGTTTAATAGGCAGAGTGTATGACTGCTGATGAGGGACTGCCAGTCGCAGACTCTGCACTTCCGTAATGAAGTTAGCGCGGCGACGGCGGGGACAGGGCACAGCGCCGGGACATAATTGGGATGACACGTCCAATTGCGGCACACGCTTGAGGGGGCCAGGTGTTCCTTTAATCGCCTCCGCGAGAGAGGTAGCCCGCCCTAACGAGTGCAATCAGGCGGCGGCCGCCTCGCCTACACACACCGCCCGTCAACTCGCATCGGCTGCTGCGTTGTTTCGCCGCCGCGTTCCCCAACGTGCGCGCCGATTCCGTCAACTCCCCGCCTCGTCAGTCGAAACAGCGGCGGGCACCGCCCCTCTTCCCACTACGCTGCCCGTCTCTGGGGGCCGCAGCAACGAACACACCATTCGTCAGAACGGCACGCCCCGAGGCCAGTAACTACCCCACACTCAGTTAATGACGCACATTAATTACACATCCAGCCAATTACATTTTCAATTGCAGCCAGTGTTATTTCAACACAAAATAGACATTCGGTGAATTGAAGTGAATATCATATGAGTAATGTTGAATCGCTGATGTGCCGGTACAATCAAATTCAGGCTTAATGGTGGGTTAAAATAGTGTTGTGAGGTTGTAATTACAAATTATAGTGCACCTCTGGTCTGGACACCACTTTCTCTTAATGATCCTTTCACTGTTATATCCATAAACAATTGAAAGTCGCATTAGGAAAATTAGAAACGTTAGTGATCGCTATATTTCTGTATTTCGGTATTCAACAGAGACCAGGTAAGAGGTGCTTTTGTACGTTTTGCAATCCTGCACATCACTCTAGATAAGAGCATCCGCTGGATGTCAGAAATGCAAAAGTAATGCTCAATGTACTCACATCTCCTACGTCGCTCTGGATAAGAGCATTCATAAAGAGACAAAAATGTAAATGTAAATTATATGGCCTGTGCTAATCTATAGTCTTTCTGCGCAATTGTAATCCATGGTAAACTGTCCTTTCTGCCCCATTTTAATTTATGCAGAATGGTCCTTTCGCCTCTATTCTAATATATGCAGAACTATTTTCTGCTCAATTCTGACCTATGTAGAACTGTCCTTTCCACCCCATTCTAGTTCCTGTGGACCCGCCCCCTACCACTCTACCACCACTCACCAACCCCAAAAGACAGCAACATTCCCAGGTAGCGTTGAGTAATAACCACCACTGGAACAAATTGCCTTCTTTTACAAGAACCTATGACTCACAAAAAAGATAGCCCTGCATATGGGAGACTAATGAAATGACATTAAAGAGAGCAGAATGTGGCTACGTGGTGACAGAGCAGAGAGACAAAGCCTCAGCCTCGATTAGCCTATGCGCGTTTATCTTGTACCCCTCTCCCAACTCACAATTGCAAAATATCAAACGAACAAGAGGAATTAGGGCACATTTGAGGTGGGTGTCCATTACATGCTGATATCATGCTGCAGCCGGGAGATGAATAGGTGTAATCAAGTTCCAATTTTTCCTCAGTAATTGATTGTAATGTTTCTGTGAGTAAGGTTTGGGAGGCCGCAATAAGACTGACTGGACCGTGGGCCTGAGATTGATAGGTCCTACTTTCTTAAGATATGCTATGTAGAACACAAGATGTACTCGCAGAAACAGAAGCAGAAATAAGTGTCTGCTCTTAAGCTGGCAACTGTATTTCTCTATTTACGCTGATATTCCTCTGGTAAAATGTGTGCTCATAGCTTGCCAGCAACATTAAATAGCTGTTCCTCAGAAAGACCACAATGTCCATTGTTCACCATTAACTACCCTCTGTTCAGCTCCCGCTGCCAGCATTTAAACTGTCTCTGTTCGCCCGAGCGATGAGGTAAGCTCTTTTGGCACTCTGGAAGAACTGAATGCCGGCTGGTCAGGCATTTTTTGTTGCCGGTAAGCCAGCGTTCACGGAGTTTAGCCAGAAGCAACAAAAAAGCCACCGAGACAAAGGGAGACTGTGGAAACGGTGCCAGTTGAGCTAAACGCTTGTCGCCCATAGCAAGCAAATGCACGATTCCACCTACCAGCTGTTATAAGATTCTATCAAGCTATAAAACCACTTTTACAATAGCTAATCATGACGTGAAAATAGAACAATAAAAATCCTTAACACTGAAATCAAACACTCGTGAAATACATACATTGTTCACCATCTTTCAACAGAAATTTAATGCCGTCCAGCCTTGACATACTGGCTGCAACTGGCAGTGAGCGTGACAGACCTGCCCACAATCCTGGTTCCCATTGGATGGCACCCCCTTCATTATGGACTTAGCCATAACCCAGTACTTAGCAGTTCTGCCTGGTTCTAGTTCCAGCAGTGGACCTAACCTAATCATCCTCTCCTGTTACACCAACTTGGAGTTGTGGAGGAGGGGAGACAAGCTCTGGACCTTACATTTGGCAGTGTTGACATTGGGGCTGCTACAAGTGAAAGAGGAGGCCTGGTTTTCAGTTGGCTGGTTGAAGTTAATTAACAGATACAGTGCCATACCAGAGAGTATGAGTCAGGGCTGTGTGTTTGCATTCATTGGGCATTCGCCTGACTCCAGCACGTGGAATCGCATGGAATGTGTCTGCGGACACTGTGCAGCATACCCATTCTAAGTAGGGCTCCACCAGCAAACGCTACAAACAACAGTGTAAGGCACACCACTATATTTAACCGAGTGAGAAACCGGGAACTGGACACAGCCAAAAACGTGAACCACCACTGGATTAAAGTTTTTGCCCTTTGGATTGAAGGGGGCAGATCCGAGATTTGACATGATCCCAGCCCCAGTGCTGTGTTCGTGCTGAGGGAGGTCCGTTTCAAAGCGTCCCCTGCGGCCAGGTCCCCAGTGAGTGCATTTCACCGTAATGTCTGTCACAGTAGGCTGTGCTGTAATGTCACGACGTAGGGAAAATGAACACGAGACCTGGGGCCGCGGGCAGGATGAAGAAGCACTCTTCTCTGCTGGAAGAGGGGCAGACTGATCGTTCAGAGTCAGAGTTCTGCCCTCCTCCCCACGTTCGGATACTCCCCACAAAATGAGGCTGTGTCCAAGGCAATGAAGGGAACTGGAGGATGTGTTTTCCACATACTGGGTAAACAACCATCTTGTCAGGATGGGTAAATATGGAGGGGAGTCATTATGGTCATCAAGGTGTCAGGGTGGACATTCCTGCAACACGTCTGACTATCTGTTCTCTCTTACCTTCACAGCTGGCACATGTTTCTGTTTCTGTCCTGTGATTAAAGTCTGCCCTCAAAATGGATTCTCACTGCCGTTTGGTGTACAAACTGGCGTAGATACGATGCACTGATGTTGTATATGGCACTCAGGTCACAACAACAATCCCTAGCCTGGAGGGTTGTGAGGTCAAGAAACACTGCCATTGCAGTGTAGAGCAAAGAACATCCAATCAATTTCTGCTACATGAATCTAACTCCGTTGTGGAAAAATTCATGAAAATTTGATGTCACCTTGAGGGAGAGTGTCTGCAAAGCAACAGTACTTTAATTTGTGTTTGTGGTCCTTCAGTTAAAACTGTAAAACTTTGTTGCAGGGGGGGCTGATATGCAGAATGTAGTCTGAAAACAGCAGCAGATCGGTGCGTGACATTTAAATCTGCTAGGTCGTAACGCCCTAATGCAAGCAATTTATATTTGTCGGTCCATCTCATTGACTCCATGGTCAATATTATTAACATCTCTGCCAATGTTCACCTGTGTTAAGCACAGATACCAGAGATCCGCCAGCTTCTCGAGGCTTTTTGAGATGGTGTGATGAGAATGCACTGTATCTGTGATTTTAGTCTGCCTGCAGCCAAAACAAATCACTGTTCCCCATCCCTCAAGGACACAGACAAATCATGAATTGACAGCTCAGTGATCATATGAAGTGTTTTGTACTATTTTGTTGTCCGCAGCCAGAGCAAGACAGATAGCAGCTCTTTCAAGATTAAAATTAAACCTGCGCTCTGACAGTCACCTACATGGTTGCAGTCACCTACATGACCGCTACGTACTGTATACTGCATGACTTTCTGTCCTGAACACTATCCAGCGAGCTGATAGATCTCTTAATCCTTCTGGAACTATTGTTTGTGTGGAACTATTGGCAATCAGCCATCATATGCCCAGAAACACGGGGCGCACTGCCACTGAGGCCTGCTATCTGAGAATAAGGATGCAACCAGATAAGTATGAAGCATCTAAGAAAATTGGTGACTAGTGACACTGTAAAAATGACCACAGGGAGTTAGACCACCTACATGTTAAGATCTTCCACCAGAAGTGCTAGAAAGCTACATGGACAGAAATCAGCGTGATCAACTGTAAACACTGTTAAGAAGGAAAGGTCAACTTACCTAGGAATGGGGCCAGTGAGGTCATCCAGGGGTGGCAAAACAAATGTGGGGGGAAAAGAAAAGGCAACATTAGAGACTTTTTAATGAGATAAATTTCATATTTAAGTATTATTACACAGCATTCTGTAGGCTTACATAAAAGACATATGACACAAAGAAATCCTTTATCTAAAAACATGTTTTAAAAGCATTATTTCAGTCATAGATTGATCAGTCCACCAGATTTTTCCATCAGAACAACACAGAAATGATAGGGAATGTTAATGTTGTTTTCGGGGGCGGGCTGAACAGTGAATCTGCAAGAGGAGGAGTGATTTGATGGGAGGAATCAGGCTCGCGAAGGTGACGATTACAGGAGACACGGAGACGATGACTAAACCCGGTGGATCGCGGCGGCGGCAAGCGGCCATCCCCGCGCTCTCGACGAGGAGATGAACGGAGGCGATCTCCTCGTGTTCTCACAGCGCTGGGAAGCAGCCAGGGGAAAACAGCTGGCGAAGGTAAACGCCTAGCTAATCTAACTTTAGCCCGCGAACGAGCCCTTCCTTGCCACAATAAACGGGGGAGATCCAGCTAAATCCTGATTTAAGCTCTGCCCACGTACCGCATGGAGTCTCGCGTGCCAAAACAGAGATTATTTATTTTTACATCCATGTGCCACGCAAAGAAATAACCACTGTGTGCTGTAATAAACCTTCACAACAATATATTAACCATTAATGCAGGAAAATCCCTTAGCTGCCCACTCAGAAAAGCTGTCAGGGCACTGAACCTCAGGGTCAGGCAGTCATTCACTCTTGCTTTTCAGCCTCACTTGAAAAGAGAGTGAGGGGTGACACATTTACCTCACAATAACTTCAATGCAATGTCAGAGGTTGTGGGTTCCAGCAGACGAGGCTACCTGTGGTAGAGAACGAGTGACGCATCTAGCTGGCACGGGCGACGCTTCTCTGCGTTGCTATCCCACCTCCCAAGAAAAAATGAATCATTAATTCGCACCTGCTCCACGTCAACATTTGCCCACCAGGTGTCACTGTTGCAACAAAGAATTGCGTGTTGGCAGCGGTTCATTTCGTATGTCGAATGCGATTGACTAGTATTTCCATCTCCGCTCCTGCAGAGAGGATATGTAATGCCCAGTATAATAATGCAGTCCTGAAATTTGTGAATCGCTTTCACTAGTCTTGGTTCAACTATTCGTGAAAACGCTGGCTTCGCACACAGAAATGAAACAGCAGGTCTTTTTTTTGCCTTTTTTTTTTTTTGTTCCTCCCCAGAGACGGGTGCTAACACTGCTGCTCCTCTTCTAATAAGAAAAGACACTAGAGCGATGAGAAAAAGAAATAAAACAAGCCTCTTCCAGAAAATCTTCTTTTTTAAGAGTTTGTTGGCAATTTGGTGAAGCTTGATAAAAGATTTTTATTCCAAATGAAAAAATATAATCACTTAATTTTCCGGTCTATTTAAATCCTTGGCTCTCTCCAAAAAGCATGGTAAACAACACCAATTGGCTTAGCAGGATTTGAGTTTGTTTGTTGATGTTGTCATTGTTTTAAACATGCAGAGTGAGGAGAATGCATAAAATATCTCAGGTTACAATTAGCAAAAAAAATGCATATGTTTGCATAGTATGCAACCTTTTATCAATATTAATTTACCACAGTTATAATGTGCCAAACCAGCAGCACTAGACAGGACTAGACCCTGTGGCAAAGGATAATGTGGCAAGTACTCACTCAGCTGATGAGGATCACAGAGGTAAGGGCAGGTTCTATCCTGGTTAGGACTCATTGGTGTTTCTTTCCACCCAAATATGCATTTCATGTATTTCATAACAGTTATCTCAAAGCTTTATTGAGGCTTTTCAAAAAGGAGGAATCCTGGTACCAAGCTTGTGCTAATTGAACAAAGTCTCTTTAATGATGCAGAGCAAACTAGCATTTATAATGTCATACAACTCATCACTGATAGTTTAATCAATTACACAAACACAGACACACACAGACACACACACACACACACACACACACAAACATGCAGTATAATGCCACAACGAAGCATAATGACATAATGAGCAATAATGACAAGCTGGCTGTTAGCCAGCTACACAAAATTATTTCCTCGTCAGCTTAACTTGCAAAAATTGTTTGAAACAAAATAGTTGTTATATAGCTACTTAATTACGTACAGGAAGGACTTGAACATGAATGCATTTTCCAGTATAAATGAACAATTAGGAATGAGTTCAAATATTCAGCTCTTCCTACATATATCTGTGATATCATCAATTGATTATTTATTCAGTATTCATGCTTGTTAATTAACAAAAAAATTAAGTTGTATTCTTTATTCTTTATTCTTTCTTTAAGTCCCACACAAAAAAATGACAGAATTCATTGATATTTACTTTCCTGACAGAAAATGTGAGTGAATGCAGATGTCTGTGCAATGAGTCATTTACACAGAGACAACTAGAGTTTCGCACAGTGCTTTGCAGGGAAAGGTTGATTCAATTAGTCCAACATTCAACTGCAGGAGCCAGACTACTCAAATGTCAGATTGTTTCAAATGGACATCCATAGTACAAACATATATTTGTCCACATTTCAAAACATAGCTTAAGCAACTGACAGTGCATAGTAAAAGTATCATCATGTCAATCATGTTCATGCTTCTTTCACTTTCACATGAACATAATTTCTTCACTGCTGACTGAAGTTGTATGCAGAGTGAGAACAGCTTTGTGATTACATCTGAATGCGCACTGAAGTCAGTGAAGTATCTGCCAAACTTGCACAAATCCATTTTGCACTTCCTTTAAAAAAATGCACTTTGTAGGGATGAATGCATAAAACATAACTACTGCTACCAAGGCAGTGTGAGCTGTAGCTTTACTTCTAATCAATTCCAAATAATGGAAGATTAAAAGTGCAAGAGGATTTGCTGCAATTTAAATAGGCTTTTTTGTCGTTAGCCAAACTACATTTAATTTAATTTTGATCACATCAGTACATGCCATCATGCTTGTCAGTGCTCCTGTTCTTGGGTGTTGGTCTGCAGTCAATCCAAATGTGAGGCAAAATGAGTGCTGTTGTGTGTTACCTTTTGTTGCCTATGGTTACCTATCGTGGCCTTGAACGTCACTTGGCATCTGCCAGATGAATGAATGCATGTTGTAAATGACAAAAAGGACAAGATTTCAGTGCACAGAAGCTACTGAGATTTCTTCTATTGTTATATCTGCACTTCAGTTAGCAATGAGCAACGTGCCCATTACTGGCCCTGTGTATGGCCCTTAAATCAATGCAGGCCTTCAGTCTGTAAACCTTGTTTTTCTGAAGCCCAGGGGTTATAACCAATTTACAGGTAACTGTACCATAGTGTAATGCGTTAGCTCAGTACCGACGTCATTCTCCCACACAGAATTCATATCTGCCAGACCGAAGCAGAACCCAGAATAGTGTGATACTGTCCAAAGACAGGACCTGTCAGGGAGAGAGCACAAATCCACAGGGTATACTGGAGAAGAGGTGGCACTGTAGTTCAAAGCTCTGAATTTGGGAGAAGCTGAAGAAGCCTGAGCCTAAGTGTTCATTTGGCAAAAATGATCAAATGGTGACAAAAATGCGTTTGGAAAAGAAGCCCCTGAAATATTCTGTACCACAGGTAGGATTGGGACTGCTCCGGGGGGGGGGGGTTAAAGGGGGTAGTAGTGTGCACAAGTATAAAGCCAACAACCAAATATTTCAGCTAACAGCCAAGTTGGATTGTTAGTATGATCTATATCTAGCCTTGAATCTCCAATCAGCAGCAGTCCATCAGAGACCACAATCTATCATTCAGGTTTAGAATTCCAAAATAACATTCATACATTTTTTAGCATTCACTGAGCACTATTACTGGAATAAACTGTGTAAAGGGCATGACTTCCCTGCTTTGTTTGTCTTTCTAGGCTTGCTCTGTGAACAGAGTGGAAATTTAAATGCCTCTCTAAAAATTCTAGGCATGAACCAACAGGAATTTAGACAGCGTGACCATTTTCAGAGATTACTGGTGTCACAGGGGGAAAAAAAAAGCGATATTGCCCGAAGGGGGAGATCCTGTTTAGTGCATCCTAATAAGTTTTAAATGAGCAAATTCTATTAGATCTCATGAACAAATTAAGCAGAAAGCACTACGGAGTGAGTACAGACGTCTGAAGCGAGCTTACTCGCACCAACGCTCGAAGAGCGCAGCTGCTTGCGTAAGCCGGAGCAGCAGTGGAAGCCGTCAGTCACCAGTGTGGGTGAACGAGGGCGGGAGCACCTGGACTTCAAAGGCACACGCAAGACGCTCAGCCCAATCCCGCAGAGAGCCAGACTCAGTCATTCTGTTTCAACATCAGCCCGTCAACACGGAGTCAGACAGGCATTAAAAATAAAGAGGAGCGCTGTTAAACAATCACCTTGCTGTTTTTGCACCTATCACAAAGGGTCACTTTCTGAAAACAAGGCACACTGCATCCATACTTCTTCTGTGAGAGATGAAGTAAATGCAGAACATTCCTCCCTATGCTACCCAGGCCCGGCACTATGGAGGTGCTTAGGGGTGCGCTGCACCCCCAGACGGACCTCACCGCACCCCCAGTTGTCTACTCATATCCCAATGTCTACATAGTATTTATGACATTTTGTGCACGCCTCTGCATTTTCTCCTGGCACTGAGCCTTACGCTACCTTGTACAGGAACGCAACCAAGAACTTCACTCATAAGTAATACCATGCAGGGTCCACCATTTTGTGTAACACCTGTGTGTAATCTGTTCCAAAAGGGTGATTTTGCTGCCTTTTTTTCACTCCTTTTCTCCAGCGATTACATAACTCGTGCTTTTTCAGGGAGCGGAAGAGTTACAGCACCTCGCATCCGTGTTTAATTAGCCAGCGCCGCTAAATGACAAAATAGGTGACAACAAGGGAAAATCAACTGAGGCGGACAGCGCTCGCCGCAGCCGCACACATATATTACGGGTAAAATCACAGAGAATATTCATGACGGCCGCTCCAGCGCGGCCTCCACTCACAAGGGAACTGTAAGGCTGCAGGTATGAGCAGCACAGCTGCCAGACGGCGAGATGACTATTGTAAATTGGCGCAGTACAGCGGAGGGAAAATTGATGCGTATTTATGTTCGCGCTCGCGGCATACCCCCCAGTCCAGAGCTGCAAGAGCAGAATATCAATCGCCCGGCCTTTTTAGAAAGCAAACATTGAAAAACACTACATTATTTACTCATAGAGTAGGTGCCCTTATCTTGCGTGACTGTGAATGCTTGGAGCCTTCTTCACCACATTTCTATAGTTGAAATGGTCTACATAATAGATCAACTGCGGTAAAGTTTCTTATGAAGGGTTAAAGTAGCCCCAGCTAGACTTGAATCCCCAACTTAAGTGTCACAGTTCAGCACTCTAAGCTCTATGACAAAATCTGCCAGACTGTCTCCATGCAGTGACCCCATGCACTGATTGACAACGACTCAACCCAGCTCTGATCCTCACACAAATTATTACGGGCCAGAACTGAAACTAATCCAGGATCAGTGCACAGGGTCACCCCCCATAACCCTTCACTGGCTTCCATTTGCCTGCTTTCAGGGGTAAAACATAATAGAATGGCTGTTACTTTTACTCAGATATAAAAGGCTTCACCAATTTACCCCCTGAAGATACTTCAGAGGCTTTGTAATTCTATGGTCAAACTCCCTGTTTTGCAGATTAGCCTTTGTAGCAGCAAGACACAGAATTGCTAGTCCTTGACATTTCAGTATAACTCAGCAGTGCTTGTTCTCTATGATTGCTGCCTGCAATGACCATCTCTGGAACAGAAACATGGAAATGCAGCACTGAAGCAGAGAAGAGACTGAGAATCCATTTCCTCAGATTAATCAGAAGATTGCATGGAATTTAGACTGCTGAAATGGCAGCAATTACGAATCAGCAATCTTTTTTTTTTGCAGTGCACTCTGGGATATATTTCTGATGAACATATGAACACTGTAGTTACCATCTGTCAAGAAAAAAAATGGAAGTCACTTCAGTCCAATGGGGATTTAAAGGAGCTGTAATTATTGGGGAAAAGGTTGCTGCATCGACAATGGCCGAGAGAATATTGACCATTGGTGAGGTGGCTCAGGCCTGGGAGATGACATGTACCCCTCATTGTGGTTCTGACAGGGGAGATGCTGTGGCTTTGTGTCTCCTTCAAGGCCATTCACACACACCAGACCCAAAATGTCAAATTTGCACATGTAACAGACCAATGCACCAGCTTGCCAATTCCATGAAGAGAAATATCACAGGGAACGGTCGTAACACTTTCTGAATAGGAGGCACGTGTTTTCACAGCAGTGGGAATAGTGGTACACGATCTCACCGGCTGTGGTAGCGCCGAGACCCTATGTCGAATGCGGCCCCCGATATAGCCCCCCTCTACAGCAGCGGCCTGGCCCGCAATGTGCCGCCCGCCTTCCTCCACCACCCCTCTCCAACCCCGTCAGCCCCCGCCAATCCCACACCCACTCTCACTCATCCAAGCCCAGCAACCTGTTGCCAAGGCAACCCAAAGCACCAACGTCTCCAAGTGAAAACAAAAATCGATGTTTCCCCCCCCCCCCTCATTATCATGTATTCACTTTCCCAGAGCACGCTGCACCTTCCCCAAGCCAACGCTCATATCGTTTCATGGAAAGAAACATGAAAGAGGAAAAAAAAATAATAACTCTCCCCCCCTTTTCCCCAATGTCTGAATCAGGCTCAACTGCGATATGAAATCTTTACCCATACGGCGTCAGCTGAACAGCATTTAAGAGTGTTGTTTTTTTCCCCCCCACCTCTCCCATCCATCTCATGTCCTCCCTCTCCACGTGCTGAGCAAAAGACAGCGTGGGAGCAAACATCCAGCGGATGCATTCACTCGGCAACGGCGGGCTTCAAGGACGCAGCAGTCTGGGGCGGGCCACAGCAGAGACGCTGAAAGAGGCGTCCCTGATCGCTAACGCTCGCGCGGGACAGCGCCAAGGTCGCGGACATCGCAGACAAGCCCAGCAGGCGCGTCCCAGCAGCGGCGTGCACCGATTGCGCGAGTTTGTTTTCGGTCTGCCGCCCTCTCGGGAGTCTCCCCTCTTCCTGTTTGGACTTCGGATCAAAAAATTCACTTGCTGTTTCCCAACAAGCGGAGAGCCACCCAGGGGGAGATACGCGACTTACACACAGCTGAGGGGGGGGTGGGTGGGGGGTCGTGGGATTGTAACCGAGCCCCGAAAAACAAAACATTTCCTGGAAGTGTCCGCTCATCCGCCCCGCCCACCTCCCCACCCCCACCTCCACCACCACCTCTCACCAGCTGATCAGTTTCCACAGTGTTTATTTTTAACACTGGTGGTTTGGTGTGTGTTTGGCATCACCCAGACAGTATGGGATGGGCATGGCAGATGTCATGGTGGGGGGCTGAGCCTGCACCTAAGCAGGGAAAACGGTGGCAAAACCGCTGTCACATGGAACAGCTGCAGCTGTGGTAGCCCAGAAGCCTGGCAAAATATCGCCATCAAACCTAAACACTCTAAACCATCTCCCCACTCCACCTCATTACAGCCATCATCTGCGGTTCCACAGGCCCTGTAACAATGTTAATCCTCCCTTGTAAAACCCACTTAATACTGCTGCAGACACTCCTAAGATAATGAGTGAGAAAGCAATGAGCTCAGGTAAGATGGTTGATACCCTGACAATCGCTGCAGCAATGATGGCCAATTGTCGGAGTCCGCTATTATGATATGATCAAAAGACGGAGCGCTACAGAAGCAGCAGGACGTGGATCTGAAAGCTGTCTTTTGCTGCACGCCCTGTTCTCTGAAGCCTCCTGTTCAGGACTGTAGACCAGAAGAAAAACCCTGTGGTCTGTTCATTGCTGGGCATTTCCAAACGTCTCACCTGGTATGGCTTTGTGTATTATATTGTTGCCAGATATACCTCATTCCTCTCTTTCCAAGAATGTGTCATCTTATTAGTCTCCTGTATGTTTAACTTACTCTCACTTTCAGACATTATTGTGCATTATTGTACAATTGTCAGAACTCCTGACATTTCAGATTGTAACTGACATTCAACATCCTCAGTCTTAGAACCTTAGAAACAGACACACAAAGTGGGTATTACAGGTTCTGGAGAGAATATTAACAGATGCAGAATATCCAAACAAACACATTTCTTGGATTAAGTTAGATTCATTATCAAATAGTGATAATAAAAATCTTGTGAATAAATCTAATGAACAAAATCTTCTTATCTGTCCAGGTTATGTTCCAGGAAAGTGCCATGTATAATGAAACAACATGCATTTCTGTGTGGGGAAAAAGTCCATTTGATGCATTAACACAAGGATAGAGGGTCTTAATGACTGCACAAAAAAAAATAAAATTCTCTACATCTACTCATAAAATGTACTTCCCACTGTTTTTAAATTACAAGAAATTCATCACTTGCACAATGCATTCCAGTCATACGTAAAAAGACTGCTTACATCGATGGTGAATAACCTTCCTGCACAAGCATAGTGCACGGGCTATACACACACAATGAAGCACATCAAGCATAAGGGAGCATAACAAATGATCTCCACAGCTTCCACTGGAAAATTATATAAGTGCAGAACTCATTCAATGCATCTAAATTGTTTCTTAATAAATCATAGATGTGTATATGTAACAATGCATGTTGGGAAGAAGCAGGAGATGTTAAGGGATGGAAGCTCTCTTCTCCCTCTCACCTTCATGTATCCCATTAGGGTCTGCGTTTACCCTAAGCTCTGCTTCGGTTAAAAGAAACCTGTCTGGTGGATCAAACTGAGTTCACCTCAAACAAAAACCTGGAAGTACACCCCTGTTCTGAAAAACACTACCTGTGAGCAGTTAAAAAGCTTTCGAATCCGATCCACTCTGAGCAAAGGATCCAGCCCCACCCAGACGGGGTTCTGCACTTTTCTGCTGGGTTGGGGGGATGTGGGGGGTAGTTATTGATCCAGTGATACTGAGCTGCTGAGGGGAGGTGTGCCTGCCAGGTTTTCCCTATTGTTCCACTGCCTATGATTTATGCAAAAAAAAAAGGACCAATTAAGCAGCAGATATTCCTTGCTCCCACGGGTGTTGCAGACAGTCAGGCTGTAGGTGTGTGTGTCCCGGGTCCCACTGCGCATGCGTGTGTGTATATAAAGGGGCACACTGCAGGGGTTCGTGTGATGTGCTACGCAGCAGGTGCGTGTGTGTGTGCGTGTGTGCGTGTGTGTGTGCGTGTGTGCGTGTGACAGTCCATGCTGTGTGTGCTGAAACACACGGTACAAACACTGCGGAAACGATACAAAGATGGGAAAATGTGCCTCACACACACACACGCACACACACATTTTATAAATACAGTATATAAATATTTTTCTAAACGGGCCATTCCAGAATAAAGGAAGCTGGAGGGAGTGGGGGGTACACATTCAAAACATTGACAACACACTGCGTACTGCCATTTATCAGCGGGTTGTAGCATGTTCCTCCTTCTCTCTCTCTCTCCTTCTTCTATCTTTCTCTCTCTCTCTCTCTGCCGTGTATCCGCAAGCGAGCTGCTGTCCTACTCTGAAACGCCGCCCACGCCCGCCCTCGCCAGCCGCTGGAGAAACTGAGGGGGCGGACGAGCTTTCACAGGGAGATGGGATGCGTGATAGGAACGAGTTCCGCGCCGACGCCTGATCCGAGATTGACGGCGCTCGCGCCCGCTCCCAGCCACAGGCGCCTCGTGACAGAGCGGATCGGCATACGGGATCTGTGGAGAATAGTGTCACGGGGTTGCGGGATTGAATCCCTGGTGGGGCGCTCCTGCCGTGCCCTTGAGCAAGAGACCATATGGTTCCAGAACATGCCCAGCTGTGTGAAAGGGCAACATGTCAGCATTCAGATCTGTCACTAATGCCCCGCTGGCCTCACATTTGGGCATTACCATCCACAAAGCCATTAGAGATACCTCAGTTTAGCATACATGCAGGGGTTTTAAGCAGAATTTCCATCTGCACTTCAACCAGCAAACTTCCATCATAGACGCTTCCAATTACCCCACATACACCTGGACGCGTTGAAATGATGGCCTAGCCAAATGAATCACAAACAAATGAATCAAAAAAAACTTTGAACCTTTCTTTGAATTTGTTTATTTAAATGCTTAAGCCATTTTTTCGATTTAATATGATGCATGCACTTAATTAGCCAATAAAACTTCAAGTATTCAAATTTCAAGAAGTCTAACTTATCACAGCATCTCCTTACTAGTGTGCAAAAAATAGATGTTTTGTCTTTCAAAGTTTCTGATAACACATTTTTAGAGAGGAGTGTCTGACAGTCAATCTTTTGTTATACTTACTGTGCAAAAGCCAGGACTCGGGTATACTGAAGTGAACCTAGTAATAAAGGAGTTTACTATGTGCTGCAGCCTTTGGTACAAAAATGCAAATGAATTAGCATTTAAATGCCAATGTATTCAAGTCCTTGCCATTTGCTCACAGATTCAGCCTTTGGTCAAATACCCCAGGGCCCACTATCCCAATCCATGTCTGAATTCTGAGAGGTATGAATCAACTGGATCAATGTCAGGGCCGACATGGCCCGCACAAGTGCACACAAATCTGTACCCCATCATGTGTGTGTGACAGGTTCACTTAGTTTGCAAGCGGCTTGGGAGTCTGGAGACAGAAGCTAGAAGGAGTAAAACATGGACTTCAAATTACATTTACACAGAGCTGGAATTAGACCCTCAGGGCCATTCAGATTTCACAGGATGTGAAAATATTATGACAGTCTTTCAGGAGAGTCATTGGCGAAGTACAGCGCAAAATTTAAAATAAAACCAAAAGTGCCAGGACTTTCTAAATGTACTCAATGGACCACCATTATATTTCATTACATTACAGTCATTTAGCAGACACTCTTAACCAGAGCGACTTCCAGCACAATTGAACACAAGTGTATCCATTCAAGTTTAATGAGCAACAGTGTCAGACCAGGCTGACAACACTCCCAGACCAGCAACCCCAAGCAATGGTCCAAACATAAGTATCCTGATGTTTATTCCTACCTAGCCCATCGTGCTTCAATGCTCCATTGAACAGTACATCTATGATATTCATAATGATGTCCGATTAGCTTACAGCAGGTAAAGCTAAAGCATATTCAGTTACTGCTGGGTAATCCTTAAGTAATACTATCTATTGCTAATGACAGGCAGAGCAATGGATGTAAACATAACCTCAAGCAACTTAGCAATTTGAGTTTTCCAGGTGCGTACAGTCAGCCACTAATGATGGAGACCTCTAATTTCATGCATTTTTCAAAATCTAATACATCAAAATGACTTAATGGGTATAACCAACACAGATGTGTCTTTGTTAACCACTTAATATAATTTGCTAATGCATAAGGAAGGGCAGCCCTTGACATCATTGATTGAAAATTGTTCATTTATTTCCTTTCATTAAATAAATAAATAAATTGCAACCACAAAAGAAACAAAATCAAAGCAAGCTTTTTAAATATCTTTTTCACCAGGAATTCGATGAATGAAACCAAGATCAGACTATCCTTCCTTTTGGGCATGCAATTGATGTATTAGGTGTGCTCGTCAAGGTCCTTGGCAAATTAATGAATTTATTGGTAAATAGAAAACCTTGATCGGGCATAATGCACATCCGCTTAATTACTTAGAAAAATAACAGAAGCCATTACATACAACATCACCTCAATTAATGTGATCTCATCTTGAAGATCAAGGTAGAGCATAGCTTTGTGCCACCTTTGAAGCTTTAGTGCATTTACACCTAAAATGTGAGCACCAACACACATCTTGAGATTAGCTCAGGCTACCTAGCTAGCAAGCATCTGTGATGACAGTGTCATATCAGCATTATAATAACTGTACCTGACCTAGCATTGGCTCGATATCAAAGTAATCAGGCTTTGTGACGTTAGCATCATTTCTGGGAGCTGTGCCAGCTGGAAATTGCCAGTGTTTTACCTCTCTTTGACAAAATATCCACCTTTCCATGCACAACCTATGTGCTTGCCCATGCTGGTATGAATGAAGTCTATGGGATGCATGATGCCATGACGTGGCTTATGATGTTAACCACCTCTCTCAGGTAAAGGGCACTTTCACGGCAGGTACGGTTGGTCTCAGTCATATTAGAAGATAATGGGTGTGACACGCATATTACAGCATGGTAAAGTCGGAGAAAATCTTTTTCTTTTTTTTTTTTTTTAAAGCCCTCGGGCCTCATGTGTGAGACCAAACGGGCAGGGACACCATGTGGGTAGAGGCGGGAGGGAGCAATGCATGCAGGGAGTTTTGTGTGTCGCCCCGCTTACACCGCCGTCACGGCGACAGCTCAGCTCAGAGCGGGGCCAATGCGCTTTTGGTCCAGAGCCGCTTCTCTCTCAATCCCCAGATTAAAAATGACAGCCAGGAGATCAGAGTATTATTTACTCTCCCTGTGCATTCCGGCAAAACATTTTGGATCCCCTCCATCAACACACCAGAGTGCCACAGGACTGGAAGAGACCAGAGGAATAAACCTGCCACAACAACAACAACAACATGTCCTTTCCCTTTGCTGAAAGCTTGGGATGTTGGGAGTGATAAGAAATTTTAAGACGAGGAAGCCCAATGGCTTCAGCCTGTCTACTGAGGTCATTTTTTCCCCCCTTCAGCCTCCTCGGTTTTTCCAAGATAAGTCCCTGGCTCCAGTCTGAAACTGGTACAAACATACTCACGTTGGAGAGATGTTGCCACACCACCCACTCCAGATGTTCTTCGTTCTCTCAGCACTGGGGCTCGCTGACAAAAGCCCTAAACTGCATTTGATCTAATTTAGTTCGACCAGGAACAGTGCTTCTCTTTCCAATTAGGAGCAAATTATGAGTCGACGTTCAATCATACAGCCGAAGACCTCAAAAAGCAGAGACTCTGACTTCACACTTTTGCCTAGCTCCGTGGTTTCCTTCTCAACAGATGTCATGGTAACCTTCATACAAGACAAAATGTCCTCATGCCCCCTCTAAACTTCAACTACAGCATCATCAAAGTGGTCTCTGCTGTATTTGTAAAAATCAGAGCTGAAACTGGTCAAGGAGAAAAATAGTGAAAAAAATGTGACCTCCAAAGGGTAGTGAACACCCCTAGTGGTTTGCCTGCAACCTACAATCACTGCCAACTGGAGGACAGCTTACATTTATAATGATTAAGTCAAAAATGGTTGCATAAAGAACTATTAAAAATCAAACTGGCACACAGATTAACAAAAAGTGATAAACAGTGAAAGCAGAAGGTGAAAAGAAATGATAACACAGCAAATAAACAAGCAAAAACATGTGCCAGCAGAAATGGATTACAAAATTATGAGAATGATAAAACAGCAGCATAATGGATTCTATTTCATTGCATATCTGACTGAAACAGTTGTTGGTGATTGTGTTTTTGATGTTTGGCCTGACTGAGTTTAGTAACCAAACAGCTGTTGCACCTACACAGAGTACTTTTGCTACTTTCAAAAAAAAAAAAAAGACTTCATTTGGTGATCATGAGTACGCCATTGGCTGTCTGAAATATGAGTGACAGACAGTGCTTCAAGTGAAGGCTGAGAAAGCTTCACTGAGGATAACACTCACATAGACTTGCAATGAGTCATGCTGAAGGAGTTAGGCACATGCATACACAAACACACAGAGGTATACACGCGCGCGCACACACACACACACACACACACACACACACACACACACACACACACACACACAAAGACACACACATATCCACACACACACACAAACGCACAGATCTATCCACATACATACACATACACACGTACACGCATGTACCCACACACACATCCACATACATACACACACACACGTACACACACGCTCACACAATGCTCGCAGACACAAACACAGATGCAAATATGTGACTGTACTCCAAAAAGGCAGCTGAAAATGAAAAACAGCCATGTGCTGGCATGAGTATCTCCACTACTCTAACTCTAACCTTTACAAGACATTTTATTTGTCATGAAGTCATAATGGAAAAGAATGCAAATACATCTCTGCCAATACTTGTATGGCAAGCAGTGACTCTTTCTTATACAAGGCAAACTCTAACACTGACTGGGGTCCAGAATGTGAAATATATAAATTAAAAAAGGTTTATTCACTCCCGGGTGAAGCTTGCGTGCTTGTAAAGAACAAGACAGAAAGGTACGTGACATTATGGGAAAAAATAGCACCATTCTCCAATTATGAACCGAAATAACCAATCAGACAATATTTATATGGAAAATCAGACATTGTGTTTAACCAGGAACATCAAGCCCAGCCTCTGAAGTACTGAAATCCCTGCTGCAGCACAAATAGAGACAGAACAGAGCAGGCTGTTTCTGAGGAAGGCAGCTGAGTCAATATAAAGCGGATAGATCACACCACAGGATTTGCATGCTGGTTGCTGATGGGAGGGGCCGCTGTGTTGCCTCTGTGTCTGAGGTCCAGAGGTCCCGCCCCTCAGCCAGGGGGACGGAGGAAGCAGAGGGGCGGAGAGAGCCGAAACGGCCCACAGATGTCTGCAGCTGTTTTCCACAGCACCGTATTTGCCCTGTGTGGGTGGATGAGGAAGGAGGTCAAGCATGTCCTGTCAGGCCCCTGGTCCTCCTGATTTTTTTGTTCCCTTTGGCGGCCACGCCCGCCCCCCCCCCCCGCCCCCCCAGACGGGCATTGCGCGGTATCCCCACGGCACACGCCCAGGTCTACGCGCCTAGCAGAGCAGGGATCAGAGCGCTTGTCGACTGGCCCGATGATGAGAAGTGCTCTCTTCTACACACATCGAAAGCCACCCCGTCTGTCTCTCTAAGCTCTCTGAACTAGCTCTGCCACAGCCTCTGCCAAAAAAACACGCCCGCCCCTCCCCCCTCAGCGAGGAGGAAATACCCCCCCAGCCCCCCCACCCCAGGATAGAACCGACCAGAGTGAGAGAGAGGGGCAGATCCACAGTCGGGGGGTGAGCGGAAGACTTGCGTCACCGCCCCGAACTGGAGCAGCCGATTCAGCGAGACCCAATTTTTTTTTTAGCGGGAGCTCCGTGGAAATCTGGAATCAATTATCGGGCAGGAAGTGGGAGATCCACATCCAAGGGGGTCAGCGCTGCTCCCCCCGGACCGCCTGCAGTCCCCCTTGTGCTATAAATAGCACTCCCAGCCATCTCACACGCTCCCAGTCCCCTGCCCCCATCCCCCCCGAGCGGCCAGGCAAGGGGAACGTTCCACGGTTTGTCAGATTTAACAAAAAGTCTCCATTCGACAAACGCCCAGCACAACCTCAACGTGCAAACGTGCCCACATGTGACTCACATGCGACACAAACACACTACTCGTGCGCACAGGCAAAACAACAGCCCCCTTTTCTGTGCAACTTTAAGCTGGTTGATATTTGAGCAAATGAGCAAAAAACCTTAGACAAGAGCTAAGGAGAAACCTCTAAAGCCGCATTAAGCTCGCTCACTAGGATTGCAGGATTTTGTGCTAGAGGTTTTTCTGATTATCTCAAATAAGCACAGAAAAAAAACAGTTGCCAAGTTCAAGTCTGACTGCAGTGATAACAGAAAAAAAGCCCATGGTACACACAAGATGACAAAATATTTGCAATTGTTATTTAGATACAGTCAGAGTTTTTCTAAAGTAAGAGAAATTCAGTTTTTACTGTTATCTTGCTGGAGGATACAGATGTAAGAAGCCATGGGGTAAGACCACCTCTCAATGTACAGGGTCAATGTCTCCATGTGTAGGGTGGCTGTTTCACATTAGTCAGATAACAATGTGCATAGATGTTACAACAGTCAACTTTACAAGTGCAAAGAAAACCCCAAAGCAGGACACAAACAGACCATAATAATCACGTTTTACATTTTGCATTTGCCGCAAGTTTGACAGTCATATTCACACATACAAAAATAGTATGACAATGGCAGTTTACAGGTTCATTAATATATAATATATACACATACAACCACAAACACACACACACACATGAAAACACACATGCACATACACAACGTCATCATAGGAACATCATGTGAACACATCAAGTTGATTCGTTCTCGGTGTCATAGCAGACTGCTCTTTATTTTCTCCCGTTATGTTGTTGGCTATAATTCTTCATTGCTTGTGCTTTGCTGTAATGCGCTTTATGGACAGCTCTGTTAACTGCAATACGTTAAGTGTATTTTGATTGCGTTACCGACTGAATGGTGTGCTGGGCAGCGAAAAAGTTGCAAGCTGCACCTCACAAAACGGAGAAAAAAACAGGTTTAAAAACAGGTTTAGATCGTATTGCCAAGGCCACAGCTGCATGTATAGAGCAGTATGGTGCAAATTCACTTAACATATTATAAAAGATCATAACACATAAATATTATATGCACATTTATTGTCTTTATCTAGTTCTCAGGGGAAATCTAGGGGGGGACAGGCCTCTTCAATGCACTTTACCTTCTTAAACTAGCCTAAGTAACCAGATGCACAGAACACTCTTACTTAATGTAGTAAGACCAAGATAAATATTTTAACAAATGTTTTCACAGCATCAAATATGCAACCCAAATATACAAATATACAAACCCATAACAAGTATAATATTGCATATTTCGCTTTACAGTGACTAATGGCATTTTTTTTGATGGGTGCCCAATCTACACATTATCAGCACAGCTGACTGCACTGAACTGACATTCCTCTCAGAGTTTTTCATAGAACTGGAAAACATATGTAACGTTGATCATATTTTTAAAATGGCTGTACTCCGGGAACGCCTGCACTTGGTGATTGGACTGAACCACGCACCATTTTGTACCACAACAAAAAATACTGAAAATACATTTATCCTACGTACGATTATACCAGCATACGTTTTACATATCACCCAATATGAATCTTCCACATGTGGAATCCACTGAAACACTGCAGACTTTCACGGCAAGCCATTTTTCATCCTGACGTGGTTTAAATGTTTTTCAGCTGTTCTGCTGCACTGAACCTTATCAGTAGCCTCTTTCTGTGAAAGGATAGGGGGAAAATATCACTTCAGCAGCAAACACACACAGCACACACGCGCAAACGCACCCCAATGAACTCGAAGACCATCCCCCCGGTGATGCAGCTCATTACTTGAGCAGGCAGCCTGCGTTCTCATTAAGCGCGGAGACTGGCAGAGATCCGCTGTAGGTAAGGCCTTCTGGGACACAGCGGCTGGAAGAGAAATCCGCCTGGCTGTTACCGGTTACGTGACCCTTATTGTTTCGCGTTAGCGAGGAACAAGAGAGGAGGGCCTTCATCACAACACTCACGACTGCTCAGAAATTAGCCCTGTGGTTACTGTGTGCACCGGCACCTCACAGATCAATTCTCAATATGTATATATATATATATATATATATATATATATATATATATATGTATATATATATATATATATATATATATATATACACTGTATATACATATATTTTTTTTTAAACCATTTTCACTTCCATGACATTCATATTGCCAGCTCAGCTTCAGATTCACTGAATCATTTAAATATCCAGCTTAAAGCAGTTTGAGATTCACTGAATCATTCAAATTTCCAGCTCAAGGCAGCTTCTGATTCACCAAATCGTTCAAATACCCAGTTCAAAGCAGCTCATATTCACAGACACTTTCATATTGCCAGGAAAAAGCAGCACAGATTCACTGAATCTTTCATACCACCAGCTCAAAGCATATTCAAACTTTCCAAATTCTGTCCAAGAAAGCTGTTGTTTAATGGGAATGCTAATTTCCATGCAGAAGAGGAGACATGGTTTGAATGGTGCTCCAGCCAGGACACAAAACAGGAAGCAGATGGGCACCGGAGAGCACCCTATCCCAGTGCCGGTGATTTGATAATGGCCGTGTCCTGACTACAGGCAGATGTACCATCTTTTTCAACAGGGGGCACAAAGCCATCTTTTTGGAAGATCTCTTTGCCAGGCAGGTGCTTCCTCTTCTCTCGGCCACAAGCCTGGACTCTGATCCTCCACAGGTGTGGCCAGCCTGTCCTAGCTTCCTCACAAAGACAGATGAAGGGCAGCGGAGATGAGACGTGTCTCTGGGTCTGGTATGCATCCTGCTGTGCTGCCAGTTAATCTCCTTTTACCAGAGGCTCCACCAAGGAGCTCAAAAAACCTACGGAATGTCTGCAGCCACTTGGTCACCCCCAGCTATCCACACATTCAAGTCCTAGCAAGCCACCTGACCAACCAGGGGAGAAAGGTCACACAATGACTGAAAATGCATTATATCATTCCACTATAACCACCGCTGAGTGGCTTTATCTAAAACCATCTAAACAAACTGCACTTGTGAAGAACAACAAACTGGCTCCTGTGGAACCACAGTGAAGCACCAAAATCCACCACTAATCCTAGCCTGGTGAATGGGAGAGCAAAAAACCTGCAAAGGATGCTGGGTACACTTTACACTTGTATATACTGGCTGAGAATGAGAATAGACTAAAATTGTAGCACGTTTCAATCTCCTGATGCCGTGGAAAGCCCTGCCTTGGTTTTAATTTAAGAAGTTTGAGGAAATTTAAGGAAATCAGAGGCAATTTCGACCACTGTGATCAATTTCAACCGTGAGCTTTTGAAATGGTCTGGCTAAGAGGTGATAAAGCTGCAGAATCAGGGTAATGTATTAGCACAGAGGGTGTAGGTGTGCTCTGGGCATGGCGACCCTGTTGGCAGGATGCTTGCTGTTAGAGAGGTTAATGACTCTGACACCATGAAAATGGGGAGCGCAACACAATCCCTCAGCAATCAGCTCAGGTAACTCTGCCAACACTATCTGCACAGGCAAATCAAAGCCAGAACTGAATAGAAATGGCTACATCAACCCGCAGCCTGGCCACAGAGGTGCGGAGATCTATCGAAAAGCAATTCACTGGAAGATATGCAGAAACTTTGTTTCTTTTCATAAGCTTTTTTTTTTCCCCTGATGATCTCCTCACATAAAAGTGACAGACCGAGACTCTTGATACACTTGAGTGGTCTGTTCAGCCAAAACTGCTTGAAGACCTAATCTTCCATACCCACAATGCCTTCTGCTCCAAATGGGCATGCATTTGCTTCCAAATCAGAAATGAGGTAACCAATGCTGCAATAAGCCATCTGCAAAACGTATGCACAAGGAGAGCTTAGAGTAAGTAGAAAAATTGTCCCCTTCCTCTATCCCTTTAGCTGCCCAGGAGCCAGGTCCCTAAATGTGAGGGAATCCACTGACCACATTACCAGACATATTGGCAAACTCCTCTAGAAGGGAAAACTTAAATACATAACTACTTACAAAAATGCCTGAGAATGACACTGCCCCACATTTCAGATTAATCAATGGAAAAGCACATTTTAGGAGTGATTGCAAAACTCGCAAAAACACAACAATCAACCTACAGATCTCACTTTTGACTTTTGACTGCTTGTCAAAAAATCTGTTCTATAGCTTTATCATGTATGGCACATGTACGGCCAGGGAATATTGCCAAAAAAGCAAATGATTCAAAAGCAAACGATTCTTGTCTTAGACTTAGAAACCATGGTATGGTGAACGACCACGCAGTCTTGTTGTAAGACCCATTCTGGTGCATCACGAATGGGGATGTGGGTTGGCAGTAGCCAGCATCTCCGGCGAGGGTAAAGAAACACAAAGGAGCCGAAATGGCCAGGGGCTGTGTCCGGGGTGGGGGTGGGGGATGGTCTCCGCCCATCTCACTTCGTCCAAACTGTCAGGGTGAATCATCCGCATTGAAATGTCAAACATAACGCGAGTGGAAAGCATTACGTCAGCTTGCCTACTCCAAGGTCCCGGAGGGGTTTCAGGAGACACTCCCGAGCCTAGATCCTGCCTAGGAACCACTGGCCACAAGTACAGCAAATAAACCTCTGCTTTCTAGGGAATGTCAGAGAGAATCAGCTGCAGGGGGCAGGACAGAGCTGTGCGACTCAGAGCACCATCAAACAGCAAGTCGTCTCAATATGGAGTTAGGAAATGCCACGGTGTCATTCACCATGTGCACCGACGCAAACATGGAGTGGTCAAAGAGGTTGTTTGGAAGAACAAAAAAAACATCTGAAAGACCTGGGAAAAGTTCACATCAAGTAAACAAATCTTTGCAATCACCTCCCCACATCAGACATATAGAAGACAGCACTTAAAGAGTACTGCTCAAATCCTAACAAAATGGTCAATTTCTATTTCTGCAAGCTCTCTGAAGTGTTTTGATTGATCTCAATGTTGAACGCTGGGGGGCTACTGTTTGCAGCAGAGAAAGTTGAAAAGTGGGTGGGGTGTGTGTGTGTGTGTGTGTGTGAGTATGTGTGGGGGGGGGGGGGGGGGGGTGAATCTGAAAGGATGCCCAAACGGCACCAATCCAAGGGGGATATGGGGAGGCAGACTGGGAGTGCAATTCCAGCTAGGCCGGGGGACAGCAGAGGCGACACATTGGAACCTCCTCAATCACCTCGGTTTGGACAACACATCATTGGGCATCGATCAAGAATGATGGTCCTACCCGTTTCATCAACATCCTGAATACATCCATCCTTAACCACTTCCATCATTGTGCCACATTCAGAAATAATCTAACATGGATTCACTAAATGTGCTGAGAAAAGTAAGGTGGCATTGAAATAAAAGCAGGAAAACAACACTTGTATACTGTACATCATGCATTTCCAGTGCGCACTGAAGTTGATCACACTGTGAATAGACATTTGCTTAGAGCCACTAGCAAGTTAAAACAGTCACAGCAAGATCTTCGAGGCTTTAGAGAGCACATTCGCTCAAGGCCGGAAGGGCTTCCCAATCTTGACAGTGCAGTTAAAGTTCATACCACACAGTCTCTTCTCCACAGCTCCCAGAGTCGGCGATCAACACCATAGACTGACGGGGAGGGGGGGAACATCGAGGAACGCCGCCCTGGCTACCCCTTCAGTAGGGCAGCGCATTGATTATCATTCCAGTGTTTCCGCATGAGCCACAGCCTTACATAACTCCCTCTCCTCTGGGAGGAGAAATAAAATACAGAAGCCCATCTCTGCAGGAAGGAAAGCCTCCTTCCAGGACTTTATTCTCAGGGGGGAGCCCACACATTTGGCTCAGTCTTTAATAGTAAGAAAACGCAGGTGAGAATTGTGATGCATCAATTCGCAAATGGCCACTAATAATGAAATTCTTACCCTGCATGGTGTACAGAAGTCTTTTTTTTCCTCAATTCCAGAGGACAATAAAGAGAGAAGGAAGAGACTGTTTTCCATGAATAGTACACCAGAGTGCAATTTCAGTTCAATACAGAGTAGGCTTTACAAAAATGGGCTTAACTTATCCAACTAGAGCTTATGCAACTATAGTCAGCAATACAATTCCGTTTCACAACTCAGTTCTCGAGTAATATGATCTTCCAGACTCATATAGTGCCATTGGACTCCAAAACAATATTTCGGACATATGTAGGCTACACAGTGTTGAAGAAACAAATTTACATGAATTATATATGTTTAGCAAATTCAATTTCAGACAAAAGTTTCATCACAGTTATGCATCATACATTACGTTTTGAAAAACAGCGATGAGGAACTTTAGAAAGCTATTTCATCAACGCCGCCCGCTCCTTCCAAAAGGGTGTTAGCTGGTTCGCAAGCCTCTTACTTTTCTTGACAGCTTCTTTGTTTTATGCATGCAGGAAGTTAAACATCAAAGGCTACAGAAATGTCCCAGAAGGGAAATCCCACCTAGTGCTGTAGCAGCGTATCTCATCACTGGGAAATTCAGAATTAAGGCTGAGAGCTGCACTGCAGTGGAACCCTCCAAAGTACTCCCTGAAATTCTGAAAAACTAGCGCAGAGGTGCAACCAATATCCTGGCCGTATGGCAGCCGAGATTGTGTATATTATGGATTTTCCCTGATATTCCCATCTAGAGAGGCAGGGGAAGTTCAGGCGGTAACACAGTTCCTCCCTTGATTAATCGCCAGCTGTACCCTCCCTGATGGATTGAAGGCCGCATCAGACCAGACCCGTTTCCTGGGAGGGGGGTGGGCCAGAGCAGCATCAACTGTGACCAGTCCCACTCTGCAACAGGAGGGATGAATCCAATCCAGCTCTCCTTTCCACCCCTTCCTTCACCTCCCCTTGCTGCTGTAATTATTAAGTGTGTGTATGTGTGTGTGTGTGTGTGTGTGTGTGTGTATACGGGAAAACACAGGGCACCGTGTTCCTTCCAACACTGACTGCACTGGAAGGATACTGCTTGACTACTGCCACATTTCCCCTATTCACAATGTCACTATGGGTGACTGTTTTTGCAAACTAGACTCATCAAAATCTTTTGTAGATACCTTGGTCTGGAACAGGGCAGTGACCAGAGATGGCACTTGGAAGTGTTACATATTCACCATACTGGTCCCTCAGAGGGCTGGGTGACACGATCAGACACCTTTTCTCAAAGGCTCGACTGCTACCTGAATGCAGTTAAAATTGGCTTGGCTCCCTTGTATCAAAGACAATGCGGGATAGTTGCGGTGATGAGTGCGGGGGTGCGACTGAATGGGAACACAAGTAGCGTCTCTGTAATTAGAGTTTCGTGTCTAGGGAAGGAGCCGCTGCCGTTTCCCAGATTGCGCGTCTGCAGCAGCCCTGGAAGCGTAGCTCGAGGGCTCCCACCTACAACACAGTGCGTGTCGTTTCTTTGTCTCTAGCTTATTCCAAATGATATACTGAGAGCAGAGCACTATACAGAACTGGCTTCATAACAGCACTATATACAGCACTGCAGAGTATACTGACTTCGGATTCATCACTGTGTTAAAATTCAGCTGCACACACCAGCAGTGGCCACAAGGACTCAGATCTTCTTCCACCCACATTTCTATATCTAAGATGGAGAGCCAGGCTAGTGCTAGAGGAGTATTAATTTTATCAGGTGAAACAAATGAAACGAAGCACTCCCAAAACTGCTGCAGTGGAATTCTGCGGTGGCTTCCCTTCCCACTGCAAAGAACAAGTGTGGGACCCAAAGGCGCACCTTCGATGAAGAGCTGCCATTTCCACTGCGAAGTAGGGGAACTCGAGCACATTTTCGGTGAGCCACAGTGGCGCAGAGATGAATCACTAGCCCTCCTTGGCTCTGCTCGTCAACGGCGCAGCCCGATCTCGGACAGCGCTGTCCGGTTTTCCACTCACTTCCCAAAGCAGAGAGCCGTCACACGCGCCCCTCTTGCGTAACAGCCCGTGAATCGGGATGGCAAAACCAGACTTTGCTTCTTGTTCACCTCGCGAATGCTCCCTGCTCGTGTGTCACATGCCGATTTATGCAGCTGGGGTTTTAGGATGAATCCACTCAGCTGTTTAAGTGAGAGTAGTATCCCGGCTGGGATTTCCAGGCCTCATACAGTTACGTCCACTACTCTGTGTGTGTGTGTGTGTGTGTGTTTGTGTTTGTGTTTGTGTGTGTCCATCAAGGTTGTCATTTCAGGTTATATCAGGTTAACTGGGTAGTACTGGTCACATTTTAAAGTATACAGAGACATCCAGCCACTGTGTGCAATTGGAAGTATCACTTACTTTTTTCTTAAAATATTCACACTTGAACACACAAGTTTAAAATCCTCATCACTCTAGTTCACATTAAGTCTCAGAAATGACACACACATCAAAAATCTTTTTCCCCAGATATTGTGAAAGATTTATGAGTTAAGTCATCTAAAAATGATTCAAATTAAATCAGTAAAATGCATCTTTTAAAAAAGCTTCCCCCACAAGATAAAAAAGTAATTTTATTCCTTTGTTATCTGTTCATGTCCAAATGGAATTTGTAAGTAGCACAAATCTGAATCAAATCATATCTAAAGAGAAATCTTAAGAGACAGAAGAAAAACTATTCAATTGCAAGATATGTAAGCCAATACATTTCGTGTTCATTGGAAAGATAAAAATACAGACACTAAAAATTTTAGACACTATATTAAGCAAATCGCAGTTAAAAATGCTTTCATTATGTTAATTCATAATCAAACTGAAGGCAGATTTAATGAGTGAATTCATCTTTTTTAGGGCTTTAGATAAGATCTTACTAAAGTAAAAAATGCAGCACTTAAAACCACAGGAGTCTCAAATTAAAACCTGATTAAAGATTCAAACTTTGGACAAACGACAATGTAATTGTATCACTTCATCCAAGGTCAGAGCCCATTCTATTCTGTTAAACGCTCCCTGGTTTAACGCAAGATTGTCTGGACAATCCCTGCTGTTGTAGCGCAGAAACCTACATCTCTGGGGAATCCGTTTCCCCTCCAAAACAAAACTGAACTGAGGGGTAGCTCCAGCCGCGTAGTGGTCAGGGTGTCATGAACGGCGGCGTTATGGTGTGCTTTACAGGCTGCGCTGTGAACACAGCCGCCTCTGCTGGCTGACCGGAGAGGCTGGGGTAGATATGATCTTCATGGGAAGGAAACCCTTCAACAACCCCACACCTCTCAGACTTCCTGCCATTACTCCCAATTGCTTCCTCCGATAAGTCCCGCGCTCGGCTCAGAGCCGCAGAGGACCACAATGGAACAGGGAGCACGACGCCGCGGGAAGCCCCGAAAACGCTGCCTCAATCACCCCCCACCCCGACCCTGTCGACCGACTCAAAACTCAAAAGGTCCACGAGTGTTGAGAAAACTACACCTCTATTATTCATGCAAAAGGCCCTGCAGAAGCGAGCAGACTCATGCCTTCAGTCACCTGGAGCGAGTCCAAGCCACAGACATTCTGTCAATGGCAAACTGGTCTCCAGTCAGTAAACAGCCCCCCCCCCCCAACTTCACCCCCCCAGGTTACTCCCAGACCTGTTTGCATATGTCTTCAGAGCAGCTCTCCCAACTGGAATTCAAAGGGGTTTCATGAGGTCAACGGAATACTTCCCTCCACCCCCCTATCAAATTTTCGCTTACTCTCTCCGCATGGAAACTGTGTCACGCTCCTCAGTGTACCGCCTCTCAGGGTATTAGTTTCAGAAAGCCCAACGCTGCAAAAGCTAAACCCACGGAGAGCAGGGAATGAGGTGCCCACGGCAGTGGGTTCAAACTTTAGCCATGGGAAAGACAGCT
This sequence comes from Megalops cyprinoides, assembly GCF_013368585.1. Taxonomy (NCBI): domain Eukaryota; kingdom Metazoa; phylum Chordata; class Actinopteri; order Elopiformes; family Megalopidae; genus Megalops; species Megalops cyprinoides. Next base: position 11,297,300 of record NC_050606.1, on the reverse strand, counting down.
CATCCTCTCTGCCAGCAGATGGTTGTCCAACTGCAGGCCCTTCTGGAGACAGGCGGGGACAAGGGCTACCCTCGGCCCCTGGCACACAGTGGCACACGCTGAGCTCAGGCGGCCAAGTGTCACCAAGACGGACAGCTGGAGAAAAAGCCTGAATGCTCACTGTAATGTTGGTGGTGTCTTCGGTAGCAACGATGGCATCTACTAGTAGAGCCAATAATAAAAATGCAAGCCATCCTTGAGCTTTGGTGGTTAACAGCGCCAGAGCAGCTTCATTTCTGTAGCATGAAGTGGCTCCCCAACAACCCCCCTGGCTTGTCTGCGGCTGGTCCATCACCCACCATCCCCCGTTTTTTCTAAAATGTCTATGATTATGCTTGGGTGCTAGTCAACAGGTGCTAGTCCAAGGTAAGGACAGAGAGAGTAGCAGCCAACATAAGCCTTTGCAGCTAAACATAACGCAATGGCCGATTATCACAAAGACGGGAAAAAAAGGAGGCGCGTTACAGAAAACAAAAATCCTCCAGCCGTTCTACGAGTGAGATCCTCAAAGCAATCACAACACACACACACACGCACGCGCGCCCACACACTCGCTCACATGAATATGCAGCAGTGCACATAGCCAGTGAAGTCCCTCAGCTCTTAAAAGAGAAACAATGGATTTGTCTCTAATCCCACCAGAGACGGGATCAGGGCAGAGAGAAGGGAGAGGGGGGGTCAAGGATCTGACAATGCCTGTATTAATTACTCGGATCATATTGCACAAGGAGAGCCTCTTATCAAATGTTTAGAAATGGCTCTTCCATCTTTCAATTAGCTTCTACCAGGCAGAGTCCCAAAAAACAAATAAGCAGGAACAGTGGAAGACAAGAGACAACCGAAAAATCACCATGAATGCACCGGGCCAACCTGTGACCTTCAAAGCCATCTCCTACCATGCAAAGCACACTGCAGTCCTCTAGACCAGGTGCTTCTACCACTCTCATCTGAAAAGGCTGCATTTTGGCTGCTGATTCATCCCATTCTCAGTTCAGTGTGCCAAACATATTCCAGCAACATGTCCTTCAAGCCCATGCAAACTGCCACTGCCAACCAGATCACCTCTATAGTCCTCAGCTTTGAATTTAATTCCACATTTAATCCCTTACCGGACCCTATTATCCAGTATGGTGCGCACAGCTAACATATTTCTGATGGATCTTTTCTGAAGTGAATCATTTTGAAGTGCCTTGCTTAAGGGTACATAATGCAGTGCCCAGGATCTGAACTTGCACTCCCCTGGTTTCCAGCCCAGCTCCCCGCCTACGCCCACGCTCCGCCACCCTCTGAGCTCCGGCAATCACTCCTACCACCACCTGCTTGTGCGAAAGGATTGCGGCTACCAGTGGGCAGATCACAGAGAGAGAGGCCCACCAGTTCCGCCCCTCGAAAAAGACAGATCTCTCCAGCGCGCCCACCAGCGAGGCGCCGAGGTCTTCACGAGGCAGATCTGCCCGGGACCACGGGGGATGGCGCGAAAAACCTGCACTGCGGTGTCGTTTAATCAATCTCCCGATCCCCTCAATCCCCGCGCGACAATCTGTCCGTGGGCGGAATCTGAGAGAGACGATCCATTAACGAGACGGAGAGCGGGATCGCCCTCGCAGCTTCGCTTAACGCCGCGCCGGACTTATCGCCGACATCCATCGCCGTCGTAGGAGGACAGGGGATAGCAGGGGTTTTGATGTAGGCAGCGCTCTGATGGAACATCAAAGGCAGAAACGGGTATCTGCAGAGAGCACCTGTTGTGGCACCTAAGTTAAAAAAAAGCCCTTCTGAGGTGAAAAAAAGGAGGGGGGGGGGGGGGGGGGGGATTGGGGAGTCCTGGAAATACATGCATGGATCCGGAGGCGAGCGTAGGAAAAAACTGCCACCTTCGCATCGCCATTAACACACAGCTCTTGTTTAAACCCATCAGCGCTGTTAAGGGTAAACAGGCCGGCTGATGTCGATCGGGGCACCCCGCTGCTTCATCTCCTCTTCAGTGCACACCTCCACTCTTCATAGCCAGCCACAGCAAGTCAATAAGCAAACACAAATGCACATCCACTTAAAATGTATGTAAGACGGAGAACCGCGGCAGGAGGTTTCTAACGGGCGGGGGGGGGGGGGGGGGGGTTCTTTGTATTCTGCTGAAGTTACCAAGAAGCAGCCAAGCAGTAAATAAGCTGGAAGAGCCCCAAGTGCAAGCTGATGGGTGTGCTGTGAGACAAACAAACAAAAAATAAAACGAAAATTAGGACGTCAAACAAAGCTAAGTGGGGGGTGGCAGGAATTACCAGGAATAGAGGACCTCATACGGAAGCCATGGTATTATAAACCACCGCAGGAAGGTAGAAACAGAGATGGCAAATCCTGTGGGTCCCTATAATGGGTTGTTTATTAAAAAAAAAACAAGACCCTTTTTGTTTGAGAATGGTTGACTTAGAGAATGTCTCCATGAAGATTACATGAAGCAAATGAGATTTGGTAAGAGTCTTCTGCAAAACGTGGAGACTCAAACCCAGGTTAATGTCTGGTTGGCCATTCCAGGCATGTTGCCCACAGAAATGCATGGAAATGCTGCTTCATCAGTGCTTGGTACTTCCAAACAAAGCCCAGATTGTTCACACAGTTCGTGCCCAAAGATAATGCCACAATAGAGCATTGATCTGTTACTGTGGAAATAAAAAAAATAACTTGGAATCCCCTAAAAGAATATTTATGTTTCAAAACACATTTGATGGTCTCCACCACATATCACATCACCGTGTGGCAGTGTTTTTATTTTCATTTGATTGCAGACAATTCCAAAAATATCACATAAAACAATGAGAAGAGAAACTGTGGCACTACGGGCAGAGATACTGTAGTCGGGTGTTCTTCATGAGTCTTTGATGAAAACAAAATGCCCAATGTGGTGCCAACAATTCGACCTCAGATGTACATAATGCCAAAATTCATGTGTAACACTGTGGGTATCTCTGCCATCATTCCCTGCTACAAACATCACTCTTGTTTACGAACAGTTTTCCCCATAAAAAAAATCAGCTCCAACAAAATGGTAGGTCTAGATACCACCACAGTTCAGGTTCTTTTTTCCCAGGTGTTGATCTGTGTAATCAACCTGGTCAGACTTGATTTTTTTCATATTCAAATGAATCAAAACAGATTTGCTAGCTGGATAGCTGGATCTTTGTTCATATTCCAAGCTTATTCCTCATGAACAGAAACTGCAAGGATTTTCAAACCAAAGAGGGGAAAAAAGCTACAGATGGCTGCAACAACACAATATTGGATTGGGTAAAACTCTGATACGCAAATCAAACAGAACTCCTAATCAACGTAGTACATACGCCTGTGGTCCAAGAACCTGTGATTCTGTTCAAATTGGCACCTTAAATAAGACTAATTACACTAGAGCTGCCTTCCACGGTGCTAAGCCACAGCATACCAGGAATTTAAAGTAGGACTCCAATTATAAATCAGTTACGTAATATCTGGCTGCCTGAAAAAAAAAAATGAAGTCGGGATTTTATCAAAAGGAAGCCAAAGGCAGCTAGGATTTTATTATTCAGTCCTGGCACGAATCCTCAAAAAAGGTACTGCAGGAACAGACTGCGTGCTAGCTGATGTGGTCTACAGCAGAGCTTGATTAGAGTGCTGACATTAGGCTAGGTCAGGCTAACATGCTCTGACCCAAGCCGAGGGCAAAACTGAGGTCACTTTCCGTTCTGCTTGTGTGTATATTTTTTTCCCCCCCCGCCCACTCACTCTCGCATCAGAGGGAGAGAGGTGAGCCGCAGTCATGTGAGCTAGACAATGGTGTTCGCCTGCCATTAAAAGCTTCGGCGCTAAGATTTCTATGTGGGCGTTCGGCTAACAGCCTGGCCCTGGGCTAGGGTTTTCTACCCTGGGTCTGAAGAGCAAGCGTATCACCCTTTGCGTCATCTGACCCCATCATTGCATCATGCATTAGGCGGAACCACAACGAGGAACATCTTTCCAAAGGTGAGCCAGCCATGAAGCCTCGGGCCAGTGGTTGAGCGTAGCTGTAAGATGTCAGCCATCCAGCGAGAGATGGTGCTCGGCAGCATTGGTGCACAGGGCGGACAGACTATCGGGAGTGGACACCTGTGTCCGAACACGCCCGATCGACCCGCCAGCCGCCGCACGGATCGATGGATCGTTTGGGGATAATTGACACGTTTCCCCGCAGGTGGGCAGGAGAAAAGAGAGGGGGTGCAGAGGGGGGTGGATCGGTGGAACAGCGGGAGGAAAGGCCGCATCGTGTGCCTCCAGCCTCGCCACATGATGCAGAGATTCCGGGGGGGCTGTTCAGCAGTTCCCCCCATGATCAGGGGGCTCTGGACTAGAAGTGACACCCCCGAATGCGCCCTCCACTCCGCTGCCACCGAAGTCAGCTCCGCTTCACCAAGCAATGTGGCCCTCGGCAAAAACAAACCAAAAAAAAAAACAAAAAAGAAAGAAAACGACTTGGCGCACAGAGCCGTCCTTTGAAAACGGCTTATATAAAAGTGAGGACAATACATCAGTATTCACGAAAACAAATCTACTGCTAAAAGCCTTTCATGCATTTTCCATTTTGGCTTGTTTGGAGGTATGGGGGGAGGGAGGTGCACTTGTTTACAACATGACTTCTCAGAGGGAAAAAGAGGGCACGCCCAGGGTGGCAAGGTGCAAGCAACCGAACAATCAAATCAAAGAAAACGGTGGGAGGTCGCAAACTCGTTACGCCAAAACAAAGCACTTTTAATGCTCTAACAACGTCTTTGCCACTGACAGTGCTTTCATCAGGGACACTGGTGGGTGCAAAAAAGCAATCCGTGACAGAAAATGAAGAGAGCTTGCCATGCGGGTTAAGGGCACTGTTCGTTCACTTTTGATGACAGTCTGATTTTGACCATTTCCATACAGCCCTGGAGCTCTCAGGCATAAGAAAGCCGGAAAGCCTCTTTCACTTTATCAAAGATTAAAAGTCAGTGCTTCACTGGATGATGGTCTTTGCCTAATCCAAGGTCCCTCAAAATTAAGTCCAGGTCATACTGAGATTATCCACCCCGCCTTGTTTTTTTTTTTATTTTACCCCAACAGAAAATGGTGGGGAAAAGGGGGTTCCACCCTATGTGGGGAGGAATCATTCACTGCAAAATGACAGCGTGCATCATGTTGCCTTCCACTAAACTAAATGAATCACATACAGTAGCTATGTGAACGGAATTTAACGGCATATGGTTATGTTATAATGATTCGCACACATTCCTTAAAAGTAACATAAAAAAGACAGGCTATATATATGTAGGATATTTAAAAACAAGAAATAAATATCAGAATTTGACAACATGTCACCATCAAAATACCTACAAATCATAGTAATACACGTCCTTCCATCAGTCTAAATACTGCACATATGTGATTCTAAAAAGCACACTGCAACTATCATTCCTAACCAGGTCCGTTCAGAATTCCTAAAGCTCTTTACTCTGAGAACAGACATCCTCAACCGAAAGTTAGGACCAGTTGTCTGCCTTATCGTGTGTCCCCGTGCTGCCAAAACACCTCTTATCAGCTCCACAGATTGACTTAAGGAGGGTTTTCAACAATGTTTGTTTATTTACCGCGCTGCCCTTGAAATACTTAACTAGTCATTCTGCCGAAGCGCAGCCGATTACACAAATTGTAGTGGGACCAGTCAAAACGATGCAGCCGCTTTCATCTCCTTGCCATGGCAGTCGAAAATGCTCATTGCCCGTCCCCTTTCCGGGCGTGCGATACGGGTGCATTCAGACACGTGTGCGGCTGTGGAGACCGATGAGGTCCCCGTGCACCAAGCGGAGCACGGCCAACAGAAACGTGTGACTCTATCTGCCCGCCTGCCCGTCCGCCTGCCAAAGTTGACTCACAAGCCCTCCGAAACAAAGTTTGTCTGTGACAGTTCATTTTCCAGCAGCCGTGACTGTCACATTGGGTTTCCACACCATAATCCCAAAGCACACGCCATTCTTGGGGGGGGTGGGGGGGGGAGAGAGGCTCGGAGCTCAGGCTGGTCTGTGATGCTATTGGTTGATTGTTGACAGGGCAGAAAAAAAGTGAAGTGAGAGAAACAGCACTGTTCGGTGAACACACAGAACAGAAAATAAAATGGCAACCGGGGGCATCATGGAAGACACTGTTGACCACAACTGAGAGTGACTATTTTTTTTTAACCTGGAGAAAGGGTTAAAAAAGAAAGGGTCCTTTGTTGGTGTGGAAGATGTGATCTGACCAGTGGAAGGCTATGTCACACACTCTGCTGCCAGCTGCGTGACAAGCATCACACGCATGACAGCTTTTCCGTGACGCGCTTTCCAGGGCCGTGCCAAACAGCACCGCAATGCCGTTTTAAAAACAAACTGCGGTTTTGGAATCGGCTGGTTCAAGCCGCGCTCGAGCCATATTCTCACCACATCTGCCAGGGAGCTGTTCGGACGACTTACTGACGCAGTAGGGAAAGAGCGCAGAAAAGAACCAGCCAGCAATTTCCTTTATTAGGATTCGGGTGGAAAGCATAATAAGGACTGGGGTGGAAATTCACGCTCGTGGGAACCAGAGGACGGGGGTATGGAGGATCCCGCCGGCATCGGTGTGCCAACACCCGCCGGCGCAGTGAAGGACGCCCGCTCCGCTGCTCAAGGGACGCACGAGCTATCCCCGCACGCACACAGTAATTACACGCCTGGTTTGGAGAGGAAAGAGCAACAGGACAGGAGAAATTGCTGCTTGCTGTTAGGAGCAGGAGAGGGGGGACAGGCGAGTGGGCCGAGGAACCTCAGGGAGCTCTTCCCGGTGCCTGAGAACACGAGCAATCGGCAGATCTGAGATCAGCGGCGGCACACCGGACTGGGCTAGGATCCTCTTACCCGTCCTCTCAACAAATCCAGCTCCTCGCGTATTATAAGAGCCCGGGGAGAACGGGATTCCACACCATTCCGTTTCTTCTTAAGCACGGAATCAGACAGCATATCAGATGTGATTGCGCCGCGGGGCGACGCGTGGAGCGGAGCCAGACAGCGCCGTGGGACGCGACCGCTCCCCAGCCCTGTTTATCCTCTTCTGCCACGAGCCGGGGGCCTGGCGGGCGAAGCCGTTCCTCGCCAAGAAGGACCGAATGGCTGTCCGGTGCAGACACAACTACTCGTCAGCACACGTTCAGGCCCGCCTCAGACAGCGGACAGTCTATGTAGTCTCGTATCCAATGGCAGCTCCCTACCCTGTAGTCTGCGCATACTGAGCGATTGCTGCAAAGGTGTTGCACACTGTTGGAAAACAATCACCCCCACCACCCCCCAAATTGTAGTTGCAATAAAAGTGAAGGTGCAAAGAAACTGCCGGTGAAATCATGCATGCAAATGTTTAGGCATGCCACTTTTGCTGTGAGTGTATTGACTGTGTGACTGTAAGAGGACATGTGACTTACCTTCAGAGCCAGACCACAGGGGGAGGGCGGGGCACATGGATGCAGGAAAGAGACAGAAAAAAGGGTGTCAGTTAGTGTGCAAACAGAGATCCACATTCAAACGATGGATTATTAAGAGCCTCACACTAAAGTAAATCAATGTGATCACTTCAGCACTTAACACACAAATGAAACCAACAACATCAAAGAAAAGTAAAGCTCACAGGATAGGCAGTGTGACGCACAACAGGGTTTCCCATCATTTCACGTCCTATCTGCTGGCATGGCAGAGTGTGGCCCAACTGATCAGCTGATCATTAATGCAAGCTGACCTCATCCTGGTGTCAATTTACAAGGTCGGATTTGAATACCACAAACCAGTTGGACTACTACCCCACGCACATAATAGGTGTTGAGTTTTTATCTGCAGAGCTATCTGATCGAGCCACTGAATTAATGACAGTATTTGCACACTGGTTTCCTGTTTTACATACGCACCATACCACCTGTCAAGCATCTGAAAATACACAGCCTTTAAGAACATATTACTTTCCTGTGTGGGTGGCACGCAAGTTAATGATATTATCAGTGGCGGCAGGAGAAGTTCTACAGAAGGGCCTGCTTCAGTACCAGAGTGACACAACGGTACAGGAGCCTTAAAATTGCATCTTTCGATCGCCGGTGTCTGCTGACAAGTGGAAGCATGATGGCACTGCTACCATGAGTGCTTCATTCAATTTCTGACAATGTTTGTGTTATTTTACCCCAACATCTCTCTCCCTGGGCAAAGCCCTGTTAAAGACGATTAGCGTTCATGTCCAACAATGCACAATTTCACCTCCCAGGGTCAGAGGATTATGAGGCATGGAGGCATTAGTAGCATTTGGCTAGATGGACGATTATGACCGGACAATTTTTAAATAAAAAAAAAGCTGATATTCCCTACAGACATCTACTTGGTCAGATTTGAGGTACAATATATTGATCTCAGAGTAACGAGTACGGATCTTCTCTTGTAATGTCAGAGGGGGTTCCACTTCACCCCCCACACACACACAGTCCAAACTTATGTTCATTTATGCGTGAAAAAACACACCGACCAACTGAATCATACCACTCTGAAGTCTTACGATCACTGCAGAGATCAAAGTTTCACAAAATGGAAGGCACACTACGATCAACAAAATACAAATGGGTTATTTAGCATTACAATTTGATTAAAATATGATTAAAAACTCAATCAAGCAAAGAAATCTCAACTAGAATCTGATATGATGCTATTGAAAAAGTAGGTTTCCACAAATATGTCCTGGATGTTCTGCCCTGATGGAGTCTGTAATGTTTCCACATTCTGCATGAATACTTTATCAACATTAAATTGGCATCTAGATCCGCTTGATTGGTTTGCCTAGTGAGGACAGAAGTCAGCAAGTTCTCTACAGCCTGCACGCTGTTGATGCAAGCATTTTCTTGATTACCATCTTGCAGTGGTAAATCCCCTTTGATCGTCTCAGGGCACAAACATGTCGTTTGGACTGCGATTCCATAACCTTGTTTTGCAGCACTTGATGAGATGAGACAGAAGGAGGGTCAGTGAGACCGGCGCTCCTGATCTGCCACACGCTCCGGCACAGCAGAGCAAAAGCTCAATGACCTTCGTGGACAGTTGACCAGGGAGAGCACGGATATGCCCACACATTTTTCTGATTAATTACAGGATATTATGAGAGTGCCGTTGGCCCCCGGCGATGCTGAGAGAACCTGCCGGTTTAATGCCCGGCCTTTGCGATCTTTGAGCTGCCGGCTGAAGGACGGAGAAGACATTGACACAGGCGGCACATGCCCGAAGAGAACACCTGAGCGAGGCCCCGATGAAAGAAAAAAAAAATGAGGCAAAATGCTCAAATCGCAGCTCCATTACGAGCACACAGAGGCAGCGCCCAAAAACTGCCAACTCATGCCTCTTGAGGGAAAATGAAATTGCCCACAACAACAGAAAAAGACCCATTCCGGCACAATTCCCCGGGGTGCAGAGCGCTTTCATTTCAATTCGTCTTGTCTGAGCCTTTAATTCCACCCGGACGGCCAGTGGAGAACTTGTGTTAATTGAACTGCATTAAGCGTTCACAGCTAGGAGACATATCATTCAGGGGGTCTTAAAACTAAGCTCAAAAACAGAGTTGACAGAGTTGAGAGTGTGGAAAGCATTTTCATGAAACTATAACAGCTGCTATTGTTAGGCCTTCCACAGGTCAAAGATCTAAATAAACATTAGTAATTAGTTCATATGTCTTTGTTTCAACTGAGTAACCATTTGAGACCACAGACCAGGGTAGAATGTCAGTGCTGGTTTCAACCGCCAAAGTTACACAATTGGCAAACCAAGCAGTGTGAATGCAGTTCATTCCCTGTTTCTATGTTTCAAAATGATAGTGACATTGTGTTTGCAAATGGCCATATTAAGAGAGCGAATGGGAGCGACCAAATGCTAGTCTAGTGTAAACAAACACATTGTGTGCTATATATTTTTATATTGCTGTATATTTGCCCACATATTTGCCCAAAATCAGTTCCTTCATAGGCCCACAGTAGCATCTTCTACTGTAAACTGTGGTGCTACTCAGGATATATATTACACATAACTATTTCTTCTCACGCACACACACACACACACACACACACACACCAAAAAGCACTGTCAGCCAATGGACTGTTCTTTCCACCACAGCTTGGCCTGCAAACCCTGGTTGTGTAATGGTTGTTGAGGCACCGCTCCCTTCCCCCAGATCAGAATATCCATTCCCATTCTGGGCTGCCAAGTTGTGTTTGCTTGCTAATGTTAATCCATCCATTTCTCCACATTTCCACTTTGATAATTACCAGCAAAGGCGATGATCGATTACACAGTCACACTTCATTGCAGAACTGCTTTGGAGTGTTTTCGCAGCCTGGCGAAAAAAGCCTTCATGACCAGTCGCCAGGGGTAACACTGGGATTTTGGAGGTGGTGGAATGCTCTTTGAGAATGCTTTGGTGTCACAGTGTTTACGCTGTATGATCAATAGTGAAAATTACAATCTATTTTTCGGTAAGACCACTACAATCTTCTAACCCAGACTGTCAAACCAAATCATACTATCCTGATGCCAAAAGCTGTGAATATCGATCCGTTGTTCATTAATTTTTTTGCCCTCCAAAGAAGGTCAGTGTAGTTTTAATGGCCCGTGACTTATGTCTTTCCCCCCCCCAAAATAATGTCAAACAGGGCCGGGTAACCGTGAGGCCCTCTGTGGAAATGTTTGGCCGAGGACAGGGTTTGGATTCCAGCTGGCACGGAGACCAAAGTGCACGCATGCACACACACTACCGGTTCAAAACAGGTTCACGAGCTCAGAAACAGGCCAAACCTCTAGGACAGATTCAAGAGAATCAGGGAGGATCCAAATGTCTCCCTGAACCCTCTCCTAAGGAAGTGGGGGGTGACGTTTCCAAAAATCTCCCAAGTATGGTAGCATGGACACGGTCTCTCCCTTTCCCCTTCTTCCCTGTAATCCCTCCTTTCTTCAGACCGGGAAGAAACAGTGACATTTCTCTGGGATTTAAAGCACTACGGCGCATATTTCAGGCAAATACTGCACAACCCTCCCATCCAGTTGTGATCTAACCCTGTTTTTATCATCTTGTCCCCGGTTGTTGAGAAAATCTGCTTGCTGAGGGTAAATTCTGACATCGTAACTGCACCGCTTGCAGAGCAGGGATACGGCCAAAGTGGACACATCTGAACAGAAGGCACCATCTGGCTCATTTTGAGATGACTGACCGGAACAGAACAGTTTGAAATGCGAAAGACATTCCGTCCAGTTCTGCTGCGGCAGGCACCATTTGCAGACAAAAAAAGAAGAAAAAAAAAAAAACACTTTTCTTAGAAAAATGAGCACTGCTGAATTATAAACGTGTCCAGATGACAAGAGAGTCTGCACAGGCATAGGTACTCACCTCTTGATTTGTGAGGTTCGTACACTGTATTGCTGGAGTCTTGCAGACAGGAGGTGCTTTTTAATGCACCAAACACACCACACAATGAGCACTCCAGAGACAGCATGCAGCTATTTCAAAAACAGAAAGAACTGGGCCTGGGCAGGGGCTGCAACTAAAATGACTTAATATCTGCTTATTAGTCCTCTTTGCCATCTAACAGTGAAATGAAGGTATGGCATTTACTATGAGAGAGCTATTCACCCAATCAGTGATCCAGCCAGTGAGTGAAGGACACTACTACTTTTAAAGGTCACAATCAACACACAGCAGTAGATTTTGGGCCAACCCCACCAAGCAATCACCAATCAAGTTCAACCGTTCAATACATTCATGGTTTTTGAATGGCCTCACATTTATAGACCTTGAGTTTTTGAAAATGAATGAATTCCACGTTCCTACTGAATCAGGCCAAGATCATGTAGGAGTTTGAAAGTAGTATTTTAAGAAAGTAGTATTTTAAGTGAAGTTATTCCTCAACACCTCAGGGGGAAATCTGTCTCTCTAGCCTCAGATGCCTGTTTCTAAACATACTGGAAGCATACAAGCAGTACATAGCATATATAGGCAAGCCTCCTAAAACAATGCTACATCACATCACTCTTATCCTGAGCAACTTACATAGGTTATAATTTTTTTATATGTTACAGCAGGTACAGCAGGACTGCCCCAGTGGGGTATAGAACTGGCAACCTTTTGGTTATGAGTCCTGCTCCTTACCACTATGCTACACTGTCCCCCTACCAACAGAGGTGCCACATCTGGGCTTTTAATGTTTTGATTTCCAAGATCCTTTCTAACCCTGCACTGTAGCCTAAAAAATGACCTTTCATTAATGATCCATGCAAAAATGTTTTCATCCCTACCGTTCTTTTTAATTGCTCTGTCGGTTACACAACTAACATTTTAAAAAGACTAATGTAGGTGAACTGCACTTTGAAACTTCATTCTGCATGTAGGTCACGTGGTTTGTTCGCTCAGTGAAAACCTTTTTGTTGCAATATTTGGTATTCCAAACAGAGCAAAAAAGAAAAGCTTACAGTGTTTCAGCACTGTTTGCATGTCAAAGCAGGCCTCAATCAGAGGCAAACAAACACAGATGCCTCAGTGAATGCACATTTCGTTGATGTTAATGATGTTACAAAACACCCATTATCTGACTGAAATATGGGCAGTATTGCAGCAGCCCTACATGCAAAAACGTTGCCTTCGAGGGGCAGGTCACACCTCGCTCCTTTTTCACAAGCCCTCATTTCCACAGAAAAACTGAGGTGTCTTGTAGCTTGCCAGTCACTCCCTGCTCCACAGAGTAGTGAGACAGTAGTGGACACAGGAGGGCCCAGCAGCCCGACTCCCACACTCTGGACGAGATCCGCCTTCAACATCCTTAACCCCCCGCCTGCCACAATTACCTCTTGCTACTGCTGCAAACAAGTGGAACCCAGAAGCTCCTTGAATTACAAAAAATAAAACAGCAAAAATGCAAAGCGCTGATATGCGTGGCAGATCAAGTATCGAGTCAGAAGGGGGAGTGCTGTTACTGGTGAGCAGCTACAGAAAACGGGGGGGAGTGAGGTTGGGGGGGGGGGGCAGTTGGTGATGGGCCTTTGCGAGTAGATGACGATGTGCTGTCGGCCCCGCAGGGAAACAGCAGACTGAAACAGCAGACTATCCCCCAACCCCCCCACCCTACTGCCTATTCCCGCCCTTCACACCCCCAACCCCCCCCCCCCCCCCACTACCCCCCCTCCCCCCCAACACTGCCTCAGGGCGCAGCACTCAGCAGCCTGAGATCGAGGGGAGGGGGAGGCCCGCTGTCACGCTGTGAATCGCAGGAAAACCTCCCGCCAACCAGGCAGAGTGGCAGACGCCTCTCTCTGTGCTGTTGCATAACACTCCCCCTCGCTCCGCGCTCTGCCGCATCCCTCTGAGGGCGCGAATGGGGGCCGTGCGCGTGCCTGCGCATACACACACACGCGCGCGCAGGCACGCACGCACGTGCAAACAGGGCCAGAAGTGGCAGCTCCAGCTCCTCGTGTAACAGACTGATTCCACGATGAGAGGAACGCCGCTAAAACCAGCCAGTGTGTGGAGCACCGCTGCCTAGAGGATGACCCTCCTCTTTCTCATGTAGGAGTGGGTTGAAGAGCCCCCCCACCTGCTCCCCATCGCCCTCACAACTGGCACTCCTCACAGGAATATCTGCCCCCGCCCCCTCTTCCAGAGAATACCCGGCTCTCCACAGGCGTACTGGGAGGCCAGGCTGAGCCGAGGTGATGAAGAAAAGCCGATGATCGTACCTCTTCCTCCCTCTCACCCCCCACACACGTCTGCCCACCCGCGAGCTCCAAGCGCAAGCACGGCAGCCCTGCACTCCCGGCCAACGCAGCCCTCTCTCTGTCAGCAAAAACGCCCCCCCCCCACCCCCCAACGATCTCTGACACGGTGCAACAAAGGCACATTGCCGTAGAGTTCCGTGACTCACAAAACATAGTTTGTTTATTTCAGCGCACGCAAAGGAAGGGGGGGCGCTTTGCAAATACTGTGTTAAAACCCTCGGCTCAAATGCGGGGCCGTGGGTCCTTCAGACAAGACGGGATTCGGCGGCATCGGCCATTTGTGTGCCACTTCACGCTAATTACGGAGCCGGCCTGCACCAGGTCGCCGGCTGCAGAGTGTGTCGCTTGTTACGGTGCACCTGAATGCGCCCATCAGCTTGCTCCGGCTTCTTCCCCGAAGCCCGCGGTGAATGGAAACGCGACGCGCGGATCAACAGAGTAGCTCTTAGCCCATCGTTCAGATGGACAGCGTCCATTACTGCCACTCTCCTCAGCTGAATGAGGCACTTCCTCTGCCAGCTTCTCTCCAGCCAGTGCTATGAGAGTAGCATCTTATATAAAGCAGTCTTGTTAAAAAAAAACAAAAAGAAGACATTTGTTCAGCCTCGAACAGCAAGCCTCTGCACTCATCAGAAGCGGGTTTGGGGAAAAAGCTGACACCAGCGCAACTCTCTGCTCTCTGCACTGATGATCGATGAAAGCGGAATTAAAGACTTGTTTCAGGTTCGGATTTCCTGTGATGGGTCCAGATTCTCTGCCCGCCTCAAGCCTGTGTTCGGAAAGGCTGGTACGCTGACACAGGCTCTGCATCTGAGAGTCACTGAGTCAAATCCTAGATGGAATACTGCTGCTACACATCTGAGAAAAAGACTTTGGTCCACCAGATAAACAGTAATAAACAGTGGAATTGCCTTCATTCCACAGTGCCGCAAAGTTTGAATTATAAAGGATGACTTGAGGAGAGAGCAGATTTGCAACAACAGCAGATTAATCTATTTATGTTACGTTCTTGAAAGGGGAAACAAACTCACAATATATCAAACCTCAACCTCTAACCTGACAAATTAATCCCTTTCCACTCTTTACCCTTCATTAAAACCATTAATTTCATGGTTAATTGGAAACAATTAAAGTCATTTGGCTATGAAAGCCATGAGCTAATCTGGAGTGCTGCGCTCTGTAGGATAAGACAGTCTGGAGTTCCCATGAAAACTGTGACAATTCACAATGAAATATAGCTGGCTCCCAGAGAAGCATGACTGCAGAGTCCTTTCCACAAGGGCAAAGGGCTAGATTCAGTCAAGCGTGACAGTAATTCTGGGATGACTTGTTGCCAAGCATGTGCGCAGTTCTATTATTTATGAGGAGCGAATTCACTCAGAGACCCTTCAAATTTTAAGCCACCAGGAGAGTACGCCCCAAAGTGTGCCCCAAAGATCGGCGAGTCTCAACAGCGCCACCCTGCTACCCCACCTAGAGGTGGGAGAGTGAGGCTTCACGCACCCCAAAGCAGGTGCAGCCACCTGGCTTTGCCAGCGACTCACCGATTTGAAACAGGCATCTCGCTTAGGAGACCGAGGTCTTTTGACTGGCTCTTGCGAGCAGGAGACTGGCCGCAAAAACAGCATCTCTGCCCGATGCAGGGTAGATGAAGCCCAACTCCCACGCCGTGATTCACCACCGCTGCAAAAAGCCCTCGAAAGAAATCAAATGCGAAACGGGAGAATCCTGCATTATGCGGAGCTGTTGTGTACGCGTCGTGTTTGAGTGTTATCAGATGTGAGAGGACCGCCGAAGCTATGCTTCCTTATTTGTCGCAAAACCCCTCGGGTGGGAGGGGAGGGGGGCGTCAGCCGCCTCCTCAGGCCCGCGTGGAGCTCTCCCAAACAGTGCAGCAACCCCTTCCTCATTCCCTTCACCGAGACACCCATGTCAGCAACTCAGAAACAATGCGGCAAAGGCTGTAACTCACCTACACGCAAACCTATAAGCATTTCTCCGTCCATCTTGTTCCATTTGATTCCATTAACATTGCAACAGATTACCAGGCGAGAGAAGCGGAAGCATGGCAAGTCAGATTGTAGAGGGGGCAAGATCAGGAACAGAAAATTGAAAAACATTTCTTTCTATTTTTTCCAGAGCAGAATCTACAGTATTGCAGCATTTCACACTTGCACAGGGCATCTATCTCAGCTGCAGTCACCAGGGACACAGTTTGATCTTTTACATTATTTATCAGCTGATCATATGCCCATTTCCAGGGCAGCTTACATTATGCTACCACCCGCACGGTTTTTACAAGGGGTTATTCTGGGTCATTTCAGATGTCCTCCAACAACCCTCTGCGGTGTTCGGCCCGGGATTTGAACCCATAACCACTGGTTCACAAATCCAGCACCAACAATGGCACTTGAGTGATTTTCAGCCAAGAGATCTTCATTTTTACTTTACGGGAGCACTAGACGATTTTTGCGCTACCTCCTGACCAGCCGCCCTGCCAACACCACCCAGCCACTACAGCTCACCCCTTATTAGGCACATGAATGCTACTGCATGCACTACACTTACTGATGTGGAATTTTCACCCCGCCTTGTATTTGTTCATGGTATACTTTCAAATGCTATGTAATTCACCCTAAATGAGGGCTTCTGCCGAATAGATGGATGGATAGATGGATCCGTGACAATCGTTACGGCCTTCCTGGTAAACTGCTACTTGAACATCCCAAGTTGTCATGGTAATCCCAGTCATGAAGAACAACGAATACATGCACAGGGCAGCACTCCTAGACTGCAGTTCCTGCTGTCCTACGAAATACACGGAACCCTGGCACCGCTAAGGAATCCACTGACACAGTGCAAATGAGATTAGTCTGTTTTTCTTACTCTCACGTATTCATTCAAATGAAAACATTTTCAAAGTAGAGCAACTGCCTTTGGCAGGGCATAACCTGCCGTCGGCGACAGGCCCCGTCTGCCCAATCCCTGAACCCCAATCTGCCTGCCTGACTCTGTGGGCCAGCTGTTGTTTTGAGGAGGTACCCATCGCTGTTCACCACATCAGATCACGCAGCCTCATTTACAGAGAAATGAAACAAATCTGTTCAGAGATGGCTGCTTCTGGGTATTCACGCATGCACTCCGGCAAGAAAAGCCGAGGGCGCACGTTTTAAATCGCTTTTTTGTTTGTTTTGGAACATTCTTTTTAAGAAACTTTATAACTAGCAATTCTAGGAAGGCAAATCACGAGGCGGCTTTGTCCAACGCAGGTAAGGGCCTTGTGCAAACTGAAATCTAAACCGCTGTGCAGGAACAGCATGGGAAATGCATATACATGTAAGTTTAGAACTGGTACGGCATATTATTTCCTCCTTCACAACAGCAAACAAATGCAGAAATGCATAGTTCCAAGCAAAGTACATGCTTCTGCATCCAGGCATTTTTCCATATACGTTTAGTTTGATTTGAGGATTTTTTACAATCATCCATTGGGTGGAGCTGTACGCTGTATGTGGAGATGAACCACATTCATATTCCATCAGCAACTTGCATATGGCAAGAACCATCCTTCCAAAATGCAAGGCACTTTTTTCAAGCCGAAAATTAATCCAACAAAAAAATAAACACCGCGGCTCAAAGGACTACTAAGCGTCGGAGTGCATCGGCTTTTACCTGGTGCGGGCAAATTGCCCACTTCAACACATTTGCCCAGGGGTATGAAATCTGAAGACCGAGTTGGAGAGAAATAGCCTCTTCAGCAATGCAGCAATTCGGTGACCTTCCCGTTCCGAATCAGAACGGTGGCGGCATCTCCATAGTAACGGTTTCCTTCAACAGTGGCGCCCGCTGCAGAGATCATTCAAATTAATAACGGCACTTTAGCCGCAACTCAAGCATCCTCTCCACCCTCAGCCACGTCTGCCTTTTGTTGTTCAGAGGGAAATTTCCGGATTTTTAACTTCTCTTGTTGTCAGGGCTTTATTCGTTCACTGGAATTGCATCAGAATCCGTTTCACTTAAAAGTATGCGTACCTATTGCCTGCAGGTTTACTTATGTAACAGAATGTGGGCCTATTGCTTGCTCGTAAATAAATCTGGCAGTTTGCTCAAAGCTACAGAGACTTAGCAGTCTTTTCACATTAATGAAATGGCCTTTTGATTTCTCATGCTACTGTGCACTGCGAGTGTTGTTCCAAAGCAGGTATTAAAAGACCAAAGCACTCAGAGTCAAATTTTTTGATGAAAAAAATGGCCCAGAAAGGAAAGCCATGGAAAAGCACATTCATGAAGCAACATCCCCTGTTCCCACGATCACTGGACCTCAGTGAGTGGAGGACAATCAGCAGCCAGAGCAAGACAGACGCAGAGATTAGGGAGACAAAGCGTGGATATGAACCCGTGCCCCGTGCAGAGCGAGATCGGGGAACTTGCGAAGCGACCCCCGGAGAAAGAGCTCGGAACGTGACGGCCACCGATCAATCAAAGCCGTGAATGAGGTCAGTGTTTCCACCCGGATATTGCACGCGAGTCGCGCATACTTCAACACACTGAGGGATTCCCGAGCACGTTTATCAAAGCGTTTCCCCAGACAGCCACGCGTTCGGCCGGGGGGCCCCGGCGGCAGCTGAGCCACTTTTTACGCTCGCTGTGAAATGTCCATCTCATGGATCGGGGGTGGGCATGAGCGTGTGTCCTGTTCTGACAAAGACCACTTTGGCAGCCTCACATTATAACCTCTTCACAATGCAGAGCTGACAAACAGTGCATTACATTATTAGCGTTTAGCAGATGCTCTTATCCAGAGCAACCTACATAGGTTACAATTGTTACAATACTACCCATTTATACAGCTGGGCATTTACTGAGGCAACTGTGGGCTAAGTGCCTTTACCAAGGGTACAGCAGACGTGGCCCAGCAGGGAATTGAACCCGCAACATTTCTGTTACGAGTTCTGCTCCTTGCCACTACGCTACACTGCTGCAGAACAGAGTTTCCCCGCTACCCATAGAAACAAAATCTGCAGTCTGGAAAATAACAGAAAATTGTAAATAGTCCCATCTCCCTAGATTCAAACTGAGAGGCAGGTTGGACATGGGGCCAGAGCCTCTGCCTCAAATTAGGGGCCTGCTCTGACGCTTACAATGAATAGTGTAGGCAAAACACAAAGAATGTTAAGAGGATTAAGGGTCATTAGGGGAAATTAAGAGGGCATTTTCACTTGAGCTGTTTAACAGCACGTCGGCCTTGATTCTCTGTTTTGGTCAGCAAGGCATGAGATCTTATGGACATGGCTGCTTTGACTGCATCAGGAGAAAGGGCGGGCTATGCTAGAGGAAACCTATCGGTACAATGTACACAGAAAAGGGTGTCTGGATAATTTTTTTTTTTTTTTTTCGCAAAGTAACAGAAAATCAATAAAACAACCCCCTGAACATGGTTTTCTTAATGTACATGTAGAACATACTGTGACCAGCTCCTCATAAGGCCTTGCCTATATGGTAACACATCTTGGTCCCCTTCTTTTTGCTGCAGGTAGAACTGCAGTGATTAATACGGACAGCCATTCACCAGGAAATGTCAGAGAGTGCTCTTTTCGGGGTATTGGCTTTAACCAATGACAGACAGCTGAAGAATTTCTCTGTTGTCATCCTAATGATGCACGACCTGGGAGGCATTCTGCTGGTCAAATGCCATTAAAATCTGAATTTAGGACACTGTATCAATAGGCGGGAACAAGAGAGCCAACAACTGGGGAAAAAGAATGCAAAATAAATACACCTACAAGACCAGATTTATGGAACACCATGTACATTACAGCCTGCATGTTAGCCATTTTCATTAGATTAAGGCACTGATTCTCAATCCTGCTCCTGGGGCCCCCCTGCTCTGCACGTTTTCCATCTTTCCCTGCTCTACCTACCTGACTGAACTCATCAGTGGCACTTTTGATTAGCTGGGCACACCTGATTTAATCAAGAGCTCACACTAATTTCAATCAGGTGTGTTTGGAGCAAGAATGGATAGAAGATATGCAGGGCAGGGGGGCTCCAGGAGTAGGACTGAGAAACACTGGATTAAGCCCACCATAGATACTGAACTAGCTGTGTTTATAGGATATTCAAACTCATTTCCAGGAACTTGGGTTAACTGATGTTATTTTCATTTATATATAAAGTCAGTTGTTGTTTGTAAGTACTTTATAGGGTTAAAACTGTCCCCCCAGCCATGATGCAGTACAAACTCCACAGGCAACCACACAAAATACTGATTTGACATCATCACTCTTGCTCAGATAATCAGATATGCTCATTGAGCAGACCTCGGCAATATTTCATTTAGCAGTAAACAGTCATGTCCATATTACATCAAAGAGACAGATTCTAAATGCTGGCCCATCAATCCTTTATTGACCTTGTATTCATCTGTGTGGACATGTGAAAAGTTGCTTGCAACTGGTTTCCAGGTCATGGATTGGGCAGATTGAGTGGTTTGTAAAACCAGTGCGACATTCCTATATTCAGATACAGAGTGTCCTTTGTCACTACCCCTCACGGCCACCATACTAATGAACAAAGGTGTGACACAGGTTGCAGCACAACTGACTGCTGATGGGAGATACGCAAGACGACAAGACCTGAGCCTAGTGCAACTCCCTCACTCTACTTTCCATACATTTTGCGTTCTCTGTCTCTACATTTTATTGTGTGGAGGACTTTTATGTGACAGAGGTGAAGAGGACAGCCGGCTGGTGCGTTTTTTTTGTCAAACAGATGAAAGCAGGCAGAAATCTGCGGAAACAGAAGAAGCGGCAGGCGCTGCCGTCCAAGACAATCCAAACGATATACGAAGCGGTGCTGCCCAAGACAATCCGAATGGTATACAAGGCGCCTTCTCCCTTTTATAACACCAGATTGTGATTGCCTCCAGAACATCAAAAACAGACACACAATGGGGGAAATGCATTTCAAAGCTGGGCGCCTTTTGAAGACATACGTCTTCAGCTCTCTCCCCATCCCCAGAGATTTCAAGACTTCATCACAATGATGTGAACTTGCATTGTATGATTCACTTCCAATGGATATGTGGTTCTAACAACAATGGCAAAGCAAGAGCGTGAGCCATCTGAAATGCACCTGTACAGTGAAAGGATGCAGTCCTCAAAGTAGACTGATTCGTAAATTAAACCGATTTGATGGAAGAAATAAAACCCCATCTGAATTGAGTGCGATAACATCTCCTGTAAAAGCCACACCACGCTCTTTTTAATCTGTGAGATTCATTCCCTGTCTGTCATTTGCCCGGTAACAATGAACAAGACAATTTCAATGTGAGAAGCGATCCATAGACAAAATGTATCAGCAGAGTAACACAGACAATGGCTGAGTTTTCATCACGCTTGCCGTGAATGAAGGCACACAGCACCACTCGCATTCACCACGTCTGTTATTTCCCTCCGCGGGTAGAATTCATGATGTCAGATTTAAACACAAACTACCCTGGTCTCAACCGAGCTTGTCTCACTAGTTTTATACATTGACCCCCCCCCCCCCACCACCACCACCACCACCACCACCCACCAAGATGACTCCAGTAGCTCTAGTGGAAAAACAGCCACTGACTGCCAACAGACATCAAGAGATTAGTGTGACTGTTTAACTGTGAATCAGAGGTCAAGCCTGACTAGTTAGCAGCACTTTGTACACACGGACAGTTACACCTTCTATGTCAAGACTTTTACAAGACCAGATCAAGGTCCTTTACAAAAGACCAGAGGGTCAAATGTGGTAGTCAGAGGGTCAAAAGTAGTCTTGTAACACAGCAGAAGTTTGAAAAATGGCTACCTCACCTTTTGAAATGAATGAAAACCTACTCTGGTGAAGACAATGGGCTGTCCTCTGAAAAGCCTTAATTAAGCCTTATCAGGTAACACCTCTGAATATTTTTAGCAGTATCATTAGTATCACTCTAAGCAATAGTGAAAAAATCTGCATAACTTAGCTGAACATGTTGTGTTACTGTAATTATGACATCTTTGCTTTTTAATTTGACGTGCAGATTTCCAGTGCGTCAGTAACGAAGAAATAATGACAGCTAAAAATACAAGCCCTGAGGTAATGTTCATTTTTTAGGGTAATGTGCACAATTTTGCCTGTAAAACACTGCCAAGCCAGTGACAAGCAGGAAACAGTGTTGGAATAAACAGTTTCACTGCAGTAACTCGTTCAACATTTCATGAGCTGATGTTTCTATGAGGACAGACAGTTTAGGTATAAACAACCAAACAGAACGCCTCAACTATAAGCCAGAGCTTTTTTTTTTTAATATAAACACCTGAAAAGTTTGAAACGAATTGCACGTTCCCTCAAAAATGGTCGACTGTTTAAGGATTAAACCCCGGGAAAGCATTTGCCTGGCAGCGGCAGGCGCACACCGAGCAGATGGCCGTAACAATGGCGTCTGGACAAACGCCGGGCGTGTCCAACCGAGCGCTTTCCCTGGGTTTTAATTTTTCAGCAAGGCAACCTCCAGGCAACCTCAAAGGAAGAGGAAACCTGCTGCTCACAGATTTGCAGGAAGCGCTGCGGGGCTCCTTCCTACATCCCGCCTATCTGCGGTATCAGGGAACGCGGTAGGGGAGCCACGGGCAAAGCCCCAGTCAGATGCTTATTTTCAGCTGCCAACCCACGCGGCGGGCATTCCAGCTGGCGCTACGAGAAAACAGGCGCCCTCGTGTTGCAGGGGTAGAAGAGGCACCCTGGCAGGTTGCAGATAAAATTACCGGCACACTCTGCCCTTCATCCCCTCCATCAATCTGATAACTCAATCTGATAAAGGCATGCATACGTGACAGAAACTATACCATTAAAACCTGGCTCCTGCATCTTAAGAAGAGTCTAAAGGACTACAAATGAGGTATGCTTCATTCTGATCACCTGTGTGGTTGAACTAGCACCTGAAAGGAAATACCGGTCTATCCTGGGGGGGGGGGGACCGAAAAGTAGGGTCAACACAAAGGGGGTGGGGGGTGGCAGGCTACAGAGAGACTTCATGGATCAAGGGAGCGGAATGTGCGATGTGATAAAGCTTCAGGTCACCTTCCCATGGAAAAAAAACACAAAAAAAGACACACAAACCCATGTACACAACAATATGCACAAACATATAGACATACACACATGGATGCGCACACCCACACGCGCACACATGTACACGCGCTCATGCTCACACACACACGCGCACCCCCAAGCAAGCACACTCAAACTGACTCAAAAACCTTTTGTTGTTTTCTGGGTAAAAACACAACCTGCATAATGTGAATCAATGGGTGTTTCAGAAAAGCCATGATGTCAAGCATTACTTAATCTGTTTTATTTGGTAGGGATTCACTGGCGTTTATCAAACTGCAGTTTAATCCATTAGACCTTGATGGCACGATCAGCGTATTTGTATTCAGGAGGCCAACCCCCTAGCCCTAGAGCGGTGTGAACTGACGCACCCCACACGCAATGCTGCCTTTCGGGAGGGGGAAAAAACAGGCGGAGGAAACATTGAGACAAAAACAAGTTTCCATGACTGCCTCTCGCAGCGGGGGGGGGGGACCTGCTGGCGTCCCTGCGACGAGAGGAAACGGACAGAGGTCCGCGGCACGGCGCCCATCGATCGCTGGGGTCCCCGGGGTGGCGTGTGAAAACCGCAGCTGGCCGGCGCGTAGAGACCAACGTGCACCCCGGCTGCCGCAGAGGGAGGGTCTCCGCCCCGACGCTTTAACGACACCGGCGCTCACCGCGAACGGGCAACACAGAGGTGAGCGGGGGGAAACGTTTTTCAGAATCAGTCAGACTTTATTGGCCAGGTATGCTATTACAAACACAAGGAATTTGACTACGGTTCCAATGTCTCTCATATTCCATTCATACAATGATTTTCAAGGTGACGACAACAAATACCCTCCAACAGTAGAGGTACAACAAACAGCAAGAGTAGTGAAGGACACATGGAATGGAGTAAGGATGGAATGAATGAGGTATACAAAAAAGTACACAGGAGTGCAGGGTGTGGGTCTGTACAACATTTCGCTATAGACAGCCATTCCACTGTCCACATTATTACATGAGCAACCATATTTAATTACGGGCCCGATCTGACCGAGGAGTGAGATTGTGTCAAGGGGGGAATGGAAACCTTGTCTGATTTCAACCGCCTTTCCATTTACCCTTTGGAACATCCCGCTGGATGACGCGGGCTGTCTGAGAGGTGTACCGTCTGAAACACCACTCGCCATTGAGAAATACGCGGCAAACAAGGGAGCTATAAGGCATTCCTGCTATCACTGGTACTTATCTATACTGCAACTACATCGAAATTACAATAAGCATATACTGAGACAGACAAGGGCCTCGGATTACTGCCGCTGCGAGATACAGGATCCTTTAAGGACATATCTGTGGCATTTCAGCTCAGCCACTCACAGCAGAGATTGCGGTTTCAAGAGCTGGGGCTGGTGAGCGAGGCAGGTCCAAAGGGTTTGTTCTGCAGTCGTCAGCCAGCTAAGTGCTTTAATAATGAATCTCTCACTGCTGGCACGAGCGGCCAAGATCTGTACACAGCCCTGAGAGGGACACACAGAGTCTGAGGGCTCTTTGATGACACGTAGCTGGAGGAAGGCAACGGGTGTCGCACCCGCGTGTTGAATGTAGCACCGGAGTGATAATGGCTGTCCGACAAGCGTAAGAAAACCTCGGGGGTGGAACTCGGCGTCCATCTACGGCGGTGATGGCCGGCAGATTACGGCACCCTTCTCTCTCACAACTTTTTCATGAGGAAATATCAGTTACCCCTGACTGACTCAACACCAAGTGTCTTGTCAGGCAGAGATGCAGTATCAACCAATAAGAGACCATCACGACTTTTTGGATATCAGTGTTGAATGCAATACGCCTCCATAACGCCTTCCTTTCTTAGGAGACCTCCTGTCTTGACGCTGACTTTAAAAACAACGAAGCACGGCAAGCGGCTCCAGGTTTGACAGGTCGCATGAGGGAGAGTCACTGCTGCTACCGAGGTGGTGCAGTTAAATCATGAGCTCAACAGCTGCCCTTTGTGTTGTGGGCCCAGCTTTGAGAAAACAGCCTGGCCCACATCTCCTCCTATCGTTCTCTGAGCGTTGTCCTCAGATCCTGGAACAGCAAACAAGCCCCACTGTTGAGAGCTTGACTGAGCGATTCTACTTCCTGCGAATGGACTCATGGGATCAAAAAAGGTGTTGCGGAGGGTTCCTCTGAATTACCGAGAGGTTACTAAGTGAGAGATGCAGATTTTATCCAATAACAAAGCAGCACAGTCCCATACAAATTTTCTTTGCTCCATACTGTGTATGTACACGGCCACTGAGTCAAAGGGGTCCCTCCTGGAACCAGTTACACCCAAGTGAGCTGTGATGTTACTGGGGAACAGGAGGAATCAACATTCACTCATCAAAACAACTTCACTGGTGATTTTGAAAGTTTGTTTCTGATGAGGAGGGCGGGGTGGGAGTTTAACTAGGTGACACTCCCTGACAAAATCCAAACTCCAAGAACATCCTTGAAAGTCAATTGATGCACTAGGGAGGAAAAAAAACTGTGACAAGGCCTTGTGCTGTAATTGCTATTAAGAAATTGGATTTATTTTCCACAGGCCAGTAATCCTTAAAATAGACTGCAAGCCTCCAATTAGCTTCTCAGGAGTGAGAGTAGGAGTTGCAGAAGGAATACAGTTCTGCTGGAAGAAGACAGCGCAATGACTGTGAGTTACGGGTGATCATTAAGGCTGATGAAATTTGAATACATGCAGAGCCAGGATACGGACCAAACAATAAGGCTATGATGTATAGCATCCGCACTGATGCAATATTACGCCGCAATTTAGAATGCATCCTTTGCCTTCACATTTGAATATATAGTGTGCTATTTATTACTCGTAGCTGCTTTAGATTATTGTTTTGTTTCCTCCACCCTGCTCCCAGGGGCAACATCATAATAAGGTTTGATTTCATTTTGAAAGGTATGTGCTGTTAGATTTTTGTATTATTCAAGGTATTTTTTTTATACTAAATGCAATCATTGTTCAATTAATGATTACAGGAACTAGAGGCATAAATTGATAAGTGCCCTGATCAAAGTCTGATAAGAGCAATAATCTTTGCATTAGCACAAATTCACCTCCGAAAAAAATTTCTCTTCAACAACACAAAGAGGGTAGCTGTCAGATGATGTTTAACCCATATCAGCATTCAATTAATAGCTGCAATGAAGCTGATTAATTAGAAATGGTGCAACAAAAAACAGCACCAGCAGTGTGCCTGCTACACTGTTAGCTTGAGGTGCAACACTGGGAAACACTAATTTATTACTATGATCATCATTTACTTGCTTAGAAAAAAAACACTGTGTTCATTGCGGGGAAGTTAAGTATTGTCTTAAATATTACAGATGTCACATCTAGCAGCATGTTGATGGAACTGGACTATAACTCATGCAATCAAGAGCACTATCCACTACACCAGATGCCACCTTCACATAAAATGATGCTGCCATGTTGATATGAGACAGTCTGCTTCTGTGTAGCGGTTTTGCCAGCGAGGAGAGAACGGTCATTACAGGCGGCCGAAGTGACGGCAGCCACACGCGAGCAACCGAACCGCGGCGCCTGGAAGAGGCTCCCTCCCCTGGCGGGCTAATCCTGCATCATCGCCCGTCACGGCGCCTCGCCGGAGCCCGGATCTCTCCGCGGCGAAAGGGACGGGGGGAACTCCTGGCGGGCCCGGTGACGGGGCGGCACTTCCGAGTTTTCCATCTGTTGCACGCTCCCCGGCTCCCTCTCGCTCCGCCGCCTCCTTCCTCCCTTCCCCAGCCATCTGCCACCCTCCGACTTGCAGGCGACAGCACAGGCGCTCGGCGCGGTACGAGCCGCTGCTCTGCACACTTTTACTAGGTCATCCCGCCGCCCCCGGGAGGAACGCCGCCGGCCGACAGGGAGGGGGGGCGCCATCGAACCGATTCTCCACGAAATGCGCCGCGCGGAGAGATTGAGACACGAGTCGATGACATCGGGAGTTGCGGTACGCGAAGCTATCAGCCGACAGCATTGCACACGCCTTCATTCAATACCCAATTAACTATTTTGACTGCTGGTTGTAAACGGTGAACTTCTGTCGATTGGCAAGCTGCTTGGAACAACATCCCAAGGGAAGAGCACTTTTTTTGTGGAAAACAACAAAGTAAAAATGCTTAACAGGGATCATGAGGACAAAGCCCGAGGAAAAGAATGGTCGCTTTCTCCTGAGGGACAGACATTCAGTCTGTGAGCAGCCCAGGGGTGGGGGGGGGGGATGGGCGTGCTGCACTTAAAAAAAAAAAAAAAAAAAAGAGAGAAAGAAAGATTTATTTTTCTTGGTAAAGAGACAGCCGTACTAGCAGCTCGTCTTTTTACCTGCTCATCAGTACATTGGAGGGAACTGATGGCAACCTTCAATAACGTTCTTTGGGGTGAATTAGGAAGGGCCAGACAACATTTTCCCTCTAATTTTGCTTCTTCTTCTTTTACCAACTTCAGGAACTGGAACAAGCACGTATTTGTCCAAAGGCAAACTCAAAAACTGTCTTAGGCTGCACTTTTGAGAAAAGCCATGGCGCCTGAGAAGAAAAATATGAGGGGAGGGTGTGAATAGTTCTGGTTTGGTTTAGCTACTTTAAATTCCCATGCTTTTTACAATGCCAATGATGTGCATGCGGGACAAATCCAGCTTCACTTTGCTTTAAATGTGTGTGGTCTTTCACACACAAGGTTAATAAGTAACCAATTGCCCCACAGAGAGGGAATTAGCCAGTGAACTGTCCCTGCCCCCCTGCGCTGCTGTGAACTGCCCGTCTTTACTGTTCTGTTCGCCTTGACCACTGCTGAGAATGAGGTGCAGAGTTTTCCCTTAGGAGGAAAGACTTCAGGGTAATGGTAAAATAGGTTTTCACTGTGCGTGAGTTCAGTCCTCGCTCCTGTGGGAGCTCATTCGGTCCTCCACCCCCTTCTCAACATACTCTACTAACATCCTCTCCCCTATTGATAGAGAAAGAAAAATGCAATTTTCTGTGTATCTCATTTGGCAATCAATGAACCCTAGAAGCAGAGTGTGCCTTCATGGAAGCGGACCGACAGGGCCCCACTTCTCTCTGCCAATCCCACCCTCTGGCACAGTCTGGTCACCATGGCACTGCAGCACTGAGCTGGCTGCTCCACCATCCTCCTCTCCCTGCTGCACAAGCGTGTCTTTGTGCATCTCTGAATTACTGTTACAGACACAGTTCAGGTCCATGGGCACCTCCGTTAAAACATAAGGCAAAGCCAGAGTCATGGAGGCCAAAGTGCATTGCACCGTATGGAGAAACAGCAGCTAAACAAACCTTTCTGCACAATGCATGTGCTGTGTACAAAGACTGACCAGACAAGAACAGCAAAAAAAAAAACAGTGGTCCATCCAGTTGTTTACAAAGCCCTATCAAGATTCCCACTCTGAGGTCTCTAAGGCCGTGCCTGAGGAGGAAATTGGGGTCTTTCACTTGGCCGTTTTAAGTGACACGCAGCGGCCACCCATGCTCTCAAAGACAAAGAGAGACTTGCCGAAAGCGATAAGGTGTTATCCGTTTTCACCGCGAGCCGGCGCAGCTGACCTCCAAGAGCAATTTCTCTTCCTCCAGACAGGTTATCTCTAATGTCACCCCCATTCTTGGCCTGACAGCTCCACCCCGCATGCAATAGAGACGTTATTATAGTAACGCTCCACTTAGGGGCGCAGCCAGGGGAACAGCTAATTCCTTAAAATTACTCTCAGGATGATTTGTCAATCTGGACAGCTTTTGCACGCCATCTGTCACCTCCTTAACAGGGACAGACCCCCAAGCGGCGCAGTCTTAGCTCCACATTTTGCGACACCCCTTTTTTTGTTTGACCTTAGCCGCTTTCACGTCCTGTGAGGGATTTCTGGACGTGGTGTCAATACCTGCGGGGAAGCGAGCATTTGCGTTTCCAGATATGTGTGAAAAGTCTGAAAGCTCCCATAGGTGCTGCAGACCAAAGGGTTACCCGATACCACTTCCTAAAACACTGCTACTACCTGAAAAAGCTATGTCTTACGCCCTGGTGGGGCACTGTAATGGGGCCAGATGTACCCGGTGGAGGTCGGATGTGTCCTGTACCCTTACAGCCTCTGTGAGCAGTGATTAACTCCTTCATTGCTGCCGCATCCAGAAGTTTCCACCTTTATTTTCACTTCTGATGATCAGTGTGCTGACATTGGACTGCACAAAAAAACAAAAAAAAACAACAGCTCTGCTAGAGGGGAACAGCCATCATTTGACAACTGCGGAATTGACATTTGCAATATTCCACATATTTATTGACATTCGCTCATTCACTAAGCTACAGTCCACTTCACTTTCCTAGTATCAAATACATTTAAAGTATCAATCTTGTGAAAGCGTTGGAGCATTTTTTTAAAGTAATTGCATACGTATTAAGTACAGCCCCTCTTGAATTCGGAGTGAACTGCTGTCAGTGGCTAACTGCTTTTCATAATCCTGAAAGTCGTGCTTTTGTTCACCAGAGTCTCAAATCAGCACCATGCCAAACATGGAGGTGCAATGCATGACACACACCCACAGAAACACGAACCAGGTGGAAACGAACGCTTTGATTTCTCACAAAGACTAACACCAAAGACTAACGCTGCTTTTGCAAGCTATCAGTGCGAGCACCAAGCGGCATTCGATCTCCCCCAAACACTTAAGTCATCTTGGGAGGGGGGGGGGGGGGGGGGGGGGCTCACTTGGTGAGGCTTACGGGGTGTTAACCAATCAGCAGTCTTTAGGAGCTCCTCAGGTGACTTCAAAGGCGGCGGATAATGCCGCGGAAGATGCGGCGGGTCGCCGAGGGCCGCAGAGAGGGTGACTCAGCCCTCTTGTGATGGGTTTTGTGTACCTCACAGGTGTTCCTCCATGAGGGGGGGGCAGGCAATCTTCCTTTGAAGTGGAAGGCGCTCCGTGGAGAAGGCTTCCCTGGACCGGAGGAGTCTCCATGCTAATGACCACCCGCTTATGACACACCGGCGCCGATTGGCTGCCGAACGTTTTTTTTTCTTCGTTTCGTCCCTGAAAATCTGGAAGCTCGGAGCAGATCACAGACAACAAAAATAGCAGCTGATTAATGGGAGTGATGGGGACGCTCAAAGGGAGAAGGGCTGTCTATCACTCGTGAGCAGACACACGCCAGACGGAATTAGAAGCAGAATTAGAATAAGAGGGACGAGGGCTTCCAGAAATATTTCGCTCTCGGGGGGGAAATCCAGTGAAGCAGGTAGAGAACAGCAAAGACACTCGCCTCTCATCCTTCAGCATCTAGGCACCTTTTATGCGAAACTGTATCTTTGTTGTCCGAAAATTAAATATATTAGCCATGTAAATATGAAATGAGTGCGAAAAAGAAGAGCGATATGGCTCGATTGGAATAAAGCAGTGGACTGTTGTTCAAAGCCCAAACAACAAAGACACTCGTTTATTGAACAAGTCCTCCTTTTCCTGAGGTTATGTTACACTTAGCCGAGTTTGCCACAAAACCGTATCATTAATGTTACTCAATTAGTTTGTTTATTAAAAACTGTGCATTTTCTGCTTTATGTGTGCTATTGTTTTTGTTTTTTTTTTGCAGTTTTCTTTATAACAGAGTTAAAGAGAAGCAATGGAGACAGATGAAAAAGGACCCATAATGGTTGCTCACCACAACCTACAAGGACAACAGCTTCGTTCACTCCATCAATACATTATTTCCATGCTTGTGTTCTTTATTTTCTCATTTCCCGCACCGGTTCAACCTAAACAAATGCATTTAGGCATTTACAGAGGTCTGCCACTGACACAACATTCTTGTTATGTAATTCTGGGTTTTACACACACACACACACACACACACACACACACACACACACACACACACAATGCCTACAAGCAGGGGCAGTAAATATTTCTATGTGATCAAGACAAAAACATTGCATTATTATGAAACCTATGGTGGAACTATTTTCACACAACAGTTCCACGCAGAAAAGAAGACCATCAAATTATTTGTGTAAGGCAACATCAAGCTAACATATTAAAAATATTGACTGATCTCCCAATAATTATTACATGGCAAATTCTTTTTAGAATGCACCTGGTTCAGATAAAATGGAACGCTGCAAAGGTTTTGGGTTCAGATGTGCTACGCACTTATGAATCAGCCTTAAGAGCCTAAGGCGAGCTTGGTGCACCATACCAAATGTTCTCCCTGGGGTCCATCTTCAAATACTCTGACTTTTTGGAGAAAATGTTAACTTCACTTCACGCTACAATTGGACACAGGCCTACATGTTAAATTATATAAAATTTTTTCCCCATAAAACAGCCCTGGGCACCATGTAATACGCACCTTTGTGGAGGTTCATGAAGACTAAATGGCCTAAGAACTTTAAGCTCGGTACCTCTTCCCCCCACAGTGAGTGCTGACATTCCCCTCTCTCGGAGTAGCCACTGCGCCAGAAAACTGTTCTTTGGTGAGTCAGCCACACTGTGCCACCGAGACATACAGCACATTTTAAAATGTACGCGGCAGTAAAAATCATGAGTCACCACTGATTCACGAGCATTCCATGGACCAGGAGTAATTACAAAGAAGGTAACGGGTAATGATAATGATTCAAAAAAGTGTGGGAAGGTCTGATTAAAAAAAAAAAAAAAACTCATGCTTGTTCCACCTTAGGGGCACGGGTATGGCGTATTCATCAAAGCGGCTACACCATGCTAAAGGAAGGTTTGGAACGCAGGGCGCTAAAAAAGAACGGTACTTTATAAAGGTTGCAAAAAAAGAAGCGGGGAGTTACCGCAGGGGGTGCAATTACTTTTCTAAGACCGGCTAGTTTATCTTCATTTAAAACCGGGCCTCATGCTGCAGTCCCCGGGACGAGCTGGGAGAAGACACCGCATTGATCAAACGGCCCCGTCACCCCACGCATTTCCCTCTCCTTTACCCTACTCCATCTCCGCTCCGGCATGAGCAATGCCTCTATGCTAAACACAGCTAAATCAGCGACTTTAGTTTCCACAAGTTTCTAACAGAACGCCCACCGCTTCCTTTCCGAAAGCCCAAGATCAGGCTCTCTGGTTGTTTGACAGCTTGCTTTGTGCGGAAGCTTATTAGGAAAGAAGCAGCTACATCATTCACACTGCCAAAGCCTGAAAAGCAGCAGGTTAAAATATGAAACAGGTTAGGGATCATTATGGTATGAGAGTTTTGCTTTAAGTACTTGCAATACCATACTACATACAAAACAATCTATCATTTAAGATAACATTAAAGATAATGTAAAGATAATGAAAATAAGCAATACTGCAACTGCAAGAGAAAAAAATGAACAGTTTGTGCAATTAATAAAAGTGACATTTATTTGTTGATTTACATAGCGTCCATTAACTGAGTCTCCATCTCCATTAATCTCCCATCATTTTTTTTTTCCTGACATGTGTTACTTCTACTGCATTTTTGGCAGCAAATCCCCTTTATCATTTATATGTTTAGTATCTTATATTCATTTTATACATTATTGATTTATTGTATGATATTGTTCATTTATTTGTTCTAATTAATTCAACATTTATTCTTATATTTTTAAATTTACATTCCATTTTAAAATCCTATTGATAGCATTAATTCCATTTACTCATGAGACATCTTTTTAGTGAATCATCTGTATCAAACTTTCAAAAGCTACTGTGAGTAATATGAATATGCAACACATTTATAGTTTGATGTAGTCATGAATGACTAAAATTGGTTTAAAAGGATGACTGCTGATGTCTTGCACAGTACAATAACGTAACAAGTGTGTGCTTGCAGTTTTTCACTAGTTGTGTAAAATTAAATGCTATGCTGTATGCTAATAATGATCAAATAATGACATGCTTACAAATAATTCAGGATTTGTATAATACTCTACTTGTACACTTGTATGCTACTCTACTACTTTGGATACTACTCTCGCAAAATTGATTTTGGAGAAATATCTGTTCTCAGGTTGATTTAAGTATTATTATATTCAGCCAAAATGTGTGCACAGTGTGCTAGAATCTAGAAATAGCTTCAACCTCAAAAGTTTGCTATTCCTTGCTACAGATACCAGCACAGCTGTCTAGCCTCCACGGACAATGTTTAAACTGTCTCTGCTTGCCGTAGCAGTGAGTAAGCACTTTTGCCATTCCTCTGACAGCAGCACGTTCAGAGTCAGACCCAAAACACTGGGAGACATTATCAGAGTCCAAGCGCAATCAATCACTCATGGTAACCTCTGTGCAGCAGGCCTAGGTTTATACAACAATTCAAAGGCCTTATCAGACCCAACATGACACATGACATCATGTAACATTGCTGTTTTTCCCCCCACAAAAAGAAAGACTCAGAAAGGCACTTTTATGGATATACATTTGAGATCTTTGTAATCGGAGTCACAAAAAACATGAAATGTTACAGAGAATGGCAGCATCTGTCATGTAAAACAAACAAAAACTTTTTTTGTTTCTGCCATATATTTTACGGCAACCAGTGTCACCTCTTCTAACACTCCAACAGAAATATTTATACAGATATGTATTCGAAATAGTTTTACAGTTGGTTCAGTTTGAAGGTATCATCTTCTGTTCATTCAAGTGCATCATATTCTTTATTATTTATATTGAACTTGTTCTAGCAATTAATGGCATTTCTTTGTAAGGGAAGTGGTATCTGCTAAATGAAAATGACAACATAATTAGTGAGGATGTGGTTGGAAACAGAACAGACGGTACTGCGCATGGCAGAACCGCTGTGGCGGTAGAGCTAGCCACAGTCGACAGAGAAGGAGCAGAGACCGACGCAATCGACATGACAGAAATCCACGGCACGACACACCGGAGCACGAATGACGTGCCATGCACAATGGACGCCCAGCAACGTTGCCCGGGCACAGCAAGCGGAGGGCTGCCAATGCCAACAGCGAGAGACTGAGACAGACTGAGCAGCAAGTCATCTAGTAACAAAGGTGAGGTCAACAACAGCCCCCCCCCCCCCCCCCCCCCCGATCTCTGTGAAGGTTACCCCAGCAGCGTGGGGACCGGGCAGATCGTGGGGGCCGGCCATTTTGCACGCGTCCCGCACGCTGCGCCTCTCTCTGGGTTGTCCTGAGGGACTCCTTTTCAAATCCGCCTCTGTCACGTCTTTGAGCCACTACACAAAGAGGCAACCAACAACAAGAGGCAACGGCAGCCCAAACGGAGGGCCGAAACACTGGGTGAGAGAAAGGAGGAAAGAGAGAGAGAATTAAGAGAGAGAAAAGATGGAAAAGGGAGACAGGCAGAGACAGGTGAGAGGAGAGGCCAGCATGGTGCCAGACATGTTCTTATTTGAACTATTCATGCTTAAAATGCAGTCAGTCAAAAAATGATGTAATGGTTTTTCTTTTGGATGTTTATTTCCTCGCTATGGTAGAAAAAATGTAAGAAAGCTGAGGGATGGCTTCCACTAACACGTAAGACCTAAACAAGACTTCAAACGCACTTCTGTGGTGCATGCAGAAAAAAATAAGCCTGGAGTAATCAGTAATAGAAAGAACACTTCTGAAAAGCAATCATGTCAGTATTGTTTGTGTTCTTACCTACTTACTATAGCTGTGCCAATCTTCCTTATTTATGCACTTAAACTGAAATCAACAGAATCCTACCACATTGGAAAATGAAGGCAAGCAAACTATGCATTCTTCAGCAAAGCTGTCTCTGATAATGAAAAACTGAATGAAGACAATTCAGCACTAATTTCCCATTTTCACATTATTCAGTCATTTCGTAAGTTATTATGGAACCGTGCATATCAAATTAAGAATGCATCAATCACAAGCATTTCAGTTAAAATTTGTAGTCCAAACTGTTATTTTCCTTAGGAAATAGCAGTAATCCACAAGACTTGCTTTGATGCAGATCTGTTTGGGTTAGCGGTGCCTGAAAGACAAATGCACCCTAGACAAAACAAACAAGTGCAAAAGAGGAGAACTTGTTGAGGAAGCTTTCACCTCCGTGAACCCAATTACTGTACATCCAGCGAAAGTAATTTACGAGGCCGAGTGCCACCCCCATATGCCTGGCATACTTAATGCAGGTGGGGAAAAAAAAAGACACTTCATGAATAAGGATTACGCCCGTGAAGAGGCCTGGCACTGAAGAGACGACAGCAAACAAACTGTAGGCTTTTCTTTAGCGGTGTTGCGAGCGAGAGGGAGAGGGAGTGTGGGGTGTCAGGGGGTGTCGGCAGAGGCTTCCCACACCTCCTGCCAAAGTTGCCAGGCTCGCGGTGGATTCGGGGGCGGGGACAGGAGGCAAGGCAGCAGCTGTGGCAGGTGAAACACCCCGTACCTTCTCATCGCTCCACATCGCAGGTGAACACGGGTGTCGCCTCTGGTCACTGCAACCTTCCAGCGCGCTCTGTTATTATTAGCAACGTCGGGTCTCAAAGATAGGCCAGAGATGACGGTGATAAATGCTTCGGGAAACCCACAGGGAGCAGACTCAGTTATCAATCCAGGCCTACATCCCGTTCTTGTTTTTTTAATACTTTTTGAAAGAGGGTCAATCTTTAAAAATAATGAAAAATATAATGCAGTGTGAATGCCCCCATCCGATGGGAAATATCTGATACGAGGCAGTCCTTGGAAATGAGCCGGTTGTGATATGCATCCAGATATGCATTATCAGTATAACTGTAAAGAACAAGCAGTTTAGTTTAGTTTAGTCTAAGTTTAATTTTAAAAAATCTTGAACAAATCTGGTGTAAATATCCAATAAATATGAGAAAGTAATCTGATGAAGAATTACATTTCAAAGAGATGGTACGGATAAAAGCTGAAGTGTAATTGTAAATTTATAACTGACTATACTCTTATCATTGAAACAGGAGAGACAAGAGTTAAAAATGGGAAATGTCTCAACCTCCTGGGAGCTTTTGTGACCTTGAGCTTTGACTTTGTGGCTTGGAAATCAACAGGCTGTAAGGGATATCGTAAAACCAGTTCCAAATGCATGCATGAACAACCAGCTAGGACACCACAGATCAGAAAAGCTTGCAGTATTTAGCCTATACCCAAAAACTGACTAGGCTCTGGGAAGGTCTAAAAACAACACGTGTCTGTTTACATCTATGTACCCGCTTTGTTCAGAACCAGAAATCACTTTTGTGATGGGACTACAGACTCTTCCTCCATGAACATGAATTGTGATTGGCTCCTTATCAGGTCATTTCTGCCTTTCCTGCCCCATTCTGAACAGCGTAGCATCCTTATGTGAGCAGTGGCATAGTCTCAGGCACAGATCTGCAGCCTCACGGTCAATAAACACTTTTATGGCTCCTCCATAAACACCACCACTCCACAATAAAATATTGGCTTATCCTTTGGGGTGGGGTGGGGGGGGACTGTGGGGGGAACCAGGTGGGAGTGGAAGGCAATGCCAAGTTCAACTGTCCTAACGCTCTTTGTAGTGATTGATTATACACACTCCCCGATCGCAAACGCATCGGAACATTTTCATTTTGAGATGAAAAAGGCTAGTCGCTCCTAGGGGCAGAAGCATTAACTTGATTAAGAGAGCGGGTGGATCTTGATATTCGGGTGTATAAATCCACAGGCCCCTGGACTGGTTCTGCCCACACTAGAACCAGCCAGATCAATCATCATCTAGAAAGGGAAAAAAAAAAAAAAAAAAAAAACAGCAGGCAGTCCATCTGCTGCCTCCTGCACTCGTCTGATAGAATCGAATTAGCAGCGATCTGCCCTCGGCAGCTCTGTGCCTCTTTGTCGTTGTGAAAGTCATGCTTCTGGTCGCCGGGGGCCCCTGCGACGACACCACGCCACATATGGTTCATTCACAAGATTGGTCCGCGAGAGACGCAGTGGGCGCAAAGCACGCCCTCCCTCCACCCCCCCAGAGACAGGAACAGGATGGAAGCTGTTACACTCCCCCTCCGTCACAAATGTGTGAGCACATGTGAGTGTACACACGCACATGAGCATAAATGTCATCTCAGTACCACCAATGAAAGTCGTTCACCAGGGTTGGTTCTGGTGGTGTGGTGATGGGATTGGACGCATAACCACCTTCATATCCCGTGAGCTGTCAAAAAAAAAAAAAAAAAAAGCTTAGCACCGGTCGGAGCTACACGCAGGGATACCAGCGGGGGACGGCGCTCTGGATGTGTTTTGCCACAGATAAAGTGGACAAACGGCAGGCGTATGAGGACCCGCGCAGCGTGACGTTGCCCCTGTGTGCCGAGTGGAGAAAATAAGCGTCGCTGCCTTGATGGGACTGTAATAAGTGTGAAAACCCCTTCCTCGCGTCTTCGTCGGGGTACACTTGGGAGACCTTTGCTGGGCCCAAGCGCTAAAATGGCTTCATTGAGTCGTTCACAGAGGCTGGTAAGCCGGGCCTGCCGTGTTCCGCATGTCTCTGACCCCCCGCCGTGTCTCAGAGAGGTTTATCGAGCCCCGTCCGCATCTCCAACAGCAAACCGCACCGACTGACAGAGGTCCAGTTCCCAAACCCAGCATGCAACCGCGCGTCCAATCCAAGAGGTGCAGTGCTGCCACCGCAAAGCTGGGAGCTTCAAATCAGGCACTAGGCAGCTATTGCGAGTGCCATCTTATGAGGAAATAATCAATGTTAATATATGGGAAAGTATCAGATTTAGTAAACATATGGAAATAAGTCAAAATAAAAAGCACATATGAGCCTACAAAAAATATACAGTAAATACAAATTACTGCAATTTTCATACCTGCAGGCAGAATGTACATATGTATGTATGTATGTATTGTATTGTATTTCACAATATATGCATGTAGTTTTTCGAATGTGCATTTTT
This sequence comes from Megalops cyprinoides, assembly GCF_013368585.1. Lineage (NCBI taxonomy): Eukaryota > Metazoa > Chordata > Actinopteri > Elopiformes > Megalopidae > Megalops > Megalops cyprinoides. The sequence goes on along the minus strand of NC_050606.1, from coordinate 11,259,458 downwards.
TGCTCACGATGGCGTCCTTGCCGAGCTCTACAGGAATGGCTGAGCGCACCGCCTTCTCCCTTTTCCAGTGTCGGGATTTTCTCTGAGTATATTCCGAATTGATCAGGGAGGCGCAAAATCCCTTCTCGCTGCTTTCAGGAGAGAAGCGTATCGTTATTAGGTGCTGCCCGGGGGTCTGTTTCCTGTCCTCTGTGAGGCTTGCGCATTCCAAACAGCTTAGGGACGGGCGGGATGAGGGTACAGGTGAATCTGCAGCAGCGCCGTCCGCCCGCTGCGACACAGCCAGCAACTTCCCAGAGCACATTATGAGAAAAGCTAGCCGTGGATTGAAACTCTTCCCCTCCGCAGGGCAGGCGAGTTGGAACTTAAAGCAATGAATACCGCTGTAAGACAAAGCCGAACAGATTCTCTGCTTTGACCAGGTCACAGACACCGAGTGGAGTCTGTGAATAGTGAAAGACAACCACCTTTTAAAACAGACAGGCTTGTGTGTCGGTTTATCTTATCTGTTCATGACTCCAGTCGGTTGTCAACATCTCGCCTTTTAAGGTGTGTATGGCGCGCTGATTGCGATCATGTAAATAGGATGGAGGCCTGACACAGGGGATCTGGGTTCAGAAAGCACCGAACTGTGATGACATGCGACAATATGCCTCTTCAGCGCAGCTGAATAAATTCCTATTAAGAAAGGAGAATAAATTAGAGCATCCTTCTCTGTAGGAGAGGAAACACACAAAAAAAAAAAAAAAAAAACGAATTCCCAGGATGGGCCGCCCTGTAAATGGAACATCTCCACTCCATGGAATGATCGTCTAAAAATACGCCCAAGTCATATTAGAGCTGTATTCCGATGAGGCGCCTGGTCTCACCGGTCTTCCTGTGATCTAGATCTCAATACTCTCAGCTCACCACCCCCCCACCCCCCCCACCCCCACATTACAGGCTTAAAATTGCATTCCAACAGGTCTTGAAGGACAGGATTATCTGTGAGCTGGGTCCTCTGAAATGTTTGAAAGCAATTTTTCTCCGCACTTTAAACATTTTCCTAATATCTACATGCTAATGCCTTGGCACAGTCAGAGAGGCTCCAGTTCTGCACACAATACCTCAGAATTACAGATTCAGTTGACTTCAATGGTTTCTCCCTTTCATTACATGCAGTAATAAAATTAGTTTTTCAGGCCCAAGATGAAAATCAGATTTTCTTCAGCACCAACAGAAACCAGTGAAAAGAGCAGCACCGCTTTCACAAATTAAAACACCCAGCCGTTCTTCCACCTGCTCGGACTTGTTCAACATGTTTATCTGGCAAAACAAATTGCAAAGTTTTGGACAGGTCCAGCTGCGAGGCCTTAAGTTATGTTCAGGTCGATATCTATCCAAGCCCCACTCCTACCTATTACTGTGCAAAACCTCAAGGGAGAGGCCTGGCTGTCATCCGGAGGCATAGTCAGGCTTCCATAATAAAGCTTGCCTCTGTAAACTGTAGCTCATTTGCACAAAGCCCTCCTGACTCCAGCACTAAGTGCAGCCCCACATCCTCTTATTTTTCAGGCACAGAGTATGTAATGTCAATGTTTCATTTCCTTGATAATGCTTAATGTAGAAAACTAAAAAAAGGGACATCCAAGTTGTTTAATGCAGAGTTTAACTCATTAAAAAAAGACAAAGAACATTACTCTATTAAACTTCACAGTCCCACATCTATGGGCAGCCAGGGAGATAGAATCATCATCACAAACCATATCACTAGTCTCCTCCCCCGTAATACTTCTGCTTCCCTCACTCTCACTCCCTCTGAATCTCTCTCTATCTCTCTCTCTCCTGAACACTAGCACACTTCAAAAGGCAGTCTGCCCGCTCGAACTGCGTTTTATTAGATTTTGTTGGAAATTTTAGATTTCGGCCGACGTGCGCTCCAAATGAAATTAACATTCTTCGGCAGTTAAACAGCAGTGACTGGGGACGTATGGTACATCTATTCCCCACCTAACAGGCGGCAAACACACAGATCACTATGGGAACTAATGCATGTGGAGACTGCAAGGGAGTCTAATCAGCCCGGAGGGATCGGACTGAGAGTAACCTTCATTAATCAGATCGCAAATGAGCTGGTGGCAATCTCTACCTGAACTGCGGGATTAAGATGGGTTCACCAATCGTTTACCCAGATCAGTATTCAGTGGGTTTTATTCTTTCTTTTCAGCATGCATGCAGGTGGGCAAAATAAGAGCTAATTCATTGACATTCACTTTTCTGCCTGAGGGTATGAGTGAATGCAGAAGCATAACATTTGAATAGAAAATTCAAATTCTGCACCTCCCAAAGTCTACACACGAACAAACTCCAAGCCACAGCTCAACCCACCCACAACACATAACTCCGGTTCTAAGGAAAAGCATCACCTCCTGCCAGCCGCCGCTTCAGATCGGATGGGTGGGTGGAAGCAGTGGGCAAATCAGTTTCTACTCACGCACTCCACAGCGGCACACAAAATGAGGCCAGGAGCTATACTATTGGAAGGACTCAACACAGCACGTACATCAATTCGTGACATACAGTATTTAGCGCATCCAATATTACTGCCATGAATGTCGTAAACTACGGCAATACAACCGACTTGCTGGTGCTGTGTGTTCTCACTGGTGGCAGATTTACTTTTTCAGATATAAAAGGGCATTAAGGAGCCGGTCTTTTGATTGAAAGCACCCCCACAACCTTAAGTAAAGTCCTTAACCAGCACAACTTCAGCGAACATCAAGCCATATAAATCGAGTACATGCACAGATGTAATCTCTGTAAGTCACCCTGGAAGCCCAGATGTATAAATTTTAAGAACCTCTGCAACGCAAATAGTTTTAACGCAACAACTTCAATGTAACGGTCTTCTACTGCAGGCCGCCCCATAAAATAAACCAAAGTGCATTGTGGGAAAACTCATATACTGAACAGGCCAAGCATTAGACAACTTCAGCACGGCCAGAGAGCAGTACCCATCTGGCGGTTCTACCCATCGGAGTTAGAATGGACACAGGGCCCTTTGAAATGCTGCAGGTGCAGGCTGCCACAGGGCCTATGGCAAAACACTGGTGTCGACATCAATAAAGCACCTGCCCTCTGCCCAGCTCACTCGGACACCGCAGCGCTGTCCCCCCCGACCCCCCCCACGGTTCCGGCAGGGGCACATCAAAGCTCATCTGGAGAGGAACCGGCGGCAACAGAGAGGAAGCGAAAAGCCTGGCTCCTTTCCACCGTTACCATGGCACCCCAGAGCAGCCCCCTCACCTTGAATTCCTGCTGCCGCAACACGTGAAACGGCGTCCGACGAACACGGGTGACGGCATAAACCAAAAAGGAGGCAATTCCATCTCCCCCATAACCCTGGCCGCTGTGAAACAATGATATGCACCTGACAGATTCAAATTTACAACAGCCCAGGGGGACTCCAACCAGCTGCCTTATTCAGACGGAAAAGGTTTGCCATGTTGTCAGTTTTTTTTTTTTTTTTTTACTGAATTTGTTGGTGGTGAAAAGAAGTCCATCCCCCAAGGTTGTTGACATTCTGAACAAAAGTCCGCTGCAGTATTTGAATGCGGCATCTGAGCTGGCCGTGACCTTATTCTTTGTGCACTCATGAGATCACACAGGCCCTCCCAATGGCTACATGCCACACGCAGCAATGTAACCGCTGAGCCCAAAGAATACAAAGCAAGCTGCAGACTCATAAGGTAGGAAATACTGCAATAATTGCAAATATTCAAAGGATATTTTCTCGTTACAAAAAAGAGTTGTGCGGGGGAAAATGCACAAGTAGGTAGGGAAATATAACGGTAAGCAATTCTAGAAAAAAATGAAAAAGAAAAAAGACTATTGAATAAATGTGAGTGGTAATTAGAATGGGCCCTAACAGGAGTTATATGCAAAATACATTGTCCATAAGCAGCCCAGGTGGCTGGGTAAAATGAAAATAAGTCTTTGCATGACTCATGCATATGCTACAATGTTTTCAATGACCTCGGCATTAGAGGAGCAAAATTTGCCAACACATTTTAGGCCGCATACGAGAGCATTTCAGGTAGCATTTTAGTACAAACAGCATGATGGTCACAACTGTATTCTGCACCTGAACAATCTTGTGGGAGAAAAAAAAAACCCATGCAGCAATATTACACAATTTGTATGAGAGAAGCACAAGTCACTGTAATTGAATACTTGTTAGTCATGAATTCAATGGGCTCATAATTAGCAATCAATATTGCTGAGATAGACACGCTCCTGACTTGATGTGCCAGCAAGAAAACAAAACCAAAGGGAAGAAAACTGACTGCGGTGAAGGGAAGGCATATCCTGTCATACTTCAGTTTGTGATGATTTAATTCAAGTTGATAATTACGTGGCACGTGCACACAGTTAGAAACCATTTAGTAGTAGAAGCTATTGACACAAGATAATGGCATGAATAAAAAAGATAACATGCGTTTTTAATCAGCACACTGGCACATGCATAACAGGCTGGGTATACATTACAGTACCATTGACTTAGCTAGTTAGCGATCTACTGTATAATTAAGGGCATGAGCTACACATCTTTGAGGGATGTTTAACTCCACAGAAGATTTTTACAGCATGTCAGAAAGTACTCAACACTGAAGAATGAGTACCTCTGGAGTTTCCCTCACCTGTACTAGAAAGTGCCACAAACCATTATATGCACAACACCACAACACTCTTGGGCCTAAGTTTGATTAAACAGCTCCCAGATTTGATATGAATTGTTCATAACGACCATTTGTTGTGCTGTATAATGAAGGTTATGTCCATAAGGGTCTGTTGTCACCTCATCAATACACATATCACAACATCAAGCCATCTATATGGCATACGACATCACATTCCTTTTTTAATCATGTAGTTATTAGCTAGACAAAGCAAAGATAAATGACTAAGTTAACGATAGTAAGTTACCTCTAACAGCCAGATAGCTAGCTGCATTTGCTGCGGGAATTCATTCATTCTTTTTTAGAAACTATTCAAAAAAGAGCAAACTCATACTGTGCACAAAATCAGTTTGCTCGTGTTTGAAAACCCATATTGTTATTTCTGCCATTTTATTGTAAAACCAACATCTACCAAATATCTGATCGCATTTCATGTTAGTAGTGGCTTGAATTATTTTGTTTTGCATTTTCTGTTTTGTTTTCTACATTACTTTCAATCTACTCTTCCCTTTGTAAGTTACTTTTTCATTATATGTGACATGAATATTTACATAGCAGTGAATTCTTTAATCATGCCTTTGCCCCTGTAAATGATATACACGTTAATTTACCAATGGCCAAACCAACGTTAAGTTTTTCATTCACAATCCTAATCCATCTCTAATCATGATCAACTGCAGTAGCTGTCTCTTTTGGCTTACTTTTCAACTCAGTGTGGCCTTAGACAGCCGGGCGGAAACAGGTGTGTTCACTGTGATGTTATGTAATGATGAATCAGGATGCTTTTGCACATGTCACTCACAAATAACACTGCAGCAAGCAAAAGGTCTTTCCTTTTCATTGAGCCGCATTTCTGCGAGAAATGTTAAATTAAAAAATGGCCAGTCAAAGGTCCCGTTTGCCTCAGGAGAAAAGGGAGGGTTACTGCCGCCGGTATGAGCCACAGCGTAACCATTACATCCACTGCAGTTCCCGCAGTTCACGCTTCATTAGTTTTGAGGCTAGCCTACACACAGACGAACGTAAATAGTTTACGCATGCAAAAAAAACAAATTCATGAGCACTGTGCTGGGTCGATCTATCAATAGCCACTGTGTAAGGGTGGGAGGGAGGAGCAGCTGACCTCAGGTCTCTTGAGCGGCTCCAAGGTCAGGCGCACCTGCAAAAATTCAACAAAAGCTGTGGCCACGCGGTGTGCTCGGTGCTGCTACTAGGACTGAGACATAAGAAGCCCTAAATTTAAGAGGCGATGACTCCTGAGAAATGACCGATCTTCTCGAGTCACGGCTTGGCGCCTTTATCCCCCTGCCCTACTTTCCCTTGCAACGGGCGCGGGGGAAGCCTCCGCATCATTCGATTGGGCGCGCGGCTTATAAAGCCGCTTTCAGCCGTCGCTTCAATTATTCAGTGTTTCCCCTTCCCTCCGCGAGTTCCCAGCGACAAGTCTTTGAATGGATCGAGGCAAAAGTGTGACCCAATTCATTCACGTCTTGTAAATATTCTCAATGGAGGAGAAACTAAAGTACCTCAGCGCGACAATATGCGCGGGGAAGAGGGAAGTCTTGTGCTACAGAAAATGGAGCGTTCTAGATATATCCGACCGCTCTAAAGCAAAGATCTCAAGACCAGGCCACCCTTTCATTCCTGTGAATCAAAAAACAATGCTGTAAAGTGATGATAGGACATGCCTGTTACATCTCTTTTTCGCTTAAGCAAGGACATGAATTTAAAAGGACTGGTACAGAGTATACTTGATCATGTCAAACGCTGCCGGTAAACCACATCTGATTGGCACTCTCGATCCAGCAGAGACCACCCTCATTAGGAGCTGTAACTCAGTAATGCTGCAACCTGTTCCTCAATCTGCTCCTGGCTCAGGTTACCCACACTAAATGCCACTTTGGCCTTGATGCTTTCATGCCCTGGTCTGTGTGTGTGTGTGTGTGTGTGTGTGTGTGTGTGTGTGTGTGTGTGTGCGTGCGTGTGTGTATGTGTGTGTTTGTGTGTGTGTGTGAGGTTTCATTAAATTAATGAAATAGGATGGTGGAATTGCTCAAAGCTGAAACAAGTCAGCAAGTGCAGCAGGGAAGTAATGAGGTCTGACCTCTTAGTTCAGCATCTGAGCAGCCATCCTCCCCTGCAGTCCCACAAACAGCTCTGCAAGTCGCTTCATCCCCGTACAGGGGTGCATACACTTACAAAATGAGGGAAGACAGGTGCTACAATCTGATTTGCATACTGCTGCGTGACTTAACTGTAAGCGTATCCCTCGCTTTCCTGATAATGTCCCACGGACAGACAATGAAATGGAACCATTTTCGCCCCAAGTGACAGGTGTCAGAGCTGCCCATTCACAGCAGCGGGCCCAAGGAAAGCGCACGGCGCACGGCGCACGGCGCACGGCGGACCGGCTCATTTTCGACATCACACTCGTCTTAAACCTGGATAATGGATGTGTAATTACCCGAAGGTCTCACCACTCTGTAGGCTTCCTCGGAGAGAAGCGTAATGGAGGCTGACGAATAAAAACACAAAGCGAGGCAGGCAGCGTGTTTATGCCCTTAATGTGCGCGCATTACCGCCACAGAACGCGTCCGCTGAAAAGCGCCGCTCCGGTCGCTCTTTATGTCCCCGTCTCAGTAACAGCGCCTCAGCCAAAGCGCCTGCTGATAGGCCAGGAACCGACAGGGGGGGTGGGCTCAAGACCATGTTGCCATGGAAACAGGGCACACACCTGTTCCCACAAAAAAAAAAAAGAAAAATACAAATTCAGGTTTGGATGAGTGTGCGGGCAGTGGGCTGAGGATTTTATCTGTGCTGGCAGAGGGCCGTGCCTCTTCAGAGAGAGAACTGTGTCTTTTTTTTTCCTACAGGACCCAATGTGGATATCGCGTCCCTTCCTCACCATGTGAAAAATGAGCTTACGGCAAGCGTCAGTTTGGAATGCCCTAAACCCCGCGATGCATTAGCATTAGCAACGAAGGCCAACTGAAGGTCAGAGCGCACCGCTCAACGTGAATCCAGATTTTCATTTTTCTCCCAGAGAGGAGAATATGCAGGAAGTGAGTGAGTGTAGTGAGTGAGTGTGGGCGGCAGGGCTGCGTCTGGATTAGTCATTGCAGCTTGCTTTTTCCCCCCTAAATCGCCAGTAATAATCATTAGTGATTACTTAAAGACAAAAGCATAAAAGACACTGTGACCTGACCACAGAACTGTAAAACAAGCCTGCAGCATCCCTTCCACCAGGGCAGGGGAAAAAAAAAAAAAAAAACAGTGGCTAACTTTGTGCAATTACTGCACTCTGGGATGTAGAAATATGACTGAAATACATATACAAATATGTATACAAAATACATATACTATATATAACTATATATGTGTAACTATATGTATGACAGTAAATATATCTACACATACAAAATCAGGGGAGGGCAGTTGTCATGTTTTATGTGAGTGTGATGGGATAGGGTTTTATAGCAGTGTGCCCATTCACGCATCCCAGAAGGCCCTAGGACAGATGCACCAATAACCCCAAGCCTTTCTGAGGTGCCCTCCTGAGCCCCCTGTCTTTATCCTGCCTGTGAATCACATCCATGTGACGTTTTCCTGACCACTACAGGGTTAACAGCAAGACGTGGGAAGAAAATGTGACTTTAACTACTGGAAGAGACGGCCAGAGGAATGGATACCATGGCATGCTGCATTATAACTTTTTTCTTCAGATGGATCTCGGCAGGAGCTGGCTCACCGGATGGTCATGTCTCTCATTCCCTTTTGGTTTAGATGTACCTTTAATGACCAGAGGCCTGAGGGCCCCGAACACGCGCTGGCTTTTTTGACGCAAGCAGTTGGGAGGATCTCATCTGATGAAATAGGACGCCGCTCGGGTGAAAACAGACTTAAACGGAAACAACAAGTTCTCCTTCTGAGGTGCAGAAATTGCAATTTTTTCCCCCCTCAAAAGGTTACTATGAAACCAATCTCACAAGATGGGAGGAAAAGAACATGTGGAAATGGTGCAGTAATTATTTCTTACAATACCTGGACATCTTGGAGTTTAACATTTAAACGTTTCATATTTCCTCCGCAATATCTGAAGTCTAGACCAGTACCAGACTGTATTCCCCATTTACTTTTATTGGATATCATCACTTCATGTGTGAAATCTCTTCTCCTTCAAAAGACATTCATCTTGTAGGACTGAATATTTCAAAGTGTAACAGGATGCATTAGCAATAATTGCTGCATCAACTGCATTAAACATGTTGGTTTCAACTAGCACAGCAAATACGATGGCATAGTTTTCTCCCCTTCCTAATGCATATGAAAGAAACACTCATTGAGGGTTAGCAATAGCTGGAGTGCACAGACCACCTGTTGAGATCTCAAAATTGCAGTAGAATTAGCATATGCTCTGGCTACTATCTCTGCTCAAACTCTAACCGGTAAGTAAATTCTAACCAGCCATGTAAACACTATCATTTACAGTAATGCTGCTTTTATAGATCTCTGTTCAATTCACAATTCACTTCAACAGGATATAAGTATGTTGCGGCTAATGACAGCCACTGCAGATCTACAGTGTGAAGCTATCTGTGGAAACAGGGGATGTGAGGACAGTAGATGGGCAATGGCATTTTCAAAAAACCGCTCTGTGATGAATTCCAGGAGCCAGTCACACATTACTCCAATTCTCAGTAACACCCATTCTCATTTTACCTGTAAATTAAATTAAATCCCAATTCACACTTGACTTACGAAATTGAGAGAGGTCTGAACATAAACAGATGAAGAGCTTATGCAATAACACTGAATGGAGGTGAAAATGAAAAATTGGGGAAAAAAATATGAAAAAGTATGCACAGTATCATGCAGACAAATACACATGAGAAAACTTGCATAATATGCACTGTTCCGTTCCATTTATTGCAAATGGTTACTATAGTGACAACTGTGGTGAAACACAATGACCAATTATTACTTTTGTAGGCGCAGACATAACTCACTTAGGCTGACATTCACAAGATACGAGTGTCTGTTGCCTTCAGTTGAAGAATGAAAACAACAATAAAAAAATCTCATAATTGGATTTTGGACTCCTCCTACTACACATATAGACAATAAAATAAAATCGGGTCTATTCACACCATTTCTGTTGAAAATCTCAATCAAATCTCTCTTCCCTTGCCTCTTTAGAAGCTATCCAAATGGAAAACTGGGCATACATCATAATCTAACTCCACTAGTTCAAATCCCCAAAATTTCCAGGCCATTCCATACCAACTGTCTTGTCTTTCCCCCATAGGGTATATGTATGTCCTTCCCTTGTGTCCAGGATCTTGGGACTTTTATCACACCTTAATATTGACAGAGCAATATGGCGTGAAAGACATGCCGTTCGCCTAAACTGTGTAGGTGAGATGGCTTATCGAACACACAACAGAGCGTATCTCTCCTGTTCATTTTATGAGAACCCCTTTGTGGTTCAGCGTACACCGCTCTGCATGACATGAGCCGAGATGGTGACCTTGGCTGTAAGAGTCCCCCGCGGCTGCATCCCGATTGTTCTTTATCGCCATTTAAAGAAATGAACAGTATAATCCTTCGGACATGACAGCCGGGAGCCTTTGTAGAGGTGCCGATAGATGTCAGGCTGGCGGGGGGAGACTAAATTGAACCTCCTGCGGTTATTGGAAAGACGGCTCGGACTGACAATCGGATGGAATTCAAATGGCCGACCCAATACAGACTGAGAGCGTAGCGTCTACTTCTAAACCCTGCCGGCAGCTTAGTCTGGCGGAGATAAAAGGAATCTTCTCACGTTGACACAATCTCAGTGTTGATGATTTTTTTTTTTTTTTTTACTTTGACCCCCACTGTCTCCTCCTTGTCTTTGTCCCTGGACAAACTTTTATGTAGAATGGAAGTAGCATGGCAATTGTGCCGCTCCGGGAAAAGACATCAGATCAGCACAACACGGTGCTGTGGGATCCATCAGCTGCTCGTGCTGGATCTACACTATATGGACAAACGTATTTGGCCACACCTGTTTTTCAGGGTTTTGGCTAGGCCCCTTATCTCCAGTGAAGGGCAATCTTAATCCTTCAGCATACCAAGACATTTTGGACAACGCTATGCGTCCAACTTTGTGGCAACAGTTTGAGGAAGGCCCTTTTCTATTCCAACATGACTGTGCCCCAGTGCACAAAGCAAGGACTATAAACACATGGTTTGATGAGTTCGGTGCGGAAGAACTTGACTGGCCCGCACAGAGCCCTGACCTCAACCCCATCGAGCACCTTTGGGATGAACTGGAACGGAGATTTCGAGCCAGGCCTTCTCGTCCAGCATCAGTGCCTGACCTCATAAATGCTCTACAGAATGAATGGGCACAAATTCCCACAGAAACACTCCAAAATCTTGTGGAATGCCTTCCAAGAAAAGTGGAAGCTGTTATAGCTGCAAAAGGGGGACCAACTCCATATTAAAGTATATGTATTTGAATACAATGTCATTACAATGTAATGGTCAGGTGTCCAAATACCTTTGTCCATATAGTGTATGAATGTCACTCAGATACCCCACAGCAGTTTGGCTGTGCCAGCAGGGGCACCTCACATCTTTTTGACTACAACCAGTTGACACTTGGGCAAAAGGGTCAGGCACAGGCCTGGGATCAGTCAATCCAAACACTGCAGAATAGAGGTAAGTAACTTTGTGTCTCTACAGTTCCACCTAAAGGTAAAAAATTCACATTCTGTCGTTGTTATATACTTGACTCAGTGTTGAGAGAGTAAAAAAAAAACATGTATGTCAAATAGCTTTTCGAATTTCTGGATTCACATTTGTCAACACTCAGAAGTCAGCTCACACAGAAGGCATACATACATACGTGCCATTTCAACACAGCATTTATATGAAAATCTCAAAAAGCAAAGCACTACAAAGCATTTCCTTTAAGATGAAAGCACTCAAACTGAGATGCAGTGATTGTTATCCTATCAGAAGAGATAAAGAATATTTGAAAATAAATCAAAGAATTTGCGCCTCTTCAAATGCTTCATTAAACACTAGTGTGCGCTCCAGCTCCAAACTTTGTTGTATTAGTCAGACGTTTTAATGAAATGTTTAAGAGGCAAAATTTTAATAGTTGTGTTTACAATTTGGTCTGCTCACTATTAACAGAACCAGTTTGCGGACAGCTGTGAACCACTTCATGGTTTTCAGAGGCACATATTCAAGAGGGAAATACACAGATCTCACAGATGGACCTATATTGTGCTGTACCCTTATCAGTATGAAGCCTTTTTTTTCCAAGGAAAGCTATTGTTTTTTTTTCCCTCCCACACACACCACCCAATGCTAAACCGAGTTGGCTTTTAGCCACAACACTGCAATCTGCTTGACAATCTCTCACCATTCAACCGTGGGCTCATTTATCCATGCAACATGTAGATTATGATTTTGAATTCAGTGACAAAAAATTGTTCATTTTTCACTTTCTGGCTTAATGGGCAGCAGCCTGAGAGCAGACGCTAATGGCAATCAATGCATAACAAAGAGACATTTGCACTGATTGGAGTCATAAATTACTCCCGGCCTCACTTTCCCAAAATAATCAACTTCTTGAAAAAATTCCAGCATAATCAGAATTACTGATCAGTTTCTTAACTTCATTTGGTTCCAAAATACAGCAGGTGTGTTTTTGATGGTTCAACTTTTAAGTGGAGTTTGCTTGGTTCAAAACAAGGGAAAAGAATGTTTGAGACTCAGAGGTTCGTCAAGACCTAAGCAGCTGTGGGTTGAGAGTGCCCTCTTCATGGTTGAGAGCAGTACCAAACTTTTTGAAGAAATAGGAGAAACTCTGCAACTTGGGTCAAATCAACGCTCAATAATTACAAACCACTGTGGCCACATATCTTGATGGGGATTACACTGTTGTATAAAACTGATACATTTTTCCTATGAATACATTAAAATTTTTTAATTATTTTTGTAATGAAAAAGAGCATTTTCCACTATGAAACCATAATAAATGGAAGAGTAATTCACTGTACCCATGACCACACATGAGTCTAAAAAACTTGCTTCTAATATGAACCCTTTGAATGCTCATAGCTGAAATGGATAATAAAAAATATATATATACAGGTATACATACACACACACACACACACACACACACACAATAAATGTTTTTTTTTTCCACCCAACATCCTCAAAAACCCTCTTGTGGATTTTCAGCCACATCTGAAAGACAGAAGTATCTAGCTCTGCCACACTTGGCTCAGAATGACCCACACCTGCCTCTTCTATAAACTGCTATGAAGTTAAAACATCCTGTTTTTCCGCTTCTAACCCTTCCAGCGTCTCTGACATCTAATATCCTGTCCTCCAAAGGAAGAGGGCAAATGTAATTTCAAATTTTTAGGCAGAGGAAAGGGTGACTGAACGAGCAAGTGAGGTGGGGTGGGGGTGGTTCATGGGATGCTGGGAGGAGTGAAGGACAAGGCAGGTTACGATTAGTTCTTATGAACGCTACAGCCAACAGCCACAAAAAAAAAAAAAAAACAATGTTGTGTATTTGCCCTATCTGAAACACAGCAACCACCGTTGCTAAGGGGAAAAAAACAGCATGCTTTATAAGGCACAAAATTGTCTGCGTGATCTAGAGGTTTTGAAAAATGTACAGCAATCAGTGATACTGCATGAAACTGACCCTACAGTGCATTCAGACGATCCAGATGGAAACCCTGGAAGAGACATTCTGGAACACTGCTGTTGGAGCCATTTTTAAACCAATGTCGAAATCAAAAACATGGAATAACTTCAGTTTGGCTCACACAACCTTAATGTTATTAACCTCAACTGCATGGAAAAAAGAAAAGCACACATCTGGCACACCATACCAACAAACTTCTTTCACACCGTGAAGAGGTTTCACAGACAGAGTGTTTTATCATCTGAAATACTGTTGCACTTTTTGTACGTCCAACTACACATTGACGCTGTTCATTTTCAAATGGCCATGAAAATTTCTAGATAGCAGATTTGTTTACATGTGCAAAAAAAAAAGTCACGAATGACTCAATCAGAAATCACACAAACCATTCACAAAAATAAGCAAGTTAAAATTGTTTCAGTGATGACTGACTTGACCACAGTCTATAGAAACGCGCTGGGTTCGTAAACCAGTGAAAGTACTTTCATTACTGAAAAAGTATGCACCTCATGCACACAAAGAAAACCATGAAGAGCAGGTTGCAATTGCAGTGCACTGGCCATAAATCAGTCAGAAGCATGCAGAGGGATCCCTGAAAGGGGGGGGGGTGAAACCGACAGGATGTTGTTGGGGAGTACAAGCATAAACAAGCATATCTGAGGAGAATGACCTGAAAACACCGACAGGAGGATCAAAACAGCTGTCGGCAACATGTTGCACAACAGACACTTAAAAACCCACGTTCCCATGAGCGCGAAGAACAGGCAAATCAAACAGACACTTTCTCCTTCCACCGTAAAAATAAAAAAAACGTGGAGGACACGAGCAATCGGGAGAACCACTCGGTTTTTCGGGACGCAGGCTTTCACAGCTGCTACGCCGGCAGATTTATGACCACACCGCTGACACAAAGCTCACTTCTTAGGATTGTGGTTTTGGGGGGGGCAATTATACTTGGTTTTGACCTCTACTCCGTGCCTTTAGCCAGGGTTTGATCCTGCACCGGCCCCCAGTGGTCCGCCGCACGGACTGGCCGGCGCTGCTCGGCAGACCGGGGCTGCTCGGCAGACCACGCCTGCGCTGGCTCCCTCTCCCTCCGCCGCACCCCCCCCAACTCCTCCCCCCCCCCCCGCTCCAGCCACTGGCAGGGAGTCAACTCCCCCTCGACGGAAAACACAGAGGAGCTCAAGGTTAACAAACCAAGATTTGGAGCGTGTGTGGATCGCCTTACATTCCCGAGCACAGGCATGTAAACACGCAACTCACTTGGGAGGCCCTTTCCAGGACAGACCGGAGCGCTACTCTGTTGTCTCTCGCCAAACCGAGCCAAGACACGAGAATCTGGCCCCTTTCAAATGGGTTAACCTGCACTTAAACGTACCTGGATCCTAAGAGTAAGAAGGACTCATGGTGGTCATGGGTATCCCTGCACACACACATACATCTCACATATGCTTTACCTTTTTTTTGTATCCATTTGGTGCAAACAAAATCCTGAAGCGCTTATTTGCATGATGTTTGTAGTTTATCATAAGTGTCAGTTTGGTTGTTACTTAGTTTAGTTAAGTGCACCTTTATCAAACACTCTGAAAATGTCTAAGACTATAAAATGGCATTCAATGCAAAAAATTACATATAGTACAAAGCCAAGGAGTATTTAGATGCAATAAAATTTAACAACCGTTTCATTCATTTTAAAAGGTAATGTTATGTTTGCACATATAGCTATATAACTGACTTTGAGAGATGTCAGGAAAAATTCATTGTGTGCTCTAAAAAGCTGTAACCATTATCAATGAGACATATTTATAAGGGAAATGCATCTTAAAAATCAGAACTTAAGGTACGATTCTTCACCAATGAAAGAGTTGCTATTCTCTCATGTTTCAAACTGAAATTAGTATTAAGGAACCAAAACAAGTCCTCAAAGCATATGTTACCCAGAGACAAAGCTGTTGAGATTCCCCTGATTTTACATAATCTGGACGGCTCATATCATGCTCTGTATCTCCTCTGTGCCCATCCCATCAACATAAGGATCAGTGGGTCTTGGAAGGCTTTGTCTCCGGGTGACACAGACAGATACTTTGAAAACGTGTTTTGCCTCCAGATAACTGGGTTCAATTCGAGACACGATAGAAGGTAGGAATAAGAAAACCAACCGATTTGAAGCCAAGTAACAACATATCAAATTATATTTTAATGGCATTTTCCTTTTAAGAGGATTACAGAGGTTTATAGAGGTTTAAAGTGCCACAATGTATAAGAAACAGCATCCCTTCAGCAGGCTGGTATGTAACTGCCCATCTCAAGGGAACATTGCTTTGTTACTGAACCTCCCTGATGAAATATAACAAAATGAATATGAACTTGTGCATTTGCGCATTTTTCATGTCCGTGCTGGCACACTCTTTCTCCAGCAATTTCTCCAAAAAAAAATCAGGCTGGCAAGAATCTACCCAAGCCCTCACCCCGAGTTCATGAAGAACCGCCAAGTTTCCATTATAATAAATCATATTCTGGTCCTGTCCAAAACGCAGTACATTTGTTCTCCCCTCATCCAATAAGCCTGTCAAGCCACACTCAAATTCAGTCATTTTGGATGCACCCCACCAGGACGTTAGTCACCACACATCTGCCCTGTCCAATAGCACTGGTGTCTTTCCTGGCCTGTTGCCTTACTGAAGTCAGCTGTAATAGGTAAAGGAAATAAGGATATATGATAAAACTGAAAAAGACAAAGAGGACAGCAAAAAAGGTTCAACACAAACATATAACTACATCTATCACCCTTTACCCTGAAGGCCTTTTCCTCTACTGACTGGCCCTGCTCCTTGCTTCTATTTTCATCCTTTACCCTCCATCTCTCTGTTCATTGCAGAAAAATAAAAAAAAAAAAAAAAAAAAAACGAATGACCTTAAAGAAAAAGCCCCCAAGGTCAGTGTGGACTTTCTGCTGCAGAAATGCCGTGTTGCCCGTTCTTACACTGAAACGGTAACCTTTGAGGAAACACCTGTTTCCCCTGAGCTCACACATCATAGTTTGCGCCTACTGCAGCGGAGGCATTCACAAACGTGAGAAAAGATGACACTGCAAGACTTCTGGGCTCGCCATATCGCCCATCTAGGAAATGAGCAATCACCGACCTGCTGATGTCAGACCTAAGACGCGCGATAACAGGGACTGACTCTGCAGGATATTTTCTCCGCCAAAAAGCAAGTCGCAGTGCCGGTGTTTGCAGCAGTTATTTGGAAAATTCCAGAAACGGAAGGGAAGAACCACAAGGACATACAAAGGAAATGCTTATTGGAGGAAAAACGATGAGCACTGATTAAAAGGAGACTATCGAAAACTGAACAAGCCGTCATTCCTTTACTCCCTTCATTTTGTTGTGAAGTGGGTGCCAAAAAAATAATAATCAGTCTTCAGTTTAGCCCTGTAATCTTAGAATGGAGGCACAAGTCACTGGTTCCTTAGCAACAGAGGATGTGCAATGGTACATGGTACAGGAGAGGAGGAGAGGGGAGAGGATGCCTCTCGATGGCAGGTAGAGCTGCTGCTGCTCTGACACTGTAGGCAATGGTCCGGCTACACCTGGGATTGACAGAAACCGATACCCAAAAGTCTCAAGAAGACCCGGCTGTTGAAAACAAGGATGCCACAGAGACAGAAAATACTGGGGGGAGGTTATGACAGGAATAGGCGTAGTTTCAAGCACTGGTTTTTGTGCACAACGCATGCTGCCGTTGAACAATGTTTTAGGTTTGCAGAAGTAATTCGGGCTAAGGGCCCCTTCTCCGTGGAGTATCAGCAGTGTTCCACCCAGGATTTCAACCTGGTTACGAGTCCAGAACTTTCCCCTAGTTCCAGGGCTTGGAGGCAAGAGACAGCTGGTTTTGATCTCTTTTTGAATCCTCTGTTCCTTTGAACAATTTCTCTTCAAATTTGTCAGACTTTGTGTACAAACAAACGGAGAGAGAAAAATGTCATGCACATTGATTTTTGGCAGAAGTTTGTGAGAAAGCTGCTCTGCTCGTTAGAAAACTTTTGTTACATAAAGTCAAATTAAAATGAATGGCGAGGAGCACAGCTCCGAGCCTTGCATATTTACTTTTCCCCATACAAAGCGGTTACATAATGATCAAAGTATTACTCTCTCATTAACTCTACCTTTGTTAGAGACGTTATGTAACTGGACTTCATCAAAGGAATCTTCAAGACTGAGCTTAGTTTTGAACTCAACATTCAAGTGCATCACATTTAAAATGTGCTCTGATAAATATATGCTCATTGAATGATTGATCGATTGACTAAACTCCATTCAGCACCGTCACAAGTCTCATCACATGGCAGCAGACGTGAGAAAACGGGCGTAATATGGACCTCACCCTGCAATCACGTCAAATGCCACATATACATAAGAAATAAACCCCACCTGACTCAGCCCATTCGGCTGACAAATCAGGCTGGGAATGGACCACAGCAACACATCACGATGCTTAGTGTTACCTCACCACCGGTTTAGAGAGAAGATCACGTTCTAAGCCAACGCAGCAACGCTCCCGCACTTGGGCAACTCATCAGCCAGTAGGTGGGAACCAGCCAGGGCGTCTTGGAACAATGGAAACCACGCCAGGAACACATCCAGGAGCTTAAACACAATCTGGAAACCATCACAGTACAACACAGTTACCAAACCCCAGATTTATCAGGGCGGCGTGGTGCTAGTCCCTGTGCTGCAGGGCAGAACGCAGGCAGTGATGGAGGGCCGGGGGAAGCTTCTGGTCTTTGTTCACCTGGAGTGCTTAATCACGTAATCGGATCAATTATTGGGCTAAATTAGCCTAAATTAATGCGTAATTAGCATCCCCATTGAAGTTGCTCAAGGTGAGCAGTATTTCATACTTTTGAGCCACCTAGAATATCTGCAGTACTGCCGTACAATTAGAGCAGAGTGCTCTCAAGCTGACTACATTCCATACAGCCTACTCTTTCAGAAAAATCTTTGATCTACACACCTACAAGGTGGAACCAGGAACCAGGAGAACTATATGGGTACCATCATCTCCTGGAGGTGCTGGAGATGGCCCAGCCATTCACTCCCAAAGCTACACAACTCCATCATCTGACCTGACCAGCAAGAGACATCAGATTCCACTTCTCTTTTTCAAGCTGTCATGAAAATAATAATTATAAAAAATGTGTTACAACACGACATCAAACCAATTTAAAGCCATGGCGCTCTGAAAACCTGATATTACATGCCATACTTAATTATGTTACAGTTTTTAATTATTAACTCAATTATATACAGAAATATTTATCTCTGTCACTTGTCAACAAAAGCAAATTGAATGAAAGCCATCAAAGCTGACGAGGGAAGCGTGGGAAGGCACTGGTGGAATGAACTGTGTAGCAGCGAAGTTACCTCGCCCGTTGCCTTGTTTAATGAATGCACCCCTTTATCGGCACACACCCTCCGGAGGAGGTGAACGTGTTGGGACAAAATGGTGTTGTGTCCCGTCTCAGACACACGACACCTTCCACACGGAGCCGTTTCAGCTGGGCAAAGGCCTACCTCACACCCACCGCATTCGTGAAAATTGTCGATTCGTAGATGAAAGAACACCATATTGTCTTTTTTACCATATGCAAAAATCTCCTGCAGATACAGATGAGATGCCCAGTGACACATGCATGCGCGGATACAGTGGTGTCATTCATTCATTCACTCATTCTCTTCGCTCCTTGTGGAGCATAAGACATCCACAATTTTCTTCTCTGCTTGTCTTTTGCAGCTCTTTGCGCCTCTCCGCACACCAAATTCGTTGCTTTCAGTTCCTGCTCAATGGTCCTCCACCAAGAGGTCTTTTTTTACTGGAGGGAGTCCATTTTAAAGCAACCTTGGATATGCGGTCTGGTTGCAACCTCAGAACATGAGCACGCCATCTTAGGCAGTGGCGTTTTAATCTCTTGAATCACACTTTTCGTTGAGCATACAGTGATGTCAGCTCTGCTGAACAGGCCCCACAGGCTCGCAGGCTCCGCTCGCTACGCTCAGGTCAGCGTGTTTCCTGGGGCGTACGAGTTTCAAGGCTCTGCGCTGCAGTTATACTACAAGGGGCCATCCAGACTTGGCTTTACTCCAGCTTTACAGAAAGAAGACTTGCTTACCTGTAGAAACTACACCATATTAAAACACTTCAAGAGGCATGTTACGCTTATATATTTATCATAAAGATCCATGTCAATTTTTATGTGCAACGGATATGACAGATGGGCCTTGGCATTGTACCAAATTTACTGACTAGGAGGGGAGAGCATGCTGCATGACTTGGGCTAGCATACAGATTCTACATATTTTGACTTTTTACATCTGAAATTGAACAACCACAGTGCCAAATGTGAAAACTTTCATCATAAAATTGCAATGGGTTTTGTGCAAAAGGAAAGGGAGTGCTAAGCCTTCTTTGGTATATAATTTGTAGCTCAAACAACACTTGATATTGTTTTACTGCCCGAGTTCATGGTGGAGAAAAAAAAAATACAAATCTTGTCTTGCCCAATTCGTGCTTTGTTACTCTTTGTCACTGGTATTGCCAGAATGACTAATATACTTGCGCTGTCTGCCGCCAATCAACTGTCCATGACCTCATCTGCATCTTCCAAACAAGCCAATAGTTGTGAAAGGAATTCCACTACTCTAGCATGACGTGAGTGTTCTGATTCCAGCGCAGACAAACAAACTATTCAAGACAGAGATCTCTGTGAAACCGTCAAAAGACACTTGTTTCCCAGAATTGTTTATTGATTGTTTATTCATTTATGGATTGGATGCTAGTGTCTGACATGGCTGCAAAAAGATTTTATAAAGTCTACTACACAAGCCTGCACCAGCCAGCACCCTGAATGCCTTATGTTGCATTAACCCAGCCTATAAGCAGAGAGCTTGGGAGGCAACTGCTGGAATGTGAATGTAATACCGGGCTATTTTCTGTAATAAGGCACACAAGTACTGTATATGGAGAAAAGCATTAGTGAAACAAGCATTTCTGTGTCTGATATACTCATGAGGTGAGATGTCTCTCCTTACCCTATACTCAGCCATCCTGCAAGTGGGCTGCGGCTTGTTGTGTTTTTTTGTATGTTTTACGGACCAGGGCAAATTGCCCCGTTCTTATTTTGTTCCGGCAGAAAAAAAAAAAACCCTGCATTCTGCAGATAACCAGCTCTCAGCTCATTTGAATGCAAATATCCGTGTTGCACTGAAATCACGATTATGTACCATCTGACGCCCACTCAAGTCTCTACTTATCAGGGGTATTTGTGTCTCAGTCTCGCACTTAGTCACAAGGAAGAAAAAAAAAAAACGTACGACAACAAATCTGTGCATGCCCCCGGTTGTCAAGCAGTTGCAGTCTCCAGCCCCATGTCCTACAGATCGTAGCGAGAGATGACAGGTCCTGCTACTGACGTGGCCCCTTCCAGTCCTTGCAAAACACCTTCAGACTACTGGGAATGTTCTGGCTAATTTCCACACACTGTGCAAACAGACATATGCAAAGATAACCTAGCTGCTACGATGGTATCTACATGCACACATAAAAGAACAGGATTTACATGACAAACTTGTTGATTGGAGCAGGAAGCCCTTGAGCTTGTGCTGAAGCAACAGTGTCCTTTTCCTTCGCTAGTGTAGCTGTCGACACGTGGGGAAGGTGCTAGCAAAATCCAGCAAAGGCGCTGCACAGTAATCTCCGAGGCAATGCAGGGGTGGTTAGACACCCCCTGAAAAGAAATCACTCTCATTTCAGACTCTCAGTGCAGCCTCTTCAAGTGTGAAACAAATATTTATTTTAATGTACCAATAAGCAATTAGACGGTAAAAAGGAATTCAGTATTCCAAACATTAACATAAAACGCTTAAAGATATCATAGGTCCATTTCTTCTTACTCCCTCTCCGTAGGCTGCAACACTGCGGTTCACAGTAGGGGATCGTTGAATGCAGCGGCTCTTAAATGCCGACAACAAACACACTGCTGTCAAAGGCTACAGAAATTCAAGACCATTTTTACTACCTTTGCATTCTCCTCACCCCCTCCTCGTTTTAACACTCTTTTCCCACTCACCAATGAAAAGGTGAAACAACATTGTTTTCTCTGCGAAGAGACAGATCAAACCAATCTGACTAATTCAAACCCAAGATAAGTGACACAGCCGGGGGTAAGTGCATTAGAGACATCCAAACCAATTGGAAATAATCCTCTTTGATGTATACAACACATACGCACATTCACTTCTTTTACTGTAGGTCGTTTCAATGGACAGAACAGGCACCAACTGTCACTCTCTGCTCCACAGTCAGACACTAGTTTGGCTGACACCCTGGTCAGAGACCACCTGTTTCAGGATTTGAGGTGAGGATCACGCTTTTCTCCTACCCCAAATCACACACACACACACACACACACACACACGGGGGACACAGTATTTTACAAATCACAAAATGAAAACATGCCCGTTTCCATGTTACAGAAGCAGGGCTATTAGAACCCACACAACAGCTCTGAATGCAGTGGGGGCTAATACGAACATTAACATCTCACAGAAGATCTCAAAGAAGGACAGAGCATGACAGGAACAGTTCCTCTGCTCCCCGAACTTCTGACAACACCCCCAAATGCGTCCATTTAATTGCTTTGCGTTTTGCCTTAGCCCTGAAAAAAACGTTTTGAAAATAAACAGCACTGTTGAATTTGTTGCGCTTCCCAATAAGGCATATATTTTTTTTACATACATTTTTGTATTGCTACTTTCATTACCCACAATTTTAGCGTTATGTAAAAATTAACCAGTCAGCAATGCTGCGGAGACATCACTTTTACCCACCGTAGCGCATAAATGTCTGGTTAGTTTTCGTCTTGTCATCATTATCATATTCTACTTGCATCCATCCTGTACAATTTCTGTGAGCTAAGTCTTAGCATCACAGAAACACTGCATTGACATCGTACAGAACAGAGGTCCCTGCAATGACACCCGACGTGTTAATGATATGCTCACATAACAGGAAATAGTACTTAACTGTGGGGGAAATACGATTATCTTATAGTAAAATGTGATGTCTGTCATACAATTCGGGTTGTTTTTAAACATTTTTTTCCAGTTTACGTCTACTGATGGACATTAAATCTCATAACACCAATGCTGATTTTAATTCGAATGAAATGGGCACGTAACGACAACAGCCTGTGTTTGATACAGAATATCTAGCATTGCTTACACTGTAGATTATTATGTTTATCGTGCGTTTAATCAAATATTTATATTATGCGCTATGTGACAGAGTACTTCAACTGCAGGGGTCAGTGCATAATTTTCTTATAGTCAACCATTGCCTGGAGTCTTTTATACTTGCACACTTACAAGGCACTACCATTATAATGACACTTCCCGTAGCAAACCACAGTCACAATGTCAAACAACTAGTGCAAACCCACAGATTGCGGGAACAGCCGTTCACATGAGATTTAGCACGAACTTCTATTCCATAATAAAGCGCCCACCCCTTCGCCAACGTCAAGTTTCTACCGTTTCACAACGACTTGTACAATGCGGCATTGCTGCCATTGTCTCAAAACGGTGTCGACCGACAATTACTGCCAATGGCACCATTAATTGGCTTCTGCTACTAACGTGAAACAACCGGATTCTACCCCCACTTACCCTCAATGGATATTACGTGCTCCCGGATTTGATTCTGCAGGGCCAGGTCATCGATGCGCTCGATCAGGTCGTAAATGGCGTAAATGTTCGGGTGGACGGACTCGAACCTATGGATTTCAGCCCTTATGGCAGCCGAGTTGGACAACACAAACTGGGAGCCTGGTGGGCCGGACTGGGCGGCTTGGCCTGATACTGTCCCCGAACCGAACTGACCCGCCCCTGATCCAGAAGACGATCCAGATCCAAACTGGGACGGAATGGACTGAGGCACTGGAACCGGAACGGGAGCTGGGACGGTGCCCGGGGTGGGCATCGCTGGCTGAGACTGCTGAGAGATACCAGATACCGAAACCGACACCGGGACACCCGACTGGTAATTCATCGTGGTGGGAACAAGGAACTCTTCTCAAAGGGAAAACAAACAAATAAGCCGTTTTCGTAGGGACTATGAAATAGCAGTCGACGTGAATTCAGATGCAGTCCGTGAGATTGAGCGAGCTGAAAACGAGAGAATATTCTATTGCAGCGATAGACAGCCTCCCACTAGAACAAAACGCGGTTCTTGCTCATATTATTAAAACTTGGTAGCGGCTCATTTTCCTTTTTTCTTTATTGATATCTTTCGCCCGGGTCCTTCGCGTTTCCAGCGGCTGTCTAAATATACTCGCGGTTAACTGGCCACTTCTTGAAATGCGCGTTCTTTTTTGTTATTACTGAATTCCTAAATTACAATCGTTCTCCTTGGTCGCTCTGTCAGCCGCAGACAATGAGATTAGCTAATGCAAGGCGCCCAGCTCTACTGACTGGCTGTGTTGCCGCTGCGCTGAAATAAAATCGCCTCTGTATCCGCCTCGAGTCCAAGTGGTCCCTGCCCAGCCCCCTCCTCCGCACGCTGTAACGTCACATATCACGTAATGGTACTTCACATGGGGAGGGGGAACGAGGGAGGCTAACGCAATTGCAAAGACGCCTCAGTGGAGACAGAATGTAAGAAACCTGAACATAATTTTAAGGTAGCTGTTAGGCACCAATTTTTTAAACATTTTTTTAACACAAAAAATATTTAAACCCCTCGACAAAAATATGTAAGAGATCTGAAAAACACTTCCAGCTGTATCAGATGCTTCCAACCCACAATCCACTTGGGAAGCAGTGCTCCATGGAATCTCAGCTCCCCTATCCCCCAATCTCCACCCATTGCAGTCCTGACTCTGAACTGCACACAGTCAAAAATTACCCTTAGAATTTAAACAGTTCCGTTGCAACACAGATGTTCTTTTTTCTTTGACAATATAGTATCAGAGAATATATTTGTCACATTCTGCATCATTTTCTCAGGGATCCATGCGTGTGTGTAACATGCACCTCTAGGCAGAAATACAAAAACAGTGTCAGATCCAAGCCCTTTCTCAGTATCTGCAGTCTCCTGGCAGACAAAGGAAGCATTGAGCACATGTAGGCCATAAAGCAACCCAAGGGGATCAGGCACGTTTTAACCAGCTGTGTACTATAAACAAATAATCCACGCTGCTCACCAGGGATACAAGGACCAGCCCTGCAGTGTAACACTTTGTTTTTGCCAAAATCCAGAATGCATTTCTGGTGCCAGTTTTGCCATATCTCTGATGTTCAGTTTTGCTCTGACACTGTTCTCTAAAAGTACCAGTACAACTACAGACGACTGAATGGATTGTGCAAGCTGACCAAACACGCTGTCAGAGATGGCACAGTTCTCTGATACAGCAGCTGTTCTAATGACAGGGAAATGCCAACATCCTTACAGCCATGTTAATAGTTTGGTGCAAAGTCACAGTAGTCTATGAGATAGCATTGTTTTAACTGAGTTATCAATGATCCAAATTAAAGCCATGGGCAGCAATGTGGTGTAGTGGTAGGGGAGCAGGACTTGTAACCCAAAGGTTTCCAGTTTGAATCCCTGCTGGAGCACTGCTGTTGCACTCTTCAGCAAGGTACTTAACCCAGAATTGCCTAAGTAAATATCCAGCTGTATAAGTGGATAAAACTGTAAGTTGCTCTGGATAAGAGCATCTGCTAAATGACAGTTAAATAATGTAATGTGGGGTGATCTGTGAGATAATTTGGGCACTATTTATGGATCTTGAATAACCTCCTGGTCATGAAGTGTCAGGATGTTTATAGGTTTTCATTCCAGCCAACAAACCAAAGAAGAATCTCAGTATAAACTGTAATATGATGTGTTGCCACATACCAGTAATTCCATACCTCTGAACCAAACACTGAGCTATCTCTGTTGGTCAGACAAAACAGGCCCGGCACTGTTTTTGTTTGTTTGGTTGGTTTTTGTTTTTGTACATTTTGAAGATAATTCAATGAAATATCAGAGCTAGGACTCTTGAGATACAATTTTATTTTACAGGCACTTGGTGATTATGCTTTAGCTGGATTGCTTATTTGTCCACACAATACAAATAATCACCATGTAGAAATATTACATTTGGCTCCCCATTTCATAGAATGTTAATGGTGTAAAAATCACTTTAAATATGTTGAATTGTAGCCCACTAGGACCAGGCTTTGTGGGACCTGTCTTAGATGATCTTCATGGTTTTTACCTTTGCTAGATACAGGCACTGGATGCAGAATGTTGGACTGCTTCAATGTCATTTTCCCCAAGCAAGCCTTAATATATTTCAGCAGATAATGGCAAATTATCAGGCAATTCATGTTATTATAATGCTCTCTGCTGAAGATCTTTGTGATCTTACTGTGATGTTTGTTTTTTTTCATGCTTCCTTCCAGATTCTCCAAAAGCCCTGTAAAAGTACCACTTCTCACTGCTGTTTCTGGAATGAGTCCCAATGCCGTCCTCCTCTTTGAGCTTCGGGCAGACATGCTTGCCTTTGCGTTTCAGTTGGTAAGAGGTTTGGTTTGCCTGCGTGGGGAGAGAGCCCACCCACTCACACCAACTGCCTTTGAGATGATACAGGCTGTGGAAACAGAGAGAGTTGGACATATAACTCCTGAGGTTTACTCCTAGATTTTACACGCTTGGAATCCGCTCGGAATCTAAATAGCCAGCTGTCACTTCTGAACAACATTGAATGAGTTAATTACATTACTTGAACACAGCCCAGTTTTAAATGAGTGTAATTATAATCTCTGCTTCATGGAAATGACCTTTAATAAATTCACTTGTGTGTGTGTGTGTGCATGTGTGTGTGTGTTTGTGTGTGCATGCCAGGATGTGTGACTATGTGTGTGCATTTGCACATGTTATAATGCAGTTACATTTTGTTATGTATGTCAAAGGTTTCCAAACTGCTGAAGCTTTGCACATGTCATTTGTGGTTGTTAAGAAGATCATGGGTATATGGTTGCTTTGAAATGGAAAACTACAATCTTGCTGAAAATTCATAACATTTAGGCCCTCTAAACATTACAAAGGCATCAGCTGTTAACTAATTTGAATTTAGAGAAATATGTACCCAAATGTCATGTTGATAATATTCAGAATGATGGAATAGGTACAAAAAATAACAGGGAAAAAGTTATCCTGTAAGCTTGAATTGGATTTGATCTTAAGTTTTAAAATGTTTGTGAATCCATGTGATGAGTGTGGGCTGTTGTATAAGTGAATAAAATTACTTGTCAAGTGCTATAGTGTGATGTATATAGAATATGACACCAAATATTGTACCCTATCTGAAAAACTTTAGATAAGTTTCAAACCTTTCTTTCTAAAAATAGTTTAGTAGCAATGAATGCACTAAATATCTGTGGAATTACCTACTCACAGTTTCAGCCTGGTCATAGCTCTTGTCAGATTTGCAAATTGCATACTTCTGTCCACTGGCCCAGGGTGTCTTTTCTTGCTTAGATCCACTTCTAGATCCTACTGAGATGATTCAAAAATCATGCGAGTTCATAAAAAGTGATAATTGCACTCTCCTGGCTTAGATATTTTTTCATGCAAATATCAATATGTGAAAATTAAAGGGGATTCTTCTGTCAGTTACGAAATTAGGTGTTCCAGAAGATTTCTCGCGGTTACTTCATTTCGTCAAAATGGAGTTGAATTGTTATACCTATACACATGCCATATGGACCACTCTTTTAGCTTCTAGTACACTGAGTTGAGGATCCTGGGCTTCCTTCCCAATGGGAAGAGTTTAATCCTCATTTCAGTCACTGATGCTTATCTCATTGGATAAGAAGTTAATGGTTTAGTCTTTGCAGAAATTCTGATAGCATTCTGCTAAAATGATCTGAATGGGAAAGAAAAACCTATATAAACTATAAGAACTTAGAGGTGTGCCTCCCTAAACTGGATCTCATTGGATTGATGTGAGTATTTAATCCAACCAACTGCAATGCTGTAATTACATTTAAAGTATCTGAAGTGAAATCAAACAGGTGTCCCCATGATGTCATTGCTCTACAATACACATCTACTATTTTGTTGTTATCTTTGTCTTTGTTTTTTTTGAGTTTCTATTATTATATGTATTTTTCAGTTATAGTATTACATTACATAAACACCTTTTCATACTAATACAGTGTTTATCTGTATTGTTGGAACTCTACTGTCATTAATAGGGATGAACACGCAGGAACCTATATGTTTTTGCAATATTTCTGAAGTGTTGTAGCAACATTATCACATCCCAAATGGTCAACAATTTGAAACCAACAACAAAAAATATGCTGAACCTATGGATATGGTCATTAGAATTTGTCATAGATTATGGACCAGAACGTCATAATGCAGTAGTCTGAAATCATGACCTGCAGGATGGTTTTGGATGTGCCATCTTGTGCTGAAGTAGCATTGGGAATAACCTGAGATTCAGAATATTAAAATCTGATGAGGCATGCATGTTTTGCAACCTGGAGTGTGCTTGTACGGTTTATAAGACGTACCAGTTCCTCTGATCTCCTATTCTTTGACTTGGTAAGACAATGTCTATAGTAATACATCCTGTCTTTATTTGACAGATGGATTTGACCTTTGCCATCTGCTGTGTCATTGTCAAAACATCAAACCTGAATATTCACTTGTTTGAGATCCTGAACTCCTCTGTAACGAGAAGGAAATATAGATATAATCATAATTTAATACACAATCGGGATGCTGGCAGCGTTATATACAGAACTGTCATGAGTTGTCATCAGGATACAATTTTATTGTGCTATTTGGCTAAGCAAGCAGAAACAAGGAACAGGAAAATAGAGGTTCTCGCTTCCCATGTCAAATCATTCTTGTTATGTAGCCTTGGATAGAGACGGAGTGATCTCAATAGGAAAAAAAACATCCTTGAACTCCATTGTTCTAGAACATGCCCCTCAGCTGCTGACTAATTGGAGAAGAGCTCTGTTTGTAGTTTCTACCCTCTCTCTCTCTCTGGATACGCCGAGCCGCAGCTCGATTCTGCAGGATGGTGGAGTTCAAAGGGCGACCGCTTCTGCCTGCTGAATCTCATTATCCACCAGTGAGCATCCGGCGGCCCGTTCCCGACCCGAGATGGACGCCCCGCTTGACACCCTCTGAACGAGGGGGGACGCTGAGACAGGCTGCCGAAAAAGAATCCCTTGGAAGAGTGACACCGGCAGCCCTGTTTTTCTGTTAGTTTCATCTGTTGCTGTTCATTAGACCTCTCTTGGTCCAATTATTAATTCTCCTCACATGCGGCAGACTTCTGTTGTACCCAGACATCCTTTGGTGTCCTCATATACCCCAGGAGGCTTTGTGCTTCTGTCTTCCCCTCAGAGTGTGATGCACTGTAATGCTCTTTCTGCCCCATACCTGACCTCTCATCCGCCAGCGCTGTGTCCTTCAGAAGGTCTGTTTGTGTTTTCCCGGTCCATTCAGGAGCCTACAATAAGATTGAGTCGGGAAATGTTATAGCAGCCAGCCTTGACCTATCCCTGGCCTCACACTGTGTATTCAATACAATACCTGGAGGGAGAAGGGAAATCATTGTGTTTCCAAATTCTACAGAATAGCGCACCATGTCTTCAGCTTTTGCAATTCTGCGCCTTATACAGTACGTGTTGAAATGTAAGTTTTAATAGGCCTATGATGGTGTTGTACATTTCACTGAGGGGGACCTGCTGAAGATGGTAATCTGTATATGCAAGCACCATATTTAAAAAAAAAAATAGTGACATATTTACTTTTTGTTGAACATATAACCAGTGACCCTGAAGGTGCTCGTTCATGAAAAAAAATGAGCCACAAAAGTGAACAGTTTTTGGGTTAACTGCAGCAACAGTTAAAAAATAAATAGGCTTGTTAAATTAAAATCAATAGGTCTGGCATTAACTTGAATGAAAAAGTGAAGACTTTACCATAGCACAACAGGAACTAAATCTGAATTGCATTCATAAATGTATGTATAAAAGGAATTCCTGTATAAAAGGAATATATGTTAAACATAGCTGCTTTTGTTAGAACATGAGGTAAGCTAATGTATGGCATTCTGGCTGTGTAATGGTGTTCAATAAGAGTTGCTCTGCTTCCAGGTCTCATAATCATACTTATAATGACAACACCGCTTTGCCTTTGGCAACTGTTTACACAGTGAGACAAAGATAACATAGTTAGACTGTGTTCGTTCACACTTTCATTGCAGAATAAACAACTTCCACTTGTCTTTGGGAACTGTGTTTTCAGAGATTCAGCTTCAAATAACAAAACAAATAATTATAGTCACAATGAAAAAATATATAATATGCATATTTCATGGCTAAAGAACCTGAATGGCCAATCACATACTAAAACCGTCTGCTGATAAGCCTAATTTAAAAATGTACGATCTATATAATTTGTTTCATGTGACTTAATTTGATAATGATTGGATGTTGACTTGATGTAGCTAGCTACCTCTTAATTTACCTTAACTGACAGATTGTAATTCATTTATATGATAACATTATTTTACACTCAGAACCCCCTCAATAAAATATTTGATTTGATACAGCAATTTATTTTCTTTTGCTGCAATCCATGCAGTATAGATTTCAAACTCTGGTCTCATCTCAAGGTTATAAGTTTAATATTTCTACTTTATTTTGGCCTATATAAAATATTTAAAACTATTTTCCCATTTGTTAGAATGCAATCTTTACAGGAGGACTGTGCCAAAAGCCTAGCATTTGCTGTATTGTTTCATACCAAAAATAGGACACACTTGATGTCCATTGTACAAAATTACAATTGTAGGAAAACTGCATACTGGACAATTTTCATGTTGCATTTTAAGAAATTAAACTGTGTACTCTATTCATTGATTGGGAATCCAGGTCTTTGCATCCCCTATCAATTTGTTCTTAGACTAACTTTTAAACTGTAATATTCATGCTGTCACAGTATGAAATACATTGGAACTTTCAAAATTAAATAGTTCTCCATTTGTTTCTGTCACTCAGAGACAAATATTGGAAATACATTTCTTCTCATGCTATATCTTGTGTTAGCACCGTTTAAGAAGGACTTGGAGTTTCCCAGCATTTGGCGTCACAGATAAAAAGCCACAACACAGCTGACAGGCTCTCTGTGTGTTTTTTTTAAAACCATCACTTAACATTCTTTAAAAGTGTGAAGAAATTTGTGTCGGAGTAGTTTTCAAGTGAAAGTTCACTGAGGGTTAGTTAAGCTGTTGACACAGTTAAACAGTTCGAACATGCCAGCCAAATCTGAATCCCGTTGAGTGAAGGGACAGCAAGAGGTGAACTTGGGAAAACTGACCACTCAACTCTATGTGCAAAACAAGAGGTTTGGTGCAAGCAATAAATGTCAACAGATTTAAGATAAACATGAGTGTTTCTGAATTTATGTTCTCACTTCAAAAGTGACAGCTCTGTAAAGCAAGGATTATTTATGAAGCTGAGCTGCCATGCAACAGCATTTTTAAACAAAGTCTGCGTGCTCCATTCACATAAAACCTCCATTCAATGTTACAGGCACTGTGTGAAGGGACTGGGACAGCACTTGACCGCTGAGACTGTTTTAGAGTTAATAAGCTCATCAGAACCATCGCTTTTTTGGTGGAGTGCTCCCATTTCTGTGCTTTTTATGTCCACAGAAATTAGACACTGGAAAAAACCCAGATCTTATTTCTGAACTGAACTGAAAACTACACACTTCCTGACCTGTCAAGGAAAATATCCATTTAATAGTACAGAATTTACGAGTAGATATTCCTGTCATCCTCAAGCCAGGGATATCTCTCGGGGGGTTATACTGGTTTACATTCATTTATTAAGATGACAGCAAGCAAAACAGAAAATCTCTTCCATACCAAGGCATTTTGTACATGTTGGAAATAGGGCAGATTGGAGCATAGGTGGTGTTAACTCACTGCAGTGAGGTCACGGATTACGCATGCGATGGCAGTCCTCCGATTTTGGACTCACGGCCCAGCCAAACACATGGACGTGCCGACGTGGGGTCCTGGCACGGGGCCCTTGTACCACTGCGGCAGGAAGGTCACACGAGGCAGGGCAACTCCCTAAACCCCCCACCCCCACCCCCCTTTCCCACGAGCCCTGCCGGAACCAGGCCATATAAGGCACGGCCGGGCACGGGGAGCCGCTATTTTTAATCACCTCTAAATGACACCTGCGCCGTCGTGAGCCTCACAATCAAACCCACCTCAGAGAGATAATTGAATGCGGCGAATAACAGATTCTCGGCGATGGGGTACAAAAGACAGTGCTCACACCTTGATTAGTGGCAGTGACACCGTGGATATATTTATCCCCGCCACTCCTCCGCTTCGTGCTTGTCATTCTTGCGGGCTTGGAAGGCGGCCCACCTTCGGACAGTGAGGTGGTCAGTTGGAAATGGGGAAGATGGAGAATAGGCCAGGACCCACCCGGCCCGGTGGTCAAGCGGTTTTGGCCTCGTAATCACTGTGCTGCTTTTCACAGCCTCCTCCTTTCTCTTCTCTTTGAAAGCTCAGGATGAACCCCCACTATACAGAGACAGTAATACCAAACCAACAATATGAAATACATTAAACAGAGATTCACATACAGTCCCCTTTCAACATGGGTGTTTTTCGCTAATTACATATATTTCACATAGACACAACCAACAATTGCATTTAATTTTGCAATGAAAGATTATTGTCATTAATGCCTATTAATGTTGCAAACAAGAGATGTATACAATATTGGTTTTATTTTCCATTCTACCAGCATCAATTATTTTTATTTCCTTTCAGTTAATGGTTCAAAGCACCTCACTACAAATGTACCTTTTTTGAATATATGTAAACATAGATGTAAATGTTTGTTCTTGGGTCTGAAAGAAAACACAGATGCACAAAATCAAGTGACAGAGGTGAATGTAAACACAGTAAAAATGGCTGTGCAATTGCCTGGGATAATTGCTGACTGTTTTTCTTTCGTGAAGGTCTCCAAGCATCACATCTGTGGCCCTGAACAGCAGTCTTTCCTGAAACTTCACATCATTCTATTTGCAGATACCCATTCGCCTGGGGTAGAAGTGTCCTAGATTCGGAGTCCCCCCCAGGACCTGTGATAATTGGTACAAGCCCTACCCTACAAACACCTACCTAAAAGGTATGCACAAGCACAAACACATGCACATTCACACACGCGTACGCACAAACACATGCACACAAACTGACTTCCTCTGCTGTGTGGTAACGGTTGCTGCTCATTCTAGCTAACAGCTCTTCTCCATGTGAAAACGCAGAGCAACAAAGCTGATAATAATTCCACCACAACATAAAGGGCTATGCAGAAACAGCAGCAGTTTGTAACAATCTGGGGCAGGCCACAGAAGTGGCTGGCTGGTTGTGGTCAACAACCAAAAATGTAGCATGATCTCAGATGAAATCAGAGCAACCATTTTGGACTGAGGATTGTGATTGGTGATGGTCAGCAACAGGACACCTCATACAACTTAATTTACTGTAAAGAGGTCAATTTTTTTTTTTACACAACTCTCTGAAAATTCTTTTCTCAGAACAGGTAAGTAAAGGGTACAACAATACTGGATACCATTGCATGTGTTAACGTATACAGCAGTTGGTGAAATAGTAGTGCTTGTATGAAGTCAATTCCATAAGCAACTCTTATTTCTGTGTTCAGGAGGGAAAGACAACACAACAACTGTAGTGTGGCTGTCAGATGACATAAACAAAAAGCAACATTCACAACAAGGAAGATTCAAAGACACTGGATTGATAATTCTGACATAGGATTCAGATTATTAAACTGAGAATTGGTATTTTATGTTTCAGTACAGTATTTGCTTTTACTGGATATACTCATCAAATCTTCAATCATCAAAAAAGTGGGTTTTGTACATGCTAGAAGCATTAGCTGCTGGAATGGAGAGTTTTAGGCGTAGTGTTAAGGGTCTTGCACTTTGTCATCATCTTTTGAAAGCTGTATCAAAGCAATTGGAAAAAAATGAAGCTCAGCTGCTTTATCAATGATCCACCTACATGGACAGGGTTATGTAATGATGCGAGTCCTCCTGGATGAAGGCATGCTCAAAGCAAATAACAAGTATCACATTTCTTTCTATGCTGCGAGGACTCATAAAACCCGAACGTGGGCCAGGGAATAAAATCTCAGACCTGAGAGCAATAAAACATTCCTTTCCTCCCCCGAAAAAAATCTACCCCTGGATTTGTCATTGGCAGTAAAACCCGGCTCACAGCCACTGCAGTAAAGATGCGGTCAGTGCAGCGCTGCTGTCTTGGAGCACCGCGCTGCAGGGCTCGCTTTCAAAGCGGCTTCACCCCGGTTCAGAGAAAAGAAGAGCGCCATCTGCTGGTCCTCCAGCGCAGCAGCACTGCAGCAATGCACTGTGGGCCTGCAACGCCTACCACTGGAGCAGCACCGAGGCCCAGCTTTCTACAGCTTTACACCAAACACAGCGGAGGCTTGAAGGTGGGCGGACAAGACTGTGCTATTATGCCCGGCTCTCTGAGCCAAGGCGTGAAAAGCCTCGCTGATGGATACACGCAGGTTTAATATCAAAGCTCTTGATTAGCTCTCCGAAACCAGCGTGATGAGCTCTGATGCATATAGATATACATATTATGCATAATGATGTGCAATTATGGATCATTTCATCCGTAATTAGACAGAAATTAGGTGTGCCTAATAACTACCTGGCAGAAAAGTCACCCCACCGGACTGAACATTGACTGACTGAAAGATTATTATCCACCCCCAGATATACTTGAATTCTTCTCTTTTCTCTTTAATTTCATAATACCTGTTTATTTTGTGTACAAAATATTTATACATGTGTAAGATGAATAACATACTTTGGATTATAATCTATTAAGACATCATTACAATATAATATGGTGCAACAACACACTAATGCAAGACAACATAGTTTACATAACAGCAATATGTTTAGTGTATATGTAATTGTATTAGTATAGAAAAAATGAGCTGAACGGGATTGTTGTCAATCACACAAAACTGGAGTGCACAACTAGAGTGGTAGAATTGTTTTATTATTAGCAAACATTCCTAGTAATCTGACATGTTTTTTTCATTTTAGTAGTTTAAAAATACAGTCCACTAAATTTTTGGCATTTAATGTTATTTCCTATGTATGTGTGTTTTACTAATCTTTTCAGCAGGGTAAATAATCAGACCCAACCATGTTTAATTTTCCCTGTTAATGTTATCACTGAAAACACGGCTCCCCTTTTTTCCTCCCCTAATGTAATATTCCACTTCACGTCTATTAAGAGCGGATGATCTGCAATGCACAGATATCAGCTCACTGTATGCGTAAAATTATTGAGAAAAAAAAGAGGTACATGTTATTAGCTAAATGGAGTGGTTCTTAAAACTGAAGTGATGGTGCCCCAGGGACGCAGAGAGCTATAGCAGGAACAGGTCTGCTTATAAATTCAGCCAACACAGCAAACTCAACACAAGACCAAAACACTGGAACCAGTACCTACCTCTATGACATTTTTAGGTGGAAAACACAGACAGCCTTCCATTCTCGAAATGTGCTTCATGCCTTTCAGCGGAAAAAAAAACAAACAGCCTAATGACTCTGGAAGACCTGTCGGTTTTCTCAAAAAGAAAGACATCTAAACAAGGGAGTACTTTTAAGATGCCCAGATCCGTTCCAGAAAGGGCATTAAAAGCATCAATTTTTTGGCCTGATCCCACATGACACAGTCTAAAAACCAAAACAACAACAACAGAAAAACATTGATTTGATTTTTTTCCTCTGAAAACAATGTCTGGGAATTTTGATGCGAGAAGAAGTTGCCACAAAATCACCCGGGTACCAAAGTCAGACAGCTCGGTGTTTCAAAGGATTTGTGATATCTGGCGTATCTGTGTTATTTGATCAGCTTTTGGATGCACTGCAAGCTCGTCCATACTTTGCGATACAAACAGATGGGGACACTGCCACAATCCACACTGCATAGCTGCTAATCTGTGACAGATTTTTTAATCAGGCAGAATTCATAGATGAGCTACTTTACTGGGAAAGAGTTCCACGTATATGCAGATAGGGAATGTTCCAAAATCTAGACTGGGGTCACCATTCTGATGCAGAAAAGGAGCCAGAATCGACCAGTGTACCTGTCAACAAGCCTTAGTAAAAATGATTTTTATTTTGATAGCTGATCTGTTGAATACACTAAGAACCATCAAATACATTTCATTATTATTCTGTCGGTTTACTCGTATATAAGCGACATATGTTTCATTTTACTTTTGACACGGGTGGGAGATGATGGAATGATTGTTTTTCTAAACATACATTCGCAATTACACTGCTTTTACAGTATGCTTCTGGGGAGGTGACAGGGACAAGCTCAGCATTCGTTCCTCAAGAGAACCTTCATGTTTATTTATGCCTTAGAGGCTTTTTATGTATGTCACAGTACACAGCAATAAATTGCAGTATTAATCCAAATCATAATGGAAATTTTTTGTCCTTCACACTCACTTCAGAGGCCACAAATGAAGCTCTGCAAAGCCAGATGTTGGCCACACCTGATACAGATAAATACATACCATCAATTTAATCAAGTAGTCCTGGTGTTGGGTGGCTGTAATGACTAGGTTATCACCTTGACAGACAGACCCGGTGGAATTATAGCCTCTTGGAGAGACAATATCTCCGAACGCATTCACGACTCTCAGTCTGTGTTTCTGGGAGGCACTCAATGAGAAATTAATGGAGCATTAATTATACTAGCTGCTGCGGTATCTGTAAATAGCCAATTGTTTAAAAGTGAGGGCCCTGAAACAGAATACCCAGTGCAATTTTAAACAGAGAAACCAGTGCCAACTATCTTGTG
Organism: Megalops cyprinoides; assembly: GCF_013368585.1. Taxonomy (NCBI): domain Eukaryota; kingdom Metazoa; phylum Chordata; class Actinopteri; order Elopiformes; family Megalopidae; genus Megalops; species Megalops cyprinoides. The sequence goes on along the minus strand of NC_050606.1, from coordinate 11,222,971 downwards.
TTCCTTTCTTAAGTATGGAGGCACTTCTCTTGAGTGTGTGTGGGGGGGGATGAAGTGACTGTTTGAAGTTGTGAAAATCTTGAATAACACAACACACGCTACTTGACACTTTTTTCAGAGCCCCTCCTGGACTCCTTCTGAGGTGAGCACATAAATGCCATGTACATTCTCAGGTTTGCATCTGTTGTAATGATGCATGCGATGCTGTAGTGAACGTGTGAGAGACAAAGTCAGAATACTGCCTCTGGCAAGGAAAACAGGCTCAGCCTTAATACTGGCCCTCAAGGTCAAAGCTGAAGAAAAAGTCTGAAACACAGTAGGCCTTCAAATCTCTGCCCCTTCATTTGGAGATGGTGACTGAAAGAAAAAGGTGATTCTTCCTTAATTTTCTCTTTCACAGTTAGGGCAGAAAATGAGGCAGCTGTGGCCAGACACATTCAAAATGGTGTAATGGAGATGCACCATCTAATTTTCCCTTTCTCCTAATTACTGACTGCTTTGCCAGCAATCTTCCTGCTACTGGCTTTGTGTTACACAAATATTGTTGCGTAACTATTCAAAGACTTGTCTATTACTGTCTAAAGATCTCAAGTCAGAGCGTGTATTATTTTGTCCCTTTACATCTGTACTGTATTACGAGTCAAATTGCAAAATTTCCTCACAAAATAAGCTATTGCTAAAAACAGCTCCGTGTATCTATCATTTGACATGTTCTCAGAGTTGTGTCTGTATTGTTGTTTCTGAGTACAGCCATGTACAAACCCGTTCAGGACACTATGGAGATACCATTCTCTTTAACAGCGTAGTGTACGCCGTGCTTTGTAATGCGTTCATGCAAGTTCGGTTCACCTAACCACAAGATTAAGTGGGAATGTTATGCAATGAGCTAAACTGCTTTTAGTCATCCTGGATCCTGCTGTTCCCTTGTCTGTTTTTCTATGCCACCTGCATTAGTAACACGGAACATTATTTCCGTGAAGCTGAAGCAAAGCCGGAGCTTGAAGCCACAGTTCACTCCCCTTACTATCACCAATGAGAGACAATTCTGGTTTTTTTTTTTTTTTCTGTGACTTCAGCCCCTCGTGCTTGATGTAGGGCAATGGTTAGAGAGGTGAATTCAGTTACTTCTGCAGGTAGGCTGGTCTGTGGATGTTCGTGAGCATTGAACTGTCAGTGCATTCTGCCAGTGTACCAGGCTTTTGTGCTGTTATCATCAAACAGTGATGACCAAACACATATTTTCGGTCTGTGGCTTTTAGGCCTATCAAAGTCGTACCAGCAAAATCATAGTAAGATTTTCACACATGGTTTCACTAACTTGGATCCATGTAAACCACATTATCACTACTGCACATACCATACAACCCAATGTGGCTCTTCCAGGCAGGGAATGTCTTTTTTTATTTTGAATTCACTGTGATGACCAGATTCACCATTAATGTGCATGAACAATTTAGTTTAGTCTGCATATGATCAAAATAGAGTTCATCAATTTGTTCTTAGCTGGAATTTGTTCCAATTTATGAACATATTTAAGGACTGCTCCAGACCACTTGAACCACATATGGCAGTACACAAATTTAAGCAAGATGATGTTCAGCTATACCGTGACTTAGAAGTCAGAATGTCCTTACATGGGATTGTTGGGGTGTTTACATATGCCAGATTACAGCTAACATGTACAAGCATCCAATTTAACAACAGGTGGGATTTACCTTCATGAGCAAGGGTAAGAACGAAATTGGGTGTTTCCGCACATTTCATGAATTCAATATAACTTTTTCATAAACACTTTTCAAAAGCATAAAATATGCTTGTTTCTATGAAAATTATGATGAATTAGGACCAAAGTCTCTTGCAAAATAATGATGTTACTGACAATAGAGACACAGACACACACACGCAGATCTACACAAGCTTTACATTTCAGCTTTACTTTTGTGCATACGGCACAAGGGCATTATGGGGAGAAGCCGAAAATGATGACAAGTCCAATGGTTTATCCCATTTCATGTTGAACCCAGCAGCTGTATGCTGGTAATGGTATTTGGGCAATCCTCTCTCCACCTGACACGTGGCAGGGGGAGACTCATCTTTAGTTTCCCTGGGAAACCTGGTTTGTCTCTGAAAACATAAAAAGGAACAAGGTTGTAACAAATGCTGGTGTCTCCTTGGGCTTCAAAAGCATTGTGGAATGCCAGTTGCCTTGGCAACCAAGAGTTTTGTGTGTTCTGGAATTTTTTTTTGTTTCTAGCTTTATATGAGCATAGAAAAGAAAACATGTTGAATATACAAAAATGCATGCAATGCAAAAAATATGAAACAATTGATTTGCATTACTGCTAATATTCCCGATGCAAGCGCTGTTTTCAACACCTAAAATATCTATGCAAACAGACCATGAGATATTTACCTTATCTCTGGTCAAATGTCATTTCACCAATTAAAACATACACATTAGGCTGTAGTTGCAATGCACACGGAAACAGAAGATAAGCATAAGCTGTACTGTATCACTGATTTATGATTTTGTATGGGATAATTCATCTCAAGATGTGCTGTTTTTGAGGTGAGTGACATAAACAGTTTATCACAAGGGGGGAATGTTTAGCAACATACTTGGGACGAGCACACTTCGGGCGAGGTTTGCATTTCCAGCAAATCAAGTGAGGGGTTGTTGGCATGTTAGAGCACCCAGACTGATATGATTGACATACATCCAGAGGAAAAAAGAATGATTAGCTAAGGGAGAAGAACATGTTCAAAAAGCCTGAGCTTGGGGTTTGCGGTAATGACTTTAGAGATCATGTAAATCTCATTGCTGAGTGGAAAAAGATCCCCATTCCAGTTATCTCTGCAGGCTAACTGTATGCTGCACAACTAGGTCTAGTTCCTGTGTTACCTTCTGCTAAACCTCTCAAAATAAGGAAATCTTGAATTTAGCCAATGATAATTATTAGAGACTAGTGTTCCAGCAATTCAGCAATGGTGCATATTCTTAGTATTCATTGAGGGCCCTCCTCAGGCTTACAGAGCATCTCTGAATTTGAAAAAGGAGTAACTGGGCCATGTGCCAATGCTCATGGGAACTGGTCAGCTGGAACCCTTGTATGGCACTTGCTGGAAGCAGCTAATCACCGATTTTGGTAAATTAGCATCCGTAAAAACACTAAAAAATCTAAGGATTTGGTATCTGGTGGATAAAACTTAATGTCACATTGCCATTGTCTCTTCCTCAGCCCTGCTTTTAATTGTGAGTGTTTTCCAAAATATTCTTGCTCAGAGGAAAATTTGAATTGCCAGTAATTACAGATTCTAACTGTGCTTACTGGAACGAATTTCATTGAAACTGTAGAACTTTCCAGCAGTTAATAATAGATTCCAGTCATAATCAGATTCAAGACAAAGAGAGCACAGTCATGTAGGAAGTGTCCAAAAGGCTGCATGCAGATTTAGACAAGGCAACCAGGCATCCCTAAATTAAAGTTGTCCTTAGAAACGAACTCCTCATAATTTTCAAGTAAAAGCACAACGGGATGTAATTGTATCTTTCCATTTGTCACACAGATACACTGTGGTTGAAATGACATTCAAAAAGTACAGTCCAACCAAAATAATGCAATGCTCAAAAGCTTATGCAGTAGTGATAACAATCTTAGCAATTTAATGCTGCTTCAAAGTAATTTATTAAAAGGATTATACTGATGTGTTGAGAAAAAATGGAATGGTTACTTTCTATAAAACATATTTCACTTGAGAAGATAAGAACCTGCTACATGGTACATAAGGCAAGGAAAATAATTTCAGGATCTTGCAGGAGTCATTTCAAATATGAGTCACGTGGATTCAGTACCTGTTTCAAACACTGCAGCAAAATGCAGCAAAAATGAAGAGAGGCAGACAAAGACAGAACAGTTCGGTGCAGTATTACCATCTAAAAGAAGCTTGGGTTGGAGGGAGGTTCTTTGTAGAACAGAGGATAATGTGCACATGTTTTATCTGGATTTTTGTGTTTGCTCACAGAAACGTCCAAACCACACTAAAAGTTTCTTCATGTTTAATAATGCATCTTCAAGAAAATGGTGGTACATTTTCTTGAGTGATTTGCTGAATACAATTTAGAAACCACATTATCTATTGGCACATAATGTTTATAATAATAATAATAATAATAATAATAATAGAATATTATTATTAGTATTAGTATTAGAAGTAGTAGTGGTGTGATAGTAGTGGTCCTGGTACTAGTGGTCACATCAGCAGTAGTAGTAGTGGTAGTCATATTCATGGTTTTTGCAGTAGTTTGGCAGATGCCAGATCCTTGGAAACTTGCTTACTATGTTACATATTGTCTATTTGGAGACTACCTGGAGATCCACCCTCAAGGTTACAACAGCAGTGCCCCATCTGATAATCAAACTGGCATTATGTTGGGTGTCAAGCCCTGCTCCTGAACATTACACCACACCTCTGAATACAAATAATAAAATACATAGCACAGAACTACCTAGAAGCCAACGAAGAGCTATCTTGTCCAGGTATTGCAAAATACTAATTCCTAAAGGTAACAACTCTTAAACTCAAAAACAATTATCCAAAAGGTTTTGGATTATATAGTCACTGATTTGAAAGAATCAAAGGAGAAGCGGCACTTGTTCAGTTGCATCCCTAGTTTGCACAACCACTACATCAATGTGTGTGGGAGCTTCTTTTATTAATCGACCGAAAATGAATTGCATGTGTATATAATTACATTGTGTGAGAAGTCACAGCATGCACTTGATGAAGCACTCATGAGTACAGATAAAAGTGGAAAAAGGAACTAGGGTTAATGAAGGTGATCCCAAGAATGTTACGTAAAGACACAAACCAGAATAGATTTGTAATATCACCATAATGTGCACCTCTCACTAATTTTCTAACTTACTTTGTGAGTAAATGCCAATGCACATCCCCATCGTGGGGAATGCCGAGCCCCCGCAAAGGAAAGAGTGGATTTCTCACGGAGTTCTCCCTCACAGAGGCCACACAAGTAATAATGTCATCCTTTGAAATAATGCACAGCATGAATTAACCACCTGCAAATATGCCCAGTGCCCTCTGCGTGGCATTCTAAGGCCCCTGATCTCAGTGTGTCTGGCCCTGTGAAATTCTGCAAGTTCCCATGATTACCCCACACAGCCCCACACTTATTAGACAGTAAAGGCAGGCTAGGTCAGCGTGTATTCCATAATCAGCTACATCCTTCTTTTTCAAAGGATTTATTGGAGGATCTCAAATGATATTAACCGGTTATGATGATGAGTGTTGTACTACAAAGGCTATAGTACTTAATTCCCAGAATGCTTCACTGCAGAACAAGAGTGTAAATGAATATTTTAGGTGAAAGGTGACTTGGGTTGGTACACAGGTGCACAGGCTGTTCGTTGTGCACCTGCCCCTTGAATTACAGTGAGTACCGTGGGTATGTGAGAATGAGGAAGGCTCAAATGTGACAAGTGTCTTAACCATGGGAGTTAAAGTTGTGCAAGCTGTGGACCATATTTTACCATACTGAGAACAAATAAGTCGGAGAAGGATAAAATGGCACTGAGAATTAGACCCCTAGCCAATCATTGTAAGGGGCAATGGTGCAAGGGGCGAGGTCATCACTGCTAACGAAAATGACAACCTCTGTGCTAGCCACCAGTTCTTTCTTGTTGTCTTTAGTTCTGTTGCAAAATGGACACCGAGCGCTTGAGCTCCCAAGAGCAATAAACCACACTTTATTTGTGCTTCTCATTGTGTCATATCTTGGCAGTCTGCAAAGCATCTGTGTGCCGCGTGAATGTAAACAGGTCAATCAGAGGATCTCACGGGAAATCATTACAAGGATAACTGTATAACTGGATTTGCCTGGAGAGGAAATGGCTTGTCTTGTGTCCAGGCAGTCTGGATGGGTTTGAGTGTAGTCCTGAAAAGAGAGGCAGTCGTTGGGGCCCATTCCTGTGGCAATTGAATGGAACAGGTGCAAGTATTCTTTACGAAGGCTGCAGTAGCAGGCTGGGCATATTATTGACAAGACGCAACATTGTATAATTTGCCGGGACAATAGAGTTCTGAATGAGGTTTTCCAATTAATTTGCTAGCCTTTTCACTCTGATGTGATAATGGTTAACCCGGGTGCTTTGTCCATGAGCATGTACAAATTACTGCAGTGTGTCTCATTAAAAAGCTGCTGTTGAAGCCGGTCACAGTAGCTACATAATCTTGGTGCCTGGTTGTTATTATGCTCCATTTCAGTGTTTTCAGCACGCTTGGTATTTAGCCCTGGAATTATTTTTTGGGTGTGTGTGTGGTATTCATCCATTCTGTGATCTGTCTTTAACAAGAACAAATCTCGTTGCTTTGTATGTGTACTCCCACCTCCTCCTCAGACTCTCCCTGCATTTTGTCTTGACCACATTTCCTCATAGCATGCCAAAAGTTGGAATTCATTTCATGTTGCTTTCTTTTGTTGAACAGTGCATTATCTGCATCTCATGTAAAGAATTCCTTTGAAATTAGCCAGGAGGTAGTTTATGATAGAACAACAATCTCCCTAATAAAATAAACACCTGCATCCGCTCTATATTCTGAATGCAACAGAACCTACTGGATATTGAGGAGAGGTCTTAGTTTGTTGTGTTGTGATACTGAGTTTTATGGTTACACCAACAAAGCACACAGGCATTAGAATTATTATTCATTTGTGTGTACAAGGGTTATTGCTTCAATTCATTTGGATTTGAGTGGCATGTCTGCTACAAGCCTCTCCTCTTGACAGTCATAACACATTTACTCCTGATTTGATTTGCAACTTATATGTCTCTAAGAAGCAAGTGATTGTTGATAACATAAATGTAACATATGCAAGTTATTGGATAAGGCAGGTTTTTTCACATTTACAATGAGTAGTCCGATACATATTTAAAAAATGACATTTTGACATTTTGATGTAGACAAACATTTGATGATGACTTTGATGTGGTATATCAATTCATACCACACAGATTGGAGATAGGAGGTAGATTGGAGGTCCCAAATCGTGAGGTGTGCAACAAAATAAGAATGTTTCTGTGCTAAATGCCCTGTCTATGACTTTAACTAAAAACACACACAACAAATTTATAATTCAAAAGACCACAAAAATAAAAAAGTACAGAGCCAACAAGGTTCAGGGACATTAGGCACAAGCTAATTAAAATGTCCACTGCATATTCACATTACTTATTGAGTTAGCTGTGTAAACCAGTCCCTTTTTAATTGATATGTTAGATTTATATTTTTCAAGTGTACACATAGAACCTCTGTATTCTTGCAACATCTGTGCAAAGATTCCTGTCAACCCACACTTAATTAAGTGCCTTCTTCTAAGAAAACAAACTCAGCCATTCAGCATATGAAGAAGTTGTTCCCATCAGTCATTCTTTTGTCTTCTGGTGCATTTTTCCCACTTTGAAACTATTTCAACTTTTTCCTATTCCAGAGAGAAACAATCTCTCCCAGTTCATAACTCACCCAATTATCATTGACATGCAAAATACGTCAACTTAAGGTAAGTGGATTTAATCTTCCAGAGAAGCACAGGCCTAAACAAGAACGCTGGAAGCATGATTTTTAGGCTGCAAGAGGTTAATGTATTCTCACAGTGAAGAGCAGCAAAATCATCAATTAATAACAGCGGGTTCTACAGCAGTTTCTAAACCTTTACCTCTCATGTCCTTGTGAAAGATTATTAATCAGAGGATACTGAGCACAGGACAGAAGCAATTACTCTGGGTCAAACACAAATGTCTCACCCTGTCCTATGACTCAGTGTTGGTCTTGGAAAATGGAGAAAATATCTTATGAACAATTTTGATTTCAATCAAAGCAGCTCAATTTACACAGCCCCGCAGATTTTCTGAAAATGCGTTGCACAAGCAATAATAAGGTTCGACGTGGCATGACCTTCTAATGTGGTCTTCCTTCTTAATGCGCCGTCTCTCAGTAGAGTGATGAGGGTCCTTCGTGTTAACGCTGTCAAACACAAAATGCATATTGTACTCTGAATTCCAGAAGCGGGTCCTCGGTGGCACCCTGCCCCAGGGGGTCACGGAGAGGTGACGGCATCGGCCCCGCCTTCCACGGGCTTGCACAAAAGAGAGGCTCCATCACAAGTTACAGTGGCGCTCTCGCAGAGGTCCTTGATTTCTCAGCGACGACACATTTCACTGGAAATTATGCAAATGCGATGCCACGGCGGGGCGGAGAGGAATGACAGGAATGCACCCAAAGGTCCCGGGCACAGGCGGCGCTTGTCCATCCCAACTGTTGCTCTTCGCAGCAGAAATGTTCTAGCCAACACGCTCGTGCCCTTCGATCCTCAGACTCACTGCGGCTTTGGCGCTCTACCGCAGAGAAAATGACACCCACAAGCGACTGAGATCACTACCATCCCAAGGGGGAGGATTTCGGTCCCTCTTGTGAAAGCTCTCCTTGTTATAAGGTGCATGATTCCCCAGGTTTTTGCTGCAGATAAGCTCCCGGGACTTCTTACCTTGGAGCTCACTGTACATACAGTGATTGGATCTGCCCTGTCCAATTATTATGGGAGAATAGGATTTAGCATCAGAGGAATTGCTCAGTGGTTTAGTGATGTTTATTTCCATGGATCTCTGCCCAGAGGTGTCCATGTAGGAAACTGTCGGATGCCGTGGGCTGGTCTCATCTCGATTTTATTGGAACCTACTAAAATAAGTAGCTAATTTAGAAAAAGGAATCACAAGCAATTCAACCTCTTATAAAAGGCAACATTCAAGCAATTAAGCTTTGGGGTGGGATAAAAAAAACAAATCTTTTCCTGTTGGCAGTTGCACACTTCTGTCATCATTGCCTCTAGTCATTCATTTAAATTTAGAAACTGTCATTAAGCTTGGCAATACAGCGGAGGTGGTGGCCATAGGTGCTCTATGAGAAGTGTAATTTTAGCCACTAATTACGAGCACTCAAAACGGAAAAGTTGTGTTAAATGACATAAATAGGGGACACAAGTATAGAAGTCATTGTTATTTCAACATAGGGATGTGTTAATGTGATATTGTTTAAGAGTATGTAGGTAAGTGGCGCTTTTAGTGTGAGATCTATTTTGGGTACAGTGTCCATTTAGGGCCATTTTTGCCTCAGTTGATTTTGTTGTTTTCTCACATTCCCTGTTTGATCTTGACTCGGCGCACATAAGTGTTTTACTGGTTACAATATTGTTATTCTGGAAAGTATAACTGTTGATATTGTTAACACCTATAATCTGGGTTTGAATAAAGGTTTTGTTTTATCTGGGTTGCTGGGATAATTAACATTAGCTAGCTGTGTAAAAGCCTGCTAACATTATCAAATGATATCAGATCAGATCAGAGCAAAAATGTTCCCTTCTCAGATGTTTAAGCCCAGCCAATTAAACATATCAAAAGATGAATAAGGAAAAATCTTGCTGACTTTTGTGAGCTAAAAATACAGAGGTACAACATGGGAAAGAGCAGAATCATGTGAGATGAGAAAAAAAAACAAAAAAACATGAGTAACAACTGACAACATGAAGGAATACAGGAACAGGAAATATAAAGCTGGGGAGAGTATTCATTACAGTACATTACATTCATTTAGCAGATGCTCTTATCCACAGTGACCTCCAGCACAAGAGAACAGAAGCGTATCCAAATAAGTTAAACGAGCAACAGTGTCAGACCAGGTTAATAACATTCCCAGACCGGTGAATGTGAGCACAACACTCGTCAAGCACTAACACAAGTTAACTTAACTTAACTAATATGGAACTAGATAGCCTAGAAAACTAAGGGAAGTTATACACTACATACATACACTACCATATATCTCAATGTCACTCAATCACAATATCCATTACACATGGCTATACTTAAAGTAAATAAAGAGGCAAGTAATACAAGAAATAAGTGCTCAGGGGATTGAAGTGGAACTGAGATGATATTTACAGAACCCTATTTTTTTTACGATAATAATTCTGATTTAAACAGACACATGAGTGACAGACTGATATATACTGTACCTCTCAGCCACTGACTGACTCTGCAGGATTCAATTTGCCTGATTGAGTGGCTGTGTTTTACATCTCTTCACAGTTATCTGCCATAAGTCCTGAAGGAAAACTTTATGTTGTAGAGCTTATTTGTCTTAATATGATACACTGAAAAACAAGTAATTCATTACAAGTAGCTTGAGAGAAATAAGTTTTGAACTTAATCAAATTAGGTTCAATTGATGAACTATGATAGTGAACATAGCAATTAACCAAAGCACAGATTCATTATAATTTGTGCTGATGTGCTGCATAAATATGGAAATGCTTACACACTGCAAACAACAATTTTATACCTATGGCAGCTCTGATCTGTCTGTCATTTAAAATTTGATTTCTATCCAATGGGTATGGTTACTGAGTTTACACTCAGTTAATGTGCTAGCAGGCTAAGATGTGCTTATGGCTAATCACTGACAGCGTAAAAAACTGTGTCTGACAATAATGTCATTGACTTGAGCCCTTTGGCTGTAAAGGAGACAAAACTGATCTGGGAACAGCTGCAGAGAGCAGCACAGCACTGTGCTCCATTCCACTTCCACAGTTCCAGTTCCATACACTGTCTCATGCTTGCTAGCTCAGACAATCTGGTGACAATAAGCAGATGAATGTGATACATTTTGTGATGTGGGCTTTAAAAAAAAATTCTTCATATAGTTTCTTAGTAGGTGTTCTTTGTTATCAAGGAACAGCTTGCCAGCACAAGCTAAAATTAATGTGCTGCTATAAGCCACCAAAAAACATGGCTGTCGCATCTGTGTGAACACCCTCTTCACTGACATGCAGCACCTACTGAGATATGTCCCATAATTATGCAAACAGATGTACAGGAACATCCAGTTCAACAGCAAAGTGGCCTTTGGATATAGCCTGGAAAAAGGAGTGCTACTTGTATCAAGATAGTGTGCGCGCAGATTGGATGAACCAAAGCATTATTTTGGGGCTTTCTGACACTTTTGAATAGGGATTTGGACAGTTTTTGAATTGTGATAGCAAGTTTTTTTTGGCTTTGATTATGGGTCCTCTACTTTGCTACATTTTTTTTTGTTTGAGGAGCTCTTTTTTGCAGAATTTCTTTCTCTGTTTCAACCTAAATAAGAGCCATAACTTGTTTCAATTTTCCTCACATATCTGTCATGATCATCTGTTTCCCTGAGTGCCTATTCATAGATCCCAATAATGGATTTTGCAGAGCCACATATTCTGTCATAATACTGTACTTTGTGTCACATTAATTCAAAATAACGGCCAGTTTAGTTGATGTAACAACTGTGATGGCGTTCTTCCTGAATGAGTTATGCATCAAACTCCAAACACTGCCAAAACAACTTTTGAAATGAATCCATTTTAAAAGCAAGTGACACTACATGCTGTCAGAATTTGTGTGTTTTTACTATGCAAGACTTGACTTTCATTTCGGAAATTTGCAGTGCACATTTACTACTTAACTTTGAATTAATGTATATACAAATTATTGCTGACATCACTACATTATGAATGTCAAAATGTTTTCTCAAAGCTCATTTAAGTCGTGCAATCAGTGGTTTCTGCAGGAAATTCAACAGAAATAACACTGCCAATTCAGTAAATAATTTCTGTGGGTTTCAGTTCTTCATGACAGCAGATACATATGCTTTAAATACGTATCTTGATTAAAGGCAGCATCGATCAAGTCAGCAAGATGTACGTGTGACTGCCAACATCTTGAATATCAAAAGGCCCATAAAAACTATCTTGCTTTGAAAATGTTTTATTATACATTTTTGTGAAGGGGACTTTGTCATTGAATGTAACACTACAGTTCATTTGAGTTATTGAAAGGTCTCCAAATTTGTCTATTGTATTATGCTATTGTAAGGTCAATACTGCACATTTGCTGATAATACTTATGTTACATGAACATTCATTTGCGTGTTTGGGACAAAAACTTTATGTCCTGTTTTCAAAATTTAAGCCATGGTCCCACCAGCCTGTCCAGTACAGTATATTAATTGCAACATCACAAGATGTGGAAAAGTGAAGGGCTAGACCATATGGAGAGGTACTACTAGCTTCCAGTGTCTCTAACTGTAGGTCTTACAGTCTCACTGCTGTAACTGCTACATTGCTTAACTGGTATGAAAGGCCTCTCTCAATTAATGCATGCCCTTCATAGATCACTCCATCTAACACCTGCCTCTCTCTCACAGTTATTTTGATGCTGAAGCAATATGTAAGCAATTCTGACATTCTAGGAACTTTGCAATTACGCTGCATGCCTTAGTTGCGTTGCTGTCTGGCCTTTGTTCATTTGCTGCATTCTACGCACGGTGTTTGAGCCTTCCCGTTTACAGAAAGGAGAGAAAAATTCATCCCTCCTCCCCTCAGAGCTATGTTTACGGGGGTCTGATCTCCCTGGAAACTGTTTTCTGAGTCGCACGAAAGACTCCAAAAGGCAGGTCAGCATTTCCTCATCTGACCTTCCCCATTTAATTATCCCGTTTAGCCGGGCACTTATGGCTCTGAATTCCAGCACCGTGTTGGTCGCTGGGGAATCCAGTGAATGAGACGTTTATGAAAAGTAATAGAATCGAAAGAAGGAGCTAAAGAAAAGCTTATCCGGACATGCTGGGCGTAATTGGTAGATTTCATTAGCAATACTAGTGGCTTTCAGAGACGTAACCATGAAGTCGCAAACCCAGCTACATTCATTTGCAATAAATGCCATGGGGATAAAAAAGAGTCCAGGTATGTGCTAAGCTTCATGCGGTGGGAAAGAAGACGAGCTCCCATCTGCGGAAACTCACTCAGGCATGCCCTACCTCATCAATGAGAGCATCCTTGGTGCAAGCACAAGAGAGGTAGATCTGAAGATATATCAATTTATCACACACTAGAATGAAGACAGGACTTAATGGGACCGGAGTGTATGTTATCCCACTCACACAATGATAGATGACATGGGTTTATCATTCATTTCAGTGCATCTCTTTGCCAGCTGTGTGCTGAATGCTTGAATGTCTTCATCTGAGAGATACTCCTATCAGAGCCTTCACTTTAACTTCTTGTGCTTTGACATGATACCTGTATTGTGGCATTGACAAATGATTCACTTTATGTAAAGTTCTTTGTGGATTATGACACAATGGCCAGAGAACAGCTGGCTGTCCATTGCCCTTGCTGATAGGTCGATTTACATGACTGCTGACTAGGTCATTCATGCGAATGCTGATAGAATGTAACTATACTCATATTCACCTTAACATCCAAGGTATGCAAGGTAACATCCGATATGCTTTGAACTATTCTGCAGCCTCACATTTAAAATCATTGGAACTCATATATTCTTTATGTAGCAGCTTTAGGTGAGTGCTTGTATGGCTATATCACCTAACATAACTGCAAGGGTTCACTAGCAGGAGTGAAAAAAATTACATTTGTTTGCACACAAAAAAAAATTCTTGCTTCCCAATCACCGAAATCTAGCTAACTCACTAACAAACATACACCAGCCATCAATGCTCATGGACAACATGGAATGCACATATTAATACATGCATCTGCAATTTGTATGTTTCAGCTCCAAGGTTAATGACCCCACTCCCTTAAGAAAGTAAGCAGTTGTTTTTTGTTTTTTTTTTTGTTTTTCTAGATCAATGCTGCACAGGTTAACTGATCCACAGTATGTGAATTGGTAGATACTGTGGGCTCGGTGAATAGAACGAACATTCTCTGAATTCAAGGTCAGTGACTCTGTGAAGCATTGATTGAGAAAAAAACAGGCCCTTGGTAGCACGGGAGATATGTAGGAGAGGCCTTTCTTGCTCCAATTCCTCTACAATCTCAAATGATACAGAAAACTACACACAGTGTAAGATAAGATTTGTGTGGGATATTTTTTCATGGTGGTAGGCCTCTTGCCAAGTGCACATTCTAGGCTCATTAAAACCCAATGCTTGTATTGCTGTGCATTCATGGATCAAATGAATTTGTACCAATCCTGATATAATATACTGTGCATTCTGAACGTGGAGGAGTTAACACGATTTAAACTGCGCTATGAAAAATGTGGACAGTCAATTGCCTCTTAGGCAGCAGTGGTCACTTCTGACCAAGACCATTTAGCTCTGTACTGAAGCTGAGACTGACCTCGATAAATCTGTTTTTCTTTATCAACTGGCTTTTCCTGGGGTCAGAGGTTAAATCCTTGAAATATTGTGGCAAAGCCATGTTTCCCCAATGTATATCATCCAATGTTCAAACTGTAAAAATCATCCGGTCAGCAGCTGTTTAAATCGTCCAGTCAGCAGCTGTGTAAATCGTCCAATCAGCAAGGGCACTGGACTCTCTGCTCGGGTAAATCAGCATCCATTGATGGACACAAAGCTTCTGGCATAAAGGAATATAATGTTAATAACAGCTGACAGTGATTATGATTGGCCAATCTTGTCTGAAACAGTTACCAAATAAGTGGTGAGCCAGAATAATATGTTCAGTGTTTGTGCATGTATGTATGTATATATGTATGAACACATACACATACACACATGCACACACACACACACACACACACACACACAACTATAATAATTAAAAGTATGCATTTAGGCACACTTGGATACAGCTTGTTTTGGAGGTATAACTTATGAAGCATAAAGGTGGTTAAATAGCCGTAATGCATGCATAATTGTTTGAAGTGTCCAATCAAAGCATTACTGTGACTCATTGTTCTTTGATGTACAATTAAATTCTTTAAAGGGTTTAACAAACCAGCTGGGCTGAAAAGGGACATGAAAGAATTAGGGTTTTTATGTTGTCAAATACAAACAATATGTAAGCCAATGCAAAAAAACACAAGCCTGTCTTCCCTCTGAGAAGAATGTCAATCAGTTGTTCAGATGATAAACAATCTAAAGATTTTCCTCTAAGGGGTTCTTGTTCTGGAACGTGTCCAAGGCCTCCATGTGACAGACTGACTGGCTGGCCAGTCAAAAGAAATGCCTTCTTAAAGTTGGAAGCCATTTTTACCAATCAATTAGCCTCACGTCACGTCCACGAGTCCTCAGGGGATGCCGCACACGCTGACAAGTGACTCATAGCTACCCCCACACCCACGGCTCATCAACCTTCAAAACGAGAGCCTTTCATTTGTGGAGCTGCCAAAGGAGATTTTCTTTGGCTCAAGCTGTCACTGATGCACCATCACGTTTGGGTAAATATTAACATTTCTGTCTAACAAAATTCTTTGTCAGTGTATGGAAGCTATGGCAAGTTATCACTCTGCCCAACACAAGTGACTCACTGCTGTGGAAACCCCACTACTGTCAACCTATGGCATGTCATATGTTCATTGTTGACAACTGTTGTGAGTAGGCTTACATCAGTGACAAGAACGACGTGAGCAAGAGAAGATATTTCTACATGCAGAAAGAAAAACTATGAAAGTTGCACATAATTGTGATCAATTCCCATTTTCCATTTCCTCTAAATGACATAAAATGTATGGTGTTAGCATGCATGGTTCTGTTATGGACATTAGAATATTGTGGCAAAATAACCAGAAACAATCAGTGTTTGACCTGTCCTTAGCTATTGTGCATTATGCTAAAAGATTGTAATTTTATATACAGTGTTTTCATTATGCACCCATTTGCAGCACGTATCTCACATCCATTGTTCACAATGCAAGTAGTCATTAAGATCCCAGAAAGAACTGGATGACAATTGCAGCTGATTGAGCCAAACAGTTGCACTGGTTTTTCCTTTTTTCTTTTTTAAATAAGAGTCACAGAGGATTCACCATTTTGAAGGCTGCTTGGCTTTGAATATTGATCATTTCATGTTTTTGTTTTTTTTTGTTTTTTTCTTGCGAATAGTTACATTCAAACTGAAGAAAATGGCTATTTGAGCCAGTGGTTACATTACATTACAGTTATTTAACAGACACTCTTATGCAGAGCGACTTACATACGTTACATCTTTTACCTGTTATCCATTTACACAGATGGGTATTTTTTAAAGCAATTGTGGGTTAAGCACCAAGGGTAACAACAGCAGTGCCCCAGCAGGGAATCAAACCAGCCGTCTTTTGGTTATGAGCCCAAAAGCCTTACCACTATGCTACACTGCCACAATCATTAACAACATTGTGACCTCATATGTATTTAGTTCATTTTAGTTTAGTGTTTGGTTTTTCCATTCAAACGGAACAGAGAAATTGAGTGTGTGTGTGTGTGTGTGTGTGTGTGTGTACATGTTGGCGATGGTTATAGGTGTAAAGTAAATGAAAAAATAAATTACATGGTAAACTGTGGTAAGGGCACTTTACTGTTCTGACTTGGCTTACTTTTAACAACAGATTTATCTTTGTTTCTGTGTAGTGACCCACATGCTCTGAGGGAAAGCCAGGTAATTACAACTTTAAATTGTTATATCACCGCTTATTCACCATATTGTTGCATGTATACCCTGAACTGTTAGGTAAAATTGCAACCTTTAAGTCTTCAGATATATGACATTTTTACCTCAAATTACACTGAATCATCAAAGAACCAACTGATTCCCTCCAGGTTTTAGTGGCTATGTCACCTTAGAGAGCTCATGACTGTAAAATAAAGAAATACTGCACTTGATGAAAAGGTGAATCAAAACAATTCAGTGGAGAAAGTAGGTGGATGACCTCTGCTCCTCAAGGAGAACAGGGGTGAAAAAAAGAACAGGAAAAGTAAGTAAGTTAGAAATCTGTCTCAAAAATAAAGAAATCTTTTCATTGGTATGCAAACTGCAGAGTATTTGTCCCAATAAAATGTAAACAACATCAGACAAAGACAGTCAGCTCAGCCTTCACTGACAGCCAGAGGGAAATGAAAGATCTTTGCCTGTCAGTTTTTGCAAATCTTATGTTCTTATTTACCTAATGTATTATAAACTGGTTGGTGGCTAAAAATAAAAATGCAAAAAAAAAAAACAAAAACAGCCTGGGTCTCCCTGGGTCAGACTGGTTCTAAATTAATTATGTCTAAATTCTAAAAGAATTATATCAGCAATTTATATGGATTCCAGATTATATTCCTTTTAATTTCCATTTTAGCAAATTTAGCGATCAATTGTATTCCCTAACATAGGAATGTACAATCACAGCAAGCAAGGATTCTGGAAGCCATGCACAAGTATTTAAATAAGTGTCTCAAAAATGTTTACATGTAATAAGACTAATTTGTGACATGCAAAATTTCATATCAAGTTGAATCCATTTAAAAAAAAAAAACAAGTTATGCACTGCTACGATATGATCACTTCTAGAGGCCATATTTTTGTACCAAAAAAAACTTCACATTAACAGACTTGATAAGGAGCAGCTGAACGGTCATGCATTTTTTGGCAGTTAACTACGGTAAAGGAAGACAATCATTGGGCTAATTATGGTAGGGTATGGACTAAAATATTTACACATCAATTCTGACACACACTGACCCAAAAGTAAACGAGAAGGACTTATTTGCATATAATACAAAAATGAGGCAAATTGACTGCCTTATGGTTCTATACTGTTCCACCCAAAAGTATGACAGATGGTAATACATACATTATGTGCATTCAGTTTTGTGTGAATTGGCCCCATCAGCTCATAAGCAGATGTTGTTTAAGTATTTTGTGGGAAAAAAAGAAAATCTAAACAGTGGATATCCAATTGGCTGATGTCCTAAGTGTAAATGTTCTATGAGTCATGAAAAATTTTGGCACTGTCTCTGCTTCACGCTGATGAATACTGTGAGTTTTTTTTTTAAATATGAAAGAATAATGACAAAATATGGTAGCCCTCACTTCCACGGTGACGTTAGTTTATGACTATGGACTAATTCCTTGAAATTTATTTATCAAGGCAACTGCCCAGGGCATATGTCAGAAATGCTAGGCATACTTTCACACATTCATTAGTCAGCATTACATTACATTATTGTCATTTAGAAGATGCTCTTATCCAGAGTGACTTACATAGGTTACAATTGCTACATGTTACTCATATATACAACTGGATATTTACTGTGGCAGATGTTGGTTAGGTATCTTGCCCAAGGGTACAGCGACTGTGCCCGAGCAGGGAATTGAACCTGCAACATTTTGGATACGAGGCCCTGCTCCTTACCACTACACAACATTGTCTCACTGCTACTTAAGAATGCTTTCTTGTTGAGCTGGATAGCAAGGTAGTGTGTCTCCCTGTTTTATGCTAACTAGCTTGTTGACATGTACAGTACAGTAGCTCCTGCACCAGCCAGACTAACTAGCTAGCTATCTGTACCATTAAGTTGTGATTTTGTCTTTCCAACAGTGCTAAGTTCTGCTATACCCATCTGGACATGGCCTTATGCAACAAACTGAGTCTGACAGTCGTTCAAATGATCAAAAGAATGTAGGGTAACTGAAATTCACCATTAATTCATAACATTTATAACACGCATTCTGTTCAAATTTAATCAAGCCTATATTGTAGTCTGAACTGTTCTGTTTCCCTCGCTGGTCTACCTCACCACACTGTCCCAAATCTACCCCAACACAGATGCCATATATAAGGTGGATGATGAATGGTGTAAAAGAATTGTGACACATTTTAAACTTTAGAGGTTATGGTAGACTGTTCGAGATTCAAGCAGGGCATCCTTTGCTTTGAAAGCTTCTCCTTGTCCTCTGTGGCTCAGCCTACATCTTTCCCCTCTTTTTCTCCATCCTCTCTTCCTCCTTAGAAGGTCAAGGTTACTTAACAAGGTGTTTTTCTCTTTCTCCCTCAGAAGCCACCACTTTTTCCCTTACGTGACATGGGCCATTGCATGGCGGACGCTTTTTTGCGAAGCCTGGTGCATGACATAAACAAAAAGCAAATGGCACTTAACGCAACATTAAGCTCCCAATGTAAAAGGGTGAGTCATTTTTAAGAGGATGTTTGTTACGATTTGTTTTCAGGCAGCATTACTCGAAGTCTGTTGGCCTCATTAACGGACAGAGGACTTTTAATTGAACACCAGCTGCTGAGCTGCGGTTGTCAACATGCCACAAATGTACATTTTGTCATGGATTTTCATCGGACATTTGTCACAGCGTGAAGCCGCCCTGTATCTCAGAGGCTGCGCCTGTTTATCTGATGGGTATGTTTTTTTTGTCCTGTTTTGTAACTGATTTCTGAGGTCCTCCGTCACACATCCTCGGAGCGGACAGCGGCGGGATCGATAACGAGGGAGCTGTAAACACTTGAAACACATCAAGGACGAAGGCACGGCAAAGGGTCGCGGCAAATGGAAAAGGCTTGATTCACAGTGGGCACTGCAATCAGCGGCGATGCAGTCCACACCCTATCACTTTTTCCCTGTCATTCTGTGGTCACAAGAAAGGCACAGCTCATTGTCTGTGAAGGAGCGGAATATTAGGTTGAGGACTAAAACCCATTATGCGGATGCTCGTCCTCAGCTGTGTTGTCTACCTAACTTTTGTTTTCCTGAAGCTTTGTGGAGGCAGTCACTGTGGAGTAAGATGCTTTTGGGTTACCTCAGAGCTCCTAATTAGAGACTGAACCAAACAAGTAAAACCTAATTACTGCAGAATGTGCTGTGGCATCCAAAAAGACCTACTTTTTCCCACCAGTGTACAAGAAAATTATTTTTAATGCTGTATCTTTAATGTCAGCACTTGTGTTCTTATTTCAGATTCAATATTACATCCGATGTTTCTAAAGCAGATACGGTACTATTTCAGTTTTCATCATCCCTCCGGTTTCTGATCAATGAACAGCAGGTAGAACATGGTTTTTAATCTACTGTCGCTCTGGATACAGCATTTCAACCCAAAATAGCAGTCGGCTCAGTGATCCATTAACAAACTGATTTGAGTCATATCAATAACGTTAGGCAGTATATCACCGTAGGAGATCATTCATGTGTATTTATTACTAAATTTACAAAAGTTTGGAAAAGGGGGAAATAGCACACTGACTACACTCATATTTCACAAAGTGCTTCACCCAGTGAATCAGTTCGGAAAAATATAATATTTAAGATTCCTCATGAAAGTCTTTTCAGACACACACTGATAATGAAAATCTAGGACACATACTTTTTTGGAGGTCAAACAAATATATTGAACTAAACTGTAGCAAACAAAAGAAGGAGAGTACATATTATACTAATATTTGAAATGTAAAAAAACAGAAGGGACAGTATAATATTCACTGGCATATAGTCACGCATCATTTCAGACATCTCTGATTGATCTCTCTTTGGCGCAAAGCCACAGATTTTCATCCACATTGCTGATGTACTCATTAGTAAGGCACTGTGGGAAAAAATCGTTCGGAATGCCTTGTCCACTCCTGACACTGCTGCATTGTGAGGTTACCACACTCTACATCAGGGGTGGCCAACCCTCTCCTGGAGAGCCACATGTCCTGCATGTTTTAGATCTCTCCCTGCTCCAACACAGCTGATTCAAATGATCAACTCGTTATGAGCTCCTGAAGCTGCCGAATAACAAACTGATCATTTGAACCAGCTGTGTTGGAGCAGGGAGAGATCTAAAACATGCAGGACATGTGGCTCTCCAGGAGAAGGTTGGCCACCCCTGCTCAACATCCATGGCCTGGGTTAGAATAGTGTGCATGGAAGAGCCTCTGTGCTGAGAAACATTCAGGAAAAAGGTGGCAGGAATGAGCTCCACAATACTGTGTTGACTACATATACTTCTCTACACATTTATGGGTTAACGGTATCAAGTAGATCAAGTCTTAGAAGACTTCATCAAAAAGCACAGAAAACTGGTCAATAGTTAATCACAAAAACAACAACTTGCTTGGGACTTTTAGCATCTTTTAAATAAAGTGAATCTTTACGACATCTCCATCCAAACCCTCACACATTGCCCCAGGCCCTATGTTCTCATCCATATCCCAGGCACTGTTCCCCGGATGTGCACTTTTGCAAAGTGTGGTGGTGCTGCCCTTGTCTCATTATGCTAAGATTATGTGCTTTTCCTCCTCAGCCTCCCCCGGCTCCAGCTTGTCATCCCACTTGAATTGGCTCCATTGCTCTCCAACAAAGAAGGGCTCACCTGTGGCCCCCTTTCATTCATGATAAAGGTCAGATGGATGATTTTACTGTAAAATTAGGCAATTTGCAAGAGCCTGATGAAATGAAAATCTACGCAATTGGGCAGCAATGCCTCCAATTGCAAACTTACTGAAGTAATGACAAGTCAAGAAATTTGTGCTAAATGGAAAGATTTATATTTTGTGTTTTGCATGAGGTTGTTTTGTAATTGCAATTTTTAGTCTCGACCCAGAACGAATATATAGTTTTGCCAAGTTATTTATCGTTTCTGATTGATATGGTCAAGCTCTAATTTCATCTGAGACATCTTTGTTGTTGACCTTCAATGTTAGATCACGTCTATATCCAATATCTCAATCTTCCAACTTCACGTTGCTTCAAACCAGCACTCTTTCCTCAAAGCCTTTCATGTCATGGTGGATATTATCAGAAAAATGTCCTTGCCGTCTCGCTCAGATAGGACTGCTCATTTACAAAATTAGCACTAATTGTTACCAAATGATGAAAGTATTTTGCGGGAATAGCAATTAGCATATGAAGTAGGTCTTTGTGACAATAGCTTTCAAATAATTGAGAAGGCAATTAAGATTTTTTGCATTTTGTATGCAAACATGAGACAATGTGTTTAATGTTAAGAAGTGGGGAAATCAGTTGCAAGGTTAAGAATTTTGCACTTTGTTACCGGCTTTTGAAAAATTTGTCAGAGCATTTGTAGGAAAAAAACCCATGCTTCATTTCTAAAATCATATGACATTTGAAATCAGATTCATTTATTTACAGTTCATTTACTCTTCACATCTGCAAATACAGGTAGACTGAAGCTTTGAATGAATGCATCAGTCATAAATTCACAGTAAAGGGAGCCTCAGATGAACTGTTGTGGTAGAATGATCAGTTGGGGTAGAAATGAGGACTGTTAGAGAAGACAGGCAAGCCGAAGCAATTGTGAACAGATGTGCATGAAGTGGAAAAGGTGCAAAAGACACCTGAAGAAGGCAGCAAATATACAAGTTGCTCAAACTCAGGTTGCAGTGGTGAGTCAGGCATGCAGATTCTTTTTGTAAAACATCTGAAGGATCTGCCCCTACCTCACTACATATTCAACACAGCTCCTAGTTGAGGGAGTGTTGTTAGCCAGGTCTGACCCTGTTGCTTGTTCAACTTGAATGGATACATGTATGTTCTATTGTGCTGGAAGTTGCTCTGGAATAGAATATCTGCTAAATGCATGTAATGTAATGTAGTGTAATGTAAGAAACAGCAGCTCAAATGAGAGGGCAGGATTGTTGTTTGTGCCATCAACCATGGATTGATGCTGAGAGAAACTGGACCACAGATACAAACCAAATGAAAATGGATCGACTGTTGAATTGATCATAAGCAATTCCAAGAGGGAAAACAATTTAATGTCAACGAAAATGACCCCACACAAACTGACACAGCAATTCCACTCTAAGCGTAAATAGACCAGAGATCATGCATCTCCATCCAAGCAAAAGCTGAATCTGTTCAGCCTGGTAATTATGATCTCAGGTGAGATGATGAATGAACACCATCTGGCCCTTGAGAATGTGTGCCGCTGGTGTGATGTGCATACAGTCTGACCTTCCAAATGACTCCACAGTCGCATGGCGGGGAAAGTGCAACCTTGCCCTGGGATAACACACAGGTCCTGCGAACCTTGAAAATGCAAGATATAGCGAGATGCGAGAAATAAATAAAGCATGATTTTCATTTATTTATTCTTTATGAAGGCGATTACTTCGTGAAGGTGGAGCTCTGTGTCAAGGAGAAGAAATATATTTTGTTAAGCCTGTCCTGTTCTTTCTTCCAGCCATTCATTCACCACATAAGGTTGTTCAGGCCTGTTCAGGACAGCTGTTATCCTGAGTCTCCCTCTCTCTCTCTCTCTCTCTCTCTTTTTCTCTCTCTCTCTCTTTCTCTCTCTTTCTGCTCTTTTCTTTCTCCTAGTGTCTGAAATGCATGCTATTTCCTCTGAGTTTTCCTGTGTGAGTGAGTGTATGTGTTTATGTATACATGCAGGCATGTGTACCTGTATTTGTGAGTGTACCTGTGTGAGAGAGTGTATGTGTGAATGTGTATATGCACGCGTGTGTGCCTGTATTTATGAGTAAGAGTGTGTCTGACTGAGATAGTGCGTGTTTGCTGTGGGCACCTCTCTCATCCCCAGAACAGAGAAGCAGTCTTTTTTTTTTTAGGTCTGCGCTCAAACGCCCACCTTGTCTCCTCTCTCCCTCTCTCACATGTTTCTCTCTTCCCTGCAGATAAGCACCTCATTGGTCTTTCAATGAGGAGGATAAGAAGAGTATCTCTCACCCTCTTGCTCTCTCCCTCTCTCTCTCTCTCTCTCTCCCTCTCTCTCTCTCCTCTCTCTCTCTCTCACCCTCTCTCTTCCTCTCTCGCTCTCTCTCTCTCTCTGTCTCTCGCTCTCTCTCTCTCTCTCTCTCTCTCTCTCTCTCTCTCTCTCTCTCTCTCTCACTCTCTCTACCCTCTCTCCTCCCCCGCAGCGTTGCAGTGCAATCCAAAGTGTAGGCGTTCATTCCAATGTTTCACACAAAAACGTAGGGATCGGCAGCACAGGCTGATCCTGGAATTGGACAGTCCGCCCTGATTGCTTTTAAATATTTGGTAATAAAGCAGAATGTATGTAGGAGAGCTCTGCATGCAGCATGTGGCTGTTAAGAACTGGAGTCAGAGGCAGCTAATGAATGAGTAGCTACCATGTCTTTTTCTGTGCTTCTCCCTTCCTGCCACCACATCAGAAACACTGTGTACTGTCAACATGAAGACTGCAACTGCTTAGAAAAACTCCATTGTTATTGGTCGAGAGTTCCTCTCACGTCCATAGTATAGTGAAAGGGTGATGTAACCACCGATGTACCCTCGTTAAGTTTTTTTTTTTAATGCTGCAGGGTGTTCTGTGTAAGGAGGTTTGTGGATAGTACCATAGTATGGTCTCACAAATTCCTTCAAAACGAAAAAGCAAGAGAAGAAAAAGCATATATGTATAATATATATATATATATATATATATATATATATATACATATATAGTGAAACACAATATAAAATATATTCACTGCATTGAGTGTGTTATGACTGTATTATGTATTAGGAAGCATGCAGCACTTATTACAAAATATATTGATTATAGCCATTTTCATACATGCAAACTATCCAATGCAATTCTTGTAGAACATGTCATAGAATGTATATATGTCTCACAATAGGTATCTATAACTGTGTTGCTGTATATTTCTTAGCTTTTTGATCATTGTGTTCAATTCAGTGCATCAAATGAACATATCAGCCCTAAAAAAATAAAAGAAGATGTTCATTACCATCCAGTTAATTACCGTGAAGCCTAAATATAGCAGGACATTGATGAGGCAGCAGCAGAAAGTCCACACTCAAGGAACCATTATAATAAGGGATGCATTGAGGATTCTGCTGGGTGTACACTGGGTGGGACGAACTCGACAAATAATAATGTGGCATATTACTCTGTCATTCCTTCCCTTTGATTTCTTCATGACTGAGGCCTAAGAAGACTGAGAAAAAGAGGAGATAATGAGCTAAAATACCAACTCATTTGGTTCTTATGTGGAAGGCTTGTTAAAAATAAGGCATTTTTTCCCCCTGAGTCTGTGAGGTCATACTCATCAGTCTTATCAAAGCTGGTGCACTGAGATCATTAGCATACTCCTGACGTACAGTAACAGAGGCTTGCTTAACTTCTCAAGACTCCATCTGAGGCTGCTAACCAGGCCTAGAGTGACTGAATCTTGCTACCTTTTTATTTTCTGCCAAAAAACAAGCAAAAGTACAACAAGCCAAACCCGGGCAACACAGAATCTACAAAAGCATAAATATTAATAAAAAGATAATAAATGGATTCTAAGTCATGTCTTTTGATTATGCACACATTCTGTTTCTACAGTCTGAAAGAGATGTATATTTTGTTCTAAGCGTGGCATTGCATTTGGTGTTTTTGTCTGTACATTTTTGACTCACGACAGTGTGATGGCATTTCACAGTCCGTGCCAGTGAATTCCTTTGGAGCAATGTCTTATTTATTTTTATTCAGCAACTTTTGTTTTAGCAATGGGTAGATTCAGACCAAGAGGCTGAATTTTCCAGCATTTTAGTCACTGAGGCAGATTTGTCCTATTAGAAAGTTCATGACTGCATTTAAAATCTGAGAGTGTAGCCACTGCTGTTTAGTGTAGCCACTGCTGTTAGTATTAATTAGAAGGGCCCACTAGTACATAAAATCAGACACAGACTGTTTCCAAAGTGATGTTAAAGTGATGCTAAATCAAAGGTATTTTCAGGTCGTTCCTTACCTTATAATTCAGTGGGTATCCGAATTTCAGAACATTCCCTGCCATTTTACAATTTTTTTGGTCTCTTACTTCATAATATTACATTCACCCTCTACAATGAATTAGATGTGAATGGATACTTGACTTCAGACTCCCTGTGAAGACGCAGTATTATTTTAATTGCAGTATTAGCCCTCAAAGCAAGTTCAGGTGGCTGTCCTCTGCTTATTAAATATGCATGTCATTATTTTGAAAAATTTAAGATGAAACAGAGTTATCAAATGAGCTCTTCTCTGTGTCTAGGCACTGGCATACAAAATTAAGTTGTTTGCATTCCTCCCATCAACTCTCCAGTCATAATACTTAAACTAGGGCAGCCTTTCCTAGTGTTTTGGTGTCCTCTTTCTTCTGGTAGAATTTCACTGGTCTTGGAAGCTGAACACTAATGGCGACCGGGTCTTCCAGTTCCGTAAGTTGAGAATGATACTGTGGGAAAAATGTATTTATAAGGATGACATCCAGCCTTAGAGATTTGAAACAGGATGTTCTGAGGAACAGCTGAGACATAGAGAAAGGCTGAGGGAGTCCCTCTGACTCTACTGTATCAGATCTGAGGTGAGGTATAGCCTACAGAAATTTAACATAAACGCAGACTGCCATTTTGAGGGGCCCCATGTTGGCACGATATATTCTACCCACTCTTGGCTGTGGAGAGTGTTTTTAGTCATTTACTTCTCTCGCAGCTTTCATGGAACCAAACACTCGGGAAAATTCAAGATTCGTGTTTGTACCTTTTTAATTAACTCCTCAAAACCTTCTCGCTCACGCACTTTCTTCAGATGTGCTAAATATCGGTGAGGCAACAGGATATGAGTGTGTAAAACATAAAAACCCCTTATCATGGAGAGAAAGAGCAGGCTCTCTCCAAGGAGCCTCAGTGTATCTCAGCAGGATGAGAGACTAAATAATTGCACCCTCTTGCTTTGCATGGCTGCCTCCATTAAAATGATTCAACCCATTACAATGATCAAAATCCTGCCTACGTGCATGTGTTTTCCGGAAGCGCTTTCATCATCAGAGTCGGATTCGTTTTCCTGATGGTGTCTTGATTGCTTTTAATTACGCTCGCAAAGTACTGCAGGGAGAAGTGTGGCATCATGCACATTCTCCAGGCAGCAGTTTAAACAGTGACAACCGACAGAAGGCCTTGATTTCCCATACTAGATATGGCACAGCTCTGTTTTAGCGGCAATACCTGTGCAATTGAAACAGAAGAGGCTTCGGCACAGATTAGGTTTATCTGCAATGTGTGGATGCACAATGAGATAAGAACTGAAACTAGTCAGCGGTCTATGGCAGTAGTGTACTGCAAAATAATTCTTCTAACCATGTTGATTGGGCCTTAGCAAGCTACATACATTTAGCACAGGTTAATGTTAGCGCCAACCTTTATCTCCAAAGCTGACTCACTGCGTGCAGAGCGCCTCATAAAATTATGGTAATGTTTTAGCTAACATAGCTACTTTCTCATACAAAAATAACAATACCTGGCTAACCAACAAGTCAATGAGTTGTAGCTCCTTTTATCCCTGTTATCTCTTGGATAGGGCATTAACCGGCATTCAACTTGCTAAGAGTCCACCAATTTTGACAGACTGAAATGACCACAAGCTGTATTTATCTTTGAATGTCATAGGAGGAAGGCTGGCAGAAAGCAATTGTAATGTACTGTTTCTTCATAAGAAAAGCAAAACAGTCATCTTTTTGTGACGTTCACGCTATGTGGCTCACTTTTTATAGCCCAGCTGCCCGAGGCAGCGCATTATTGATGTGCATGTAATTAGCTTGCCATCAAAACATTCAGAACTTTTCAAAATAAGAGTCTGGGGCGAAAGCCCGAGAAGCGTGGTGCAAACAACGCCGCAGGCATAAACAGTGCTTTGCCCCTCACCCCCCCCCCCCCCCACGCTCGTCCCATAAACCATTAACACAAGTACTACTTTATTCAGCATCTTGAGTTTGATGGTTGCTGAAATTAAACAAAAATGTGTATAAATGCGCAGGACATTGCTAAAAGTATTGACTCAGAGTGCTATGAGGCCTGTGCACATTTAGGCTAGGAGGTGCAGAGGAGGTGATTCATAAAATTGGGTGAATGGGCAGATGATGACTGCAACTGACATTTCCCAAATATTGTGGAATCCAGGAATTTGGTAATCTTGTAAGCTTATACCATACACAGTTGCGATATTCAAGGTTATTGAGATATAATGTTTGCCAATATTATTGGCAAAAATACATCACAGCAGCGCTGCATTTTGTAACACTGTATGGAATTTCTCCTCTCTGTCAGCCCACCTCCATCATAACACATTTACTGAGATGTATTGCTGTTTGGAATGTATAATGCTTTTTATAAGTGCAAGCCTCAGTCAAAAGTGTGGCTCCGTTATGCAGGGTATTTGACCTCTCCTGCTTATAGTATAACCTGAACATGGGAACTGGTCAAACAGCACAATTATAAGATCTCTTTATCTTATAAGTTCACCTCCTCATGTTAATTCGGTGACATATTGCATCCAGTCTTTCAAATCAATTCACACGATATACTCTAAGAATGAGTGGAGTGTCATATTTCAGCACATACCAGATTTTTCATTTAAACCAAGTAATTATTGTGTTCTGTCAACTCCAATGAAAAAATAGTCCATTCACATGCATGTGCAATTTAAGCAGTCAGTAATGATACAGCAGTTCAATTCTGAGATTGATTTCTATGTATAGGAAATGCAAACGATCTCTTGGTACGTTCTCAGAGTACAACAAATTCTCCATTTTATGTTACTTCTACATTAAACCAAAATGACATTCAATATATAACTTGCACACTGTATGAAATATGCATGTACAAACATCAGCAAATTTATCAAGTAGGTAAAGACAGAGCTTATTTATTGAAAGGTGAAGAAAGTGCACATGAAGCATCTGCAAGAAGATTCTGTCTCAACAGATCCAAGGCTACATCTGCTTACGCACACAGAGCTGTGCTATGTGACTTTGGATCTTGCAGATATTTGTGTTTCTTGCACTCACTGGTTTGATAAATTGGGTTTTGTTTTTTCATCAAAGGCAATATTTGTTCTTTTCAGAATGCAGAATAGTAAAAAAAAAAAAAAGATTAAAAATAAAAATAGGAGTGTCTACTGTGCATGAGGAGATCCTTTCTGCATAATGCTTTGAAGTCGAAATTGTACAAACACACACAATATTCATTATTTAATCTTTTTTCTATTATTGTAAGGTCATGCATTGTAAGCTCAACTTGGGCTAAAATGTTTGACTCAGACATACCAGATAAATAAACCTCCATGTTTTTTTTTGGTTGCTCATTTTCAATATAACGCATTAACCCAATGAATATCTAATTATCATACATGATTTCATATCTAACACAGTGGTCATTCTCAATATGCAGGTGTACTTTGAATACCGCCTGCCACACAATAGTCATAAAAGGAAATAATATAGATGTTAAAGGAAATAATATGATGGAACATGTTGTAATACTTTGTTTTCTGAAGCCATTTGTCCCTAAGTAGCTTATTTAGTAAAGTACCAAGAAGAATTCATTTATTTGCAGGTAGAACTGTATTACACATATCTTTGTATGGACTTTTTAAATATATTATAAATGTCAGAAGCATTAGCAACACAACCATTTGCTATTTCAATCACAGGATGTGGTATTTATGCTGTTAGTAATTACAAATTGACCAAGAATCCTCTGTTGTACAGCTGACATGTAGCTGGTTGAACTAATATCATTTATAGGGCATTTATAAGGATATTTACTTTAGGTTTTCATTTTTAATGTTTAGTTAAAGTGGCACATTTTATAAAGGAGCTGGGAAATAAGCACAGAAAAATTCTTTGTGATCAAAGCATGCCCAGATTTTGTCTTTCCCTCAAGATAACTTAAATGCAAACTGTTGCTGTTTTTGGGGGAGAAGCATTCACCAGTAACTAACTTCATCGCAAGATAAGGGAGTCAGACCACAGTAACTGCACACGCCAGACACTGCTGGAATCCGCTGCTATGAATAATGCATGCTACAGTAGGTTATGCTGGGTGTGGTGAACGCAGCCCGGCTGGCATCGCCGACGTGAACATCAGAGAAGGAGCGTTTCCGCTGCAAAGCCCTTGGGCTGATCTGTATTCCCCCGTGGCGGTCGGGGATGCGGCGGAAACACAGACAGAGAGAGGCAGGTGGTGACATAGCAGTGTCTTTACACAGGGGCCAGGCGGGCCCCTGGGACTGCAATAGCAGGCATGTCCCTGCTGGGGAGACTCCAGAAGAAACCGGAGAGGAAAGGATAGGCAGCGAAAGAGATTCAAGCACAGGCTGTATCTCAAAGGCCTCTCCTCCAAGCATGCACGGTCGTCAGAAAGGCGGCACAGAACACTGCTCTTTGCTTTCAGTGTGAAAAGTTCTTGCAGGAAGAAGAAGTAGTTCAGCTTCAATATGTTGTCACCTGCAGGTAAGTAGTTGCAATAGCTATGTGTATGTATGGTTGGGCTTCCCCTATAGGCTTCACTGTAAACAGAAAACCATTTTTCTTTTGTCAGCCATTTGTGAAATGGTGACATTTTTGATAGTTTCCACTTTTTTTCTTATGCTGGAAGTGGCCACATGCTAAATGCATGTAATGTAATGTAATATTTCTGACCAGCAGAAGCAAAACGCAACATATGTTTTTTACATAATACAACTCTTTGACAGGCAGATGTATGCAACTGTCAAGGTACGCCATCTGCCAGAGATGACACCAAGGCCGTGGAGAGCCATTATTCTCACCAGGGAGAAGCAGCTGTAGGTCAGGCCGGCTTGAAGGGATTGCAGTCAGAGTGCCTTCCACGAATCATGTACGTCACATTCAGCGCAGATTCATACATTTCACACATCTTTGCCAGTGATTGCAACCCCCAAACAACCCCAAATATGTGCTCTTCAGGTGAATGTGGGTGAACAGGGGGGCCAGTCCGTCAAACACGTTTTATTCCATTGAGGAAAAGTCTGCCAGATGAAGTGCATTTAGCCCAGAGATACAGAGATTAGAAATGTGGAAAGGGATAGCACAATATGATTTTGCTGATATATACAGCAATAAAAGTTTGTGCTTACTGGTGCGGTGCAATATGAAGGTGTAGTTAGCGTGGATCACGCAGTGGCTAGGAAGGTTTTCATTGGACAAGGGCTGTGGCTCATAAAAGGGCAGGTCAGGACTGTGTATGGATGCATTCTCATATTGGTTAAACAATAGTAACTAGAAATGCACGAGCCATGACACTGATAATTTCAATATTCTAATGAAGTTCCCACTGGAGTGAAATACTGATTAAATGTCTGCATTTCAATGGTGTGCTCTGATAGAGGGTGAAATTGAGCTGTTGTAGCATAGGCATCTCAATGTTCACCCAATTTAAGGATATAAAGTAACAATAGTTGGAACAAGGAGCAATAAAGAGCAATAAAGCAACAATATTCATTTATGGTTACTTTATTGTAATACATGTATTATAAAGTCATTTTGTGTTGAAATAGTTGTGCTCTTTCTTTTATACTCTATCCAGAGGCTCCTGGTTTACCAAAGGTGGTGGTAATGGTCACAGTATCAAATGTATCTGTAACAGATTTCCTGTAAGGCTGTTATATTTAATATTCTTAACCACTTGAATGCCACATTTTAAGGCACAAGACCTGTAATACCAGGTTTTGAGATAAAATTGAAATCTTACAATGTATAAAAGGTTGATAGATTCTGTATTATAAACAGAAAATAAATTCACTTCTGACTTCTAATCTTGAAGATTACAGGTTATTTGTTCATTAAAGACAAAAATTTAACTGAAGTATACAGTTATGTATTTATTTACTTTTTAACATCTATATTTCAACTAAAAAAAATCTGTGAATGATGTGGAAGGTTAAATGAATTTTAAACGACTGCAATAATTCACATCATGGTAATTAAATCATAATTACTAAAGACATCTATCCAACAGCAACCTGACACTTATCATGCCAAGATTATGGTTATGCAAGTATGATAGGAGCATGCCACCTGCTCATGGAACCAATCAATTTAGAACTCCACCCACTCACACACTCATCAGAAAAGAAATTTTGTAGCATTACTAAGTGAGCAATATATATATTTGTATATATATATATATATATATATATATATATATATACAAACATCCCCAAGTATTGACTTTCTGTGAATATTTTCCTGAAAAAGCATTTCCAGGCAGGCTGGTGGGAAATCATTCATTTTCAAAGGGGGAGGAGGGGAACTTACCTCAAATGTTTTGGAAGCAATAAAGTAAAATCACAAACAATAAAGCATAAAACACATCCCGCTACTCAGAGGAAATGAAGCAGATGATTTTTTCACTGTTATTCTCCGCCTCGCCGTTCTTGCACTTTCCGAATTCAATGAGCATCTAACGTCGCAGAGGAGCCGCAGTTGAAAAGATGCTGACGAGCGC
Source organism: Megalops cyprinoides (assembly GCF_013368585.1). NCBI lineage: Eukaryota > Metazoa > Chordata > Actinopteri > Elopiformes > Megalopidae > Megalops > Megalops cyprinoides. Next base: position 11,190,886 of record NC_050606.1, on the reverse strand, counting down.
GCATATCTTGTGGCTCGCCAGCACTTTTTTTTTTTCCCTCTCTTTCTGTAGCTTCATCCTGGGCTTTGCTTCTGACACATTTGTTCATCTCCTGCAACAACCGCAGCAAAAAATACCACCCGGCTAAACTCCCTGTCGTGTGAAAGCTCGGATGTAACCTCTGGAAGGTTCTACCAACTTTGTCTCCAATGAAGACACAAGGCAGCATTCAAAAATTAATCACTTTTTTGAAAGTTGATCCCCCATTATTTTGAATGCTAAAAGGAGTGTTTTGTAATAAGTTGGGTTACTATTAAAACAAAGACCATTTGAACATGTTACTCATCTCATTTTTGCTTTTAACGAGAAAAAAGGGACTGAAGAATGTAAGGAAGCCAAAAGAAGCTACTAAAGAATGAAAGAGTGCAGTAACCATCCCCATTTCCCTTGTGGTTTCCACCCACAGAGCAGGGCTAAGGGGCTTCAGCCTTTTCAGCGCTTCCACCAGCAGAGGAGCTGAAGAGATTGCAGGCTTCTGGTGCGATTTACAATGCTTTCCTTGTACGGTTGCATCACTTAATTGGTCTGTGATAGTCCTGTCCGCAAATCCCTGGGGATAGGGCAGGATTTTGCTGGCTCGCGCAGTGTATGTCTTAAGAAAAAGGGTGAGTCTTTGAAGAGTTTCCCCAAACTGGAACATGACAAAGACAAATGGATGTTGGGATTTAGATTCTTCTGAAATAGGAATTAATGAACTGAAAGTGGAGCTCTTCTCTACAATATATCTGATCCAGCTTCCATCACCTTAATTGCTCAAAATCAGTAATATTCCTGATTATGTCCACATAGAGTGGCACCATGCCCTGTATGTGTATACATATACATTGACATGTCCATTTATGTAATTGCGTATCACACACTGACAAATTCCTGCAACCACAGACCATTAATTGAGACTGCCGGTGCAAGCACTTGAAATTGCAAACATCCTTTGACAGCACTAAATCCCATTGTGACAATGTTTCCCACAATGGCACTACATTTCAAGGATGGCACTAATGTTTTACTAACTGTGTGGCAAATTGCCTAACCCTATTGAATGCACTTTCGTAAGTCGCTCCTGATAAGAACATCTTCCAAAGGCTATGTGTAAATTATAAATGTAAATGTCCGCAGCTCACACACCTCATGCACAATGTGTTCCTACCTTAATCTCACCTTCACGCACATGTCTACTATAATCACTATAAGCTCAAAACTTATAAAATTTTACACTGACATCAGTTATCCAGTGTGAGCAACTTTCACCAGATTGTTAATGCACCTGTGGCAGAAATGGACTCCCTCAGAATTCCTTTATAAAACGGATTATCTGCAGAACTGTTTTAAAATACAACAATATTATTCCAATTAACTGAAGGTCAATTAAGAATTGTCATGCTATTGAATATTCTGAACTAGACGTAAAGTAAGTAAATTTTGATTTCACGTATTTTGCTTCCTGTGTTGCTGGATTTTCAATTAAGATTGACAGATATGCAACTAAATAGATTTAATCTGATTATTTTTTCATATCCGTAATATTTAATCGCACATAAGCGCACATATTATAGGGGCCAGAGACTAATCAATTCACATACGAAATCACACATTGGCTGTCCCATAGATTGCTACACTATTCAAAATAACCTGAGAAAATCCCCTGTACTAATGCTCACCTTGCCCAAATCATGACCCTGCTGTTCCATCCACCTAGCTACAGTAATATTTGAAGGCAAACATCTCATACTGATTTGTTGCACAGAATTTCTGACAGTGCAGGGAAATTTGGTTTGAAATGAATTTGTGTTATAAATGATTGGAGGTGCTGAAGCAGTCACCTTGAAATGACTGGTATTTGGACAGGCAGGGATGGTATATTATTAAGCTCTCTATACATCAAGATGATGACTCTTGGCAAATGGAAAATGATTTGCCTGCTGGTCCATTGAGACAAATTAGAATGCACTTTCAAAACATTTCGGAAGACACTGGGGTTTTACACAGGGATGTCAACCAGGTCCTGTAACTCTTTCCTTTGTTAAACTGTCCACATGTTTTTATACTTTCACAAAACAAAACTAAACTAGATAAACTCATTCAAAGGAATTGATAAGGTGGATGCTTTAGTGCATTGCTGACATGTGCTACTTCCTTGTACCAGCACCTTCCACTCCAAATATATATATGTCAATAGGGCCTCATGTGTCCCTAGCATTGCAGGTTGGTTCAAGGGTAACAGATGAGCCTTCAGGATTCTGCATGTAGAATCTGGTCAAGGGATACCCAAACATCGTCTGGGCACTGCCCAAGGAACCATCCTCAGAGACAAATGCACTGATTTCTTCATGACTTTTAGCACTTGGACCACAGCACACACTGAAGCTCTGTTCTTGTATGTGTCTGTGTTGCATCTGTGATCGACAAATCACCTTTACTATCACAACCTTGCCAGTTGTGTTCCTTACTGGTATAAAATCCAAGTCTGGAATACATTTTGTTCTGTGGATGTTACTCACTGCTCATTCTTTTATTTGACTCATCTCTTGTAAACCTGTAACCAGCTAGAAATGAGAGCATTCACTTGTACAATGACGATGAAGGCGACTTGTTGCTCCAACAGCACATGTGGATAGTATCGTACATTGTTTACAGGAACAAGAAGACCTCTGTTCCTGCTATCCAAGGTTGTTAACCTTTGATTTTTAGTGAGGAATATTTGCTCTGGAAGTGAAGTAGGTGTGCCTTTTTGACTCTGCTTTGTATATTTTAAGTATTGCAGGAGAACAAGGGTTTTTGTGCTTGTTTATATTCCAGACAGTTTGGTCAGAATTATGTCCTCTGGTCTGGCAGCAAGAAAAGATCATTATGGCTATGCTAATGA